>NC_141266.1:12180000-12780000 GCF_054856545.1 Hippocampus guttulatus | reverse complement strand
AAGCCTGCATTTTTTAATATATAATTTCAACTTCTTCTGCAGCACCCTCTTACTTGTCTTGCTCTATTTTATGCACCTTGACAAGAAAAACAACTCAAGAGTGCTGTCTGGTAAGTCAGTGAAATCTAAACTTCTTTTGGAACAGCTCAAGTCACTGCGTGGAAAGGTATTAGTCTGACTACTTGACTTTTTTTTCTCTGACATAACTTTTAACCTGCCATACTCAAATGCATTTTGGTCAATGAGAGGTTGTCTGCTAGGGGCAATCAAATATATATTTATATGCTCAGGTAGGAGCTTTGTTCAGCCTTTCCTGCATCGTCACCTCCATGGCCCAACCGTCAGCAGCCCAAATCAGCTCCCAGCGCTGGAGAGAATCTCTAGTCAGGAGACCCAAGTCCTTGCTCAGTCAGTTCTTTCATTACCTCATTAAATGACGCATATCTTGCGTATCGGAAATAAACTGGTAACATTGTTACAGATGACAAAGCTTTCTTTGCATGAGGCAGACTCGCAAGTCAAAAACACTTGATAGAAAAAAATATGATTGAAATATGATCTTAATATAGTGGGTTTTAGGGACGTGCTGATCACACTTTTTCGGCACCCGAGCCTTTGCTTCTAAGTATCTGCTGATACTGAGGCAACTTTAAAAAAAAAAAAGTGTGCATACAAATGATTTCAAATTAATGTAGAAATGTACATACAGACATGTATAAATGGTACATAAATATATATACACTTGTATATGTTAAATGTTAATACAAACAAAGTATAGACACATTTATATTATATGGGCCAATCCAGTGATTTAATGCAAGTTGCTTTTTGTAACTCTCAAAATAAACATGTTTTTAAATTTTTTTATTTTATTATTATTATTTTTTTAGCCATATGTTTGATGATACACCTTGGGGGTGGGAATGGGGTGAAAACTCCTATGTTAGTGCCCAATAGATCGAAGGCACATTAAATGAAGTGAAAAGTCACATATGGCATGATGCACCAGGCTAAATCAGCGCCAGCTAATGCTAACCTTAGCGCACGTGACATCCCTCATGGGTTTCATATTGTAGTGCAGTAGCAAGTCTTACTGTAATAGCTTCAGCCAGAAGAATATATCTGTCTTGACTGACACTAATATTTCATCTTGCAGTACCTGATGTCGAGGTCAAGGGAGAGAGTGCTCACTACTTCTTGTTGGTCCAGGGTTCAGACAATACTGAAGATGGAGTCTGCACAGTCAGGGTGTTGCACTCTGACTGTCAAATTAATGGCGTGCCAGCCATGGCATCATTCTTGGGACAGAAGCTGCTGCCATCATCAGGTACAGTGTATTATAATACTGGATGTATGTATATTTTTGTGAGGTCCTACACACCAACATGTTCCTACTTGATTTAGTTTTCCTTTGATTTATTATTGAGTAAGCATGTTGAAGCCATGAAGAGTAATCACAAGAAAAGAGTTATCCACATCAATATTTGGGACTTATAGAGTGTAATGAATGCCAGCAGTTCCATTCACCTATCCTATGCACAATGAAAGGACAAGATGGCAGGGTTGTGTGCAAACATAAATCATTAGTTGAGAGATGAGAGAAAAGAAAATGTATTAAGTGGAAGAAAAATAAATAATGCATCAGACTCCAAGCAAAAAAATAAATATATAAATCTATAATTGAGTAATTGAAAAAAGAGGAGTTATTGCCGTGGGAAGTGAAGGTTTCAACTTGGTGTTTGTATTTGTAATCCACAAGTGGAGCTCCAAATAAAAATGTATTGGATGGAATCACACATTCAGAAGTTGTAAGAAATTTACGCTCACCTTTAAAGAAAAAAAAAGATATATATGATTATTTTTGTCATGCAGGCACTAGGACTGAACCATTGACATGGCATTGGGGTAGAATGCAATTTTCAATTCGCCGATAAAAAATGCTATGGTATATTTTGGTCGTTCGGTAGCCACTGATTTGTTTGCATTATTCTTGTCATCAGATTTATGATTTGCTGTCTTTTACTGATGTTTACGCCACACTTGTTTGTTAGTGTTTTGTGAAGGTATAGTGAATGCTGCAGACTGCAAAAGTCCTGATAAATCTGATATTGTTTAATGCAATGCACAATACAGATTAATTTTTTACTTGTTTATTAAAAAAATACATAGCAAACAGACCTTGAAAAAAATGAATTTTTAATTGAAAGGAAAACAGTAAAAAGCCACCATTAGATTTTTTTTCAAAATCGTTCATCCCCGGCAGGCCCTAATGTGTGTGCATTGGTCCATTCTCGGCAAGCATCACCCTATTGTTTTAAAGGGTGTCCTTGTCTGCTCTTCGACTGCAAATGATATTCAAGATAGTTCCTACCATTGTTAACATTTTATGCAACCTTCAGAAGACATCTTTAAAATACTGTCAAATATGCCCCAACTGCGCTGCCATGAGTCAGCAGAGTTTTCACGATCACTAATCTCCCCCCCCCCCCCCCCCCACACTCAAGTGTGGAAAACCATGTCTTGCAATTTTTGGACATGTCTTCTACTGCCCTTTGTGTTTATTTTTGTCTGCTGAAATTTTGGTGTTTACTGTGCTTGATATTGCTTTGAGGTGTAGCTTAAGGCAGTGTCACATATCCCATGAGACCTTGCCCCAATTCAGAATGAAGCTTTGCACGGAACATTCTCAGCTGGGCTGGTAATGCACATTCATCTGGCCTTATTCATTCTCCGCTTTTTCTCCATCCAGGAGGTACAATAAGCGACATCCTATCTCTGCCTTGTCTCCAAGGAGACGGTCTGCTGAGGAGAGAGCGGAAGGTGGCCCAGGTCCAGGCACTGGTAATTAAAGAATACTTCAGTAAGTACTTGTTCGATAAAGCTGGTGACATGAAAAAATAATGTGACCAGATTCAGAGGGGTACGGAATGTGGTACATCCTGAGCATATTACATTGTTGAAAGTGACCACAACAGTGTGTAATGTGGCATGCAAAAAATCACTGAATTCATTTTGTTAATACTGTAATAATAATAAAAATAATATAACCAGGAAGTATCGACTAAAGAATATGAAAATGTTATATTGTAATCATCACGAGTAATCATTACGATTCTCAGTACTACTACACTAATAATAAAAGGATCAACCGACTCCAAGAAATGCGCTAACTTGATGAGACAACAGTGATGTATTTCATAGTGGTGTGTCTCCATCAAAATCTAATTTATATGGGGCTTCTTTTTATCAAATAAAAACACTTGGCACACGAAACAATGTTTTGGATTTTAATCGATGAATAAACAACAAAGTTCATGGATAAATATTTGTTTTTCATTAGGCTCCTACTCACACAAACAGATTACTGTGGTGCCAATTTTCAGTGAAAAAATAATGAACCGGTTGCACTTGAGGCTCCAAAACCAACCTTTGTCTTTTACGTACTCTGAAGCAGTGTTTGCTGAAACCTTTTACATCAAGTATAAAAAAATAGCATGATTTGCCATGAATTAATATGCCACCTTATTTAATATGCTTCTCCCAAAAATCACCCTTAAAAAGCAAAAATCTTTATTTGTGGATAAATCGGCCCCCTATTTGCTGGTATCCTTTCTCATCAGAGTGAATAATATGAATGAATAAAGAAAGGACAAAGACAGGACCTGATTATGATATCATTGCGATGCCTAAGCATTCGAGCTAACACGTCAAAGAAGTCCTTTACTTCTACACTGTGAAACCATCTGGAGGTGTTTAATTGGGTTCGTTTGCACATCTTTCCATCCACCCATTTTCTGATCCGCTTATCGTCACAAGGGTCGCGGGGTGTGCTGGAGCTGATCCCAGCTGTCTTCGGACAGTAGGCGGGGGACACCCTGAACCGTGTGCCCTCCAATCGCAGGGCACACGTAGAAGAACAACCATCTGCGCTCACACTCATACCTAAGGACAATTTAGAGTGTTCCATCAACCTGTTGGGCATGTTTTTGGAATGTGGTAGGAAACTGGAATACCGGGAGAAAACCCACGCAGGCTCAGGTAGAACAGGCAAACTCCACACAAGAAGGCTGTAGCTGGAATCGAACCCTGTACCACAGCTTTTTGTGACCGACACACTAACCTGTCGACCACCGGGCCGCCTTCGTTTGCACAATGTAGTCTTATTACAAGAGCAGAACTGAGGCAGTCTTTCATTTCAAACAGTGTTAAGCCCCATTTTTGTTTGGCGTGTGTACACCACACGCACACACATTCATGTTTTTTATTCTCCTTGGGTTCAATTGGCTTCTTCTTTGTACAAAACACACTATTTGTACAAAACACACTATTGTGCTCACGTCTTCTTCTGTGCTTGTAATTGTGGTATAAATCGAAGTACAGTATTCATACTATGGCCTCTACGCAGAATATCGGGGTTGGGATTTTCTTCTTGATTTTTTTTCAACCGAGCATTTTATCAAATGCATTTTGAGTTAAACGTATTGTGCTGTACTAAAAGTTAATTAAAACTGGACTGTCCTGAAAAACTTCTCACTCACTCACACAACACTTGCTCGCTTCCTCCCTTCTGCCTGATCGCTGTTGAAGGGGCTGCAGACAAGAAAGCACCTACTAAGGAGTTGACATTAATGAAGAATTTAAACGGCTATATTATTATTTTTTTCTCGCTTCATTGGTCTACTATAAACTCTTTCATTTCCACTTGCACAATAGACATATTTTAATTATAGTAAAAGTTGAAGCCCAAAATCTGTGAGTCATCCCTTCTGCCGTATCAGCCATTTTGGGGATTATTTTCAAGTGATGTGGTATGACCAAACGTCATGCTGCTCACACTGAAGTAAAAACAGAGAGCAGAAGAAAAACAAATACAATTTATTCCAAACTTTACTTTTTTTTTCTTGGTCGATACCTCACCGGACTTGTTTTTAGTGTGTGTGTGTGTGTGTGTGCGTGTGCGTGTGTGTGTGTGTGTGTGTGTGTGTGCGTGTGTGTGTTCAATCCCATAGGAAGACATCAAACCGATAGCTGAAAATGAAAAACAAAGACTACATTTCATAGAATGATACTCATTGGCAGAGGAGAACAGATATGAGTCAAAATATTGTCTTTTCATGTGTGTTGCATTGATTGATTTGCTTGTTATTGGGGTTGTAATTTGCAGTAGAAAAATGGTCATATTGAGATTATTTTCTCGTAGTTTGCCACACAGAGATGGCTAAACAATTTACCGGTACCTAAGATGTCAATTTGCAACAAACTAATGTCGGTATAAATTATGCTGTTTGAGGTTCAGTCTCAATAAACAAAGGCATTGTTTTTTTGTTTGTTTTTCTCGTAGCTACAGTGAAGGAGATCTAACACCATCCCATCAGTGGCCTCGCTCAGCTTCCTCGTTATTGCTTTAGGCATTGCTGGTGCATAGGATGATTCGCAATATCATTAATTTCAGACACAGAGCAGACAGCGCAAGTGAAGCTATAGTGGAGTACAGTGAGATAAAAGAAAATGAAGTTCTTCAACCTTGAGGAAACAAACTCCGACTGCGCTTTGACAAGACTGCGAGGAGAGCTGACATACCACAGGGCTAATTGAAAATCGCTATATATACAATTATTTCACATTAAAATGAGGAGGCCGCCTGTCTAGTTACAAAAGTTAAGAAGAAAAATTGAAATGGAACAGCAAGTTTAGTTACTGTCTGATGGTTAAGCAAAAAAAAAAAAGCGGGGGGCAGTTGCAGTATTTCTGAATTTATTTTCTGTATTTTATGACTCTTGGTTGAGGTGTGGAAGTCATTACTTTCATGTGCCATATGTGACTATGTACCCTGAACAAGCATTTCATCAAGTGGTTGCACAAAATAAGATCATCTACTACTACTCCACAAAAATGAAAACATGTAATTGGGTTTTGATGCTTTTTTGTTTGTGCAACCACTTGATGAAATAAAAATTGAGTTAATTCAACATACCATTTTTTTATGTGTACTAATGAGAACTTGTCTACCAAAGTGTCACTAGGCCACTCTGTTTGTGTTTTTAGGACAGAACAAAAAATCCTCTTTGGGACCCCACAGTGACTTGAAGGCTATTCTGAACATGGCTAGGGAGCAATACTTGAGGAAGTCTGACTCCATGCTTCCCCACGCTTCTTCCCTGACCGACAGCATGGCCACGAAGAACCCAGGTACGATTAGAGTGATACAAGTTGATGCGTGCACAGAGTAGTCCCAAACTGTTTGGACGGATTTATGCAATACCCGTTTGAATGAAGAGTACGCTCGTTGTGCTTGTAAATCTCTAACTAAAATGTTATGATTGAACTGCTTGTTGTATTTGACCTTTGAGAAGTCTTTCATAATTAAATCAATTCAAAACTAGGTAATCAGAAATATGAGCAGTGCAGGACGCATTGACAATACATATAACAGAAACAGATAAAGATTTCGCTGTCACTCTTGCAGTTTCCCAAAGCAAATATTCTGACTTGCCGATGGATTCTTACACAGTTCTGTATCTGTTCGCTTAAGTCAGCAATGCATTTATTACGAAAAATGTTGTGCACTTCGAGCTGGAAATGAAAACAAGAAAGACGATTCTGCCTTTAAGGTCCAAGGTCAACTTTATTGTCAAATATGCTTACATGTGACATGCAGCAGAGGTGAAATTTCTTTCTCTCAATCCTCAGTGCAAATATGTATCTCAAGCACTTCACATATACGAAACACTAGAGTTAAAAATGTATGCAACTAGACAAATGCTAACCATTTGATAAGTATTTATTTATTTATTATTTATTACTAGTTCGCAAAAATAATTTCAAACCTACTCAGTTGTCATCTGTGTAAAATTACACAGGGGTGGGGCATTGGCAAAGCAGGAGCCATTGCGTTTTGGTGTCGATCTGGTTGGTGGGATTTTTAAAAAAAATTTATTTGCACCTTGAAATAGCCTATACAATGACTTAATCACATTTTACATGAGTTCATGTGCACGGTTTAATTAGCTTTGTAGGAACTGTCGTAATCACTTACAACCAGAGGTCATCTTTGGGCATGAATCAGCTACTACTTGAAACCGCTAGGTCAGGGGTATGTGAGTTTCATTTACAAACTCAATGAGCCGCTACAGAATATGCAATTTTAATAAAGTTTTTAACAAAAACCTTTTGAATTCTGAAGAAAAGACACTTTGTTCTTTCAAATAAAGTAGTCAATGTCTATTGGAGTTGTCCTCATATTCATGAAAGTCAAACTGAAACGATCCAGCCACAGCGAACCAAAAATGCCATCTGCGTCCGTGTTCCGTCATCATTTCATTGTGTATGCTCTGTGGCGTGCGAAGGTGTGTTGATGCCCAATGCCAACGTGCAGTTGCAGGCAGACTTTTACCCACGGGAAACCAATTGTCAACAGGGTGGATGAATGCCCACCTGCCTTGTTTGACTGCCCCCAAGCGATGTTTGTAAATATAGCTCCTGCTGGCTGTAGTACTGTATTATTAAACATTCAATTTTTTTTTAGCAACTTTTCTTGGATTTATCGATGGCTTACCTACCGGCAGGGGAATAGCTCAATGAATCACCAGGCACCAGTTGTCGCACATTGGCGGCTGTGACGCATAATTTTGAGCGACAAAAAAAATTCATAAATACATTAAAAAAGCATTGTTTTGCATATTGGTGAAATTAATTATTTCATTTGAAAAATGCACAAATTAAAATAAAAACTAGTTGAAATGAATTACTCAATATTTATTATTTTCCAAAGTCACAGATGGATGAAATAGTTAGATGCAGCTTTTGAGCCGCAATTTGCTGACCCCTGCGCTAGATCTTTTTTGACCTTTTCTGCACTCTCGGTCACCCAAACAGTCTGATCGCCCAAACACAAAAAATGCAGTGGTCATACATCAATGTATTACTCACATTTTGGGCAGTGAGATTTCAGTTCCATCTGCCATGGGTTAAGCATCTTGAACTGGCTCGAGCTAAAAGTTTGTATAACAGCTGCAATCCATCATACTGTGCAGCTTACCGTGTAGGGTATGCGCATGGAGGGAGACTTGTAGGTTTGTTTATGATTGCACCACAGGTCTTTTGTTGCCCTTACAAAATGCTTTCCTTGGGTAGTAAATTAATTGAGATGTACAGCTCTCATATGTGTTTTTCCAACCTTCATCTTGTTCTTCACCTCATCTGAAGGTCAAGGTATGGCTCAACAACATAACAGCGACTTAAAATCTATTATAAAGCTGAAAGACAATGTGATTTGACTTGTCAACTCGCTACACCAAGTCCCACTTCTTTCTTTTCTAACAGCATTAGAAACAATGTCCCACACGCAATCTGTTTGGCCCGAGAGGAGTGTACTCCATAACATTGAGAACCTACAGAAAAGACGACAGAGGGGAAGGTAAAGTTTACTCTGTGGCATCTAAATTATCTGTTCACATCGTTGTATATTATTCAACATGCTGTATGAGCATTCAACATGAAGTATATCGCAATTATTCATATTCTATATTGTCCATTAGACTTGGCTTGTTAGGTTCTGGCTCCAGTGACAACCTTCTGGGTCCAAAAGAATTTGCTAAGGGTTCCACAACCTTACTGGATGCCAAAGAACTTTTAAAACACTTCACACTCGATGGCAAGCCAACCAGTGAGCTACAACCTCTGCCCCTTATTAGAGGGTAAGATGAGTCGTTTGAATGAGCACTGTTTATACCTTTTTCTGAAAGTATAGAAAAGCATTAGAGTCGGAGACAACTTGAAAACATGATTGGGGTAAAAAAAAAAACCCACAACCACAATTTTATTGGCAGACAGAAAAAAAGGCTAACACAAAATGACTGTATTCTGCAGTTCATTGCTAAGAAGCTCGTGCAAGGTGAGAATTTTATTTTGATCATTAGTCTCCCTCTGTAATACCTGTGTGACCTTTGTTGGAACACCATTTGGAGGGAAACATGATTAATTTTGGCTGACAGACCATCTCATTCTACTCTATTATCTGTGCTGTTTTGCTTCAGTCATAATGCGTTCCAGTTGTCATCGGACTTGTGTCCCGGGAGTGTCAGTAAGATGTCCTTTAAAAAGGCCACATCATCCCATTACCACGGCATCGAGTAAGTATCTCCCACCTCAAATTCCTTTGTGAGTTGGTGATTGGATTCTTTTCACTGCACATTTAAAATTTTTATTTTATTTAACAGTCTGACGGCTTCCTATCTTTGGGTTTTTATAGCTTCTGCCTGGATAACCAGTGCTCCTTAGACCGAGACCAGGCTTTTGTACGCCTCCAGTCCCGTCTCATTCGCTACGAGACGCAAACCACCTGCTCCAGGGAACCATGTGTCCTACCGTTTGCGACCAGCCCCGCCCCTTCTCCCGCAGTGATGTCAGAACCAGGAAGCGTTCCTGATGGGGAGACTCTGCAGAACACTGACGTAGCTCGACTCAAACGCAGGTCCTGGGACACAGATGTTGGAGGCTATCCCCGCAAGAGGTAGTGGAGGCGTGGCTTAATGAGTCGGTGGAACCATTCCAGTCTTTAACTGTGAAACAATTGAAATGAATGATATAGGCAGGCCAAGTCAGAGAGCAGCGACTCCTTGTGTTCTCAAAGCAGTGGCGGTAATGGGACACACATTAACATCAACTCACAACGACAAACACCCAGATCCCAGTCGGTCTCCTCTTCCACACCCTCTTCCTCTTCTGCTCCAAGAACATCATCTGGTAAAGTCAAATCAACCCAACCTTAACCGAACAACTTCATCTTTTGTACACATTTTATTCCTGTTCACAATTTTGGAGAAACGTAGCAACTCAATGACCAATTGAGCATTGTCAAAGCTGAACTGAAGTAAGCAAAACATATTTGTCAATACATTTTACAATCTCTTTCTTTGGGTTTATCAATACCGTGGTACCATGACTTATCCCTTTCATTCGGCCAAAAATCTCCAAGCTCATAACTCAATTTTCTTGTGTATCCAGTCAGTTTTCCCTATTAAAATGAAGTGAATTTGATTCAATTCGAGCCCCCATAAAGCGAGCACAATTATTTGTTATTGTATAAAACATAGTGAAGCATAAACAAATGCATTACTGGTATTAACATTACTGTATTGTATGTCCTTTGATAGTGTTACTGTATTTGTGTGTTGAATGTGGTGTGTTGTGACGGTGTGCCTTTTAAGGTACGTAGTGGCTTTTTGAGTGACGTCAGGGCCTGGAGTCAGCTTGTGAGCAGAGGTGGGCATCGTCAGTCCGGTGAGTCCATCAGTGAGTTGCCGTCAGTATTTCAGGCCGTTCCAGTCCGATGAGTCGGCGTCGGCAGCTAAATGGCGTCGCACGAACGTACTGGTGGTCATACGTAGGTGGCGCACACTTGACACTCAGCCAAATACAGGAAAATCTCAAAACTAAAACTGTGTTGTACTGTAAATCTTGCAGTCCCACAGACCTCAACAACATGTCCTGTATTGGTGTTATTTGACCAATCACCACGCTGTGCGTGTGTATGTCTCTTGTTTTTATTAATTTTTTTCTTTATTTGGCTGTGTGTCGGTTGGCGCGCCGCCTGTATGCGATATGGAAATTATGTTCTCACGTGGGTCCGCCTGAAACAGCTGACATGAATCAGTGACAGACTGACAGACCTTCCGTCAGTCTGACGGAATGCCCACCTCTGCTTGCGAGTGTTCTCATTTTGTGTTTGTGTGTTTGACCGTTTGTCCCATTTAATAAACCTCCTTGCCGACATGCAAGGGTGTTAGAGTAGCGATTTTTGTTTTTTCCTTTCACTTGAGCGGTGGCTCGTCGTTCGAAAAATTTGTAAGTTAGGGCACTCTTAAGTCAAGGTATTGTTTTTACACCGAACATCATTGTACAGTGATCCCTCGCTACTTCGCGGTTCGTTTATATATATATAAAAAAAAATATATATATATATATATATATTTACATATACATGGAGTACGCGGCCCGGTAGTCCAGTGGTTAGCACGTCGGCTTCACAGTGCAGAGGTACCGGGTTCGATTCCAGCTCCGGCCTCCCTGTGTGGAGTTTGCATGTTCTCCCCGGGCCTGCGTGGGTTTTCTCCGGGTGCTCCGGTTTCCTCCCACATTCCAAAAACATGCATGGCAGGTTGATTGGACGCGCTAAATTGTCCCTAGGTGTGAGTGTGGGCGTGGATGGTTGTTCGTCTCTGTGTGCCCTGCGATTGGCTGGCAACTGATTCAGGGTGTCCCCCGCCTACTGCCCGAAGACGGCTGGGATAGGCTCCAGCACCCCCCGCGACCCTAGTGAGGATCAAGTGGTTCGGAAAATGGATGGATGGATACATGGAGTACAGTACTGTATATGTTGCTCTATGTGACTCGCTGTTGTTTTGCAGCTTCTCGCGGACCGTTTGCGGACTTAAAAAACAAGTTTTTTTTTTACCTGTTTATGTTAATTGGACGCTACTTCGCGGATTTTCGTTTATCGCGGGTGGTTTTGGTCCCCATTAATCGCGATAAACGAGGGATTACTGTATCTCTCTCTGTCGACGCAGTTACATTGCTTTAAGGTTAGCTTTGGTTTCTTCCCAGGTTTGTTGAATCAATCTTCAGCCGACAAGCATAAAACGCAGGGGCAGAAGACCGATCACAGGCTGACAGACAATAACAATGCCAAGGAATCACGTTCCCAGAAACACAATAGGGTGAGTTTTTTGTGTGCCGACGAAAAAATAAATACAATTTACGATCATTACTCATTACATTATTATTTTACCTAACACTTAGTGACTCTTTTCTTTTGAAACTGTTGCTTTTTGTGTCTGTATAAGAAAGAGAAACATTATCAACAATTTTACAAACACTTGTGTGTAGGAAACTTTCTAAGAAAAAAATGAAAACATTATGCAGACCCCCTGAAATCTTTCATGAATAAAAGCCTTAAATTAAGACTGCCACTTACCAACACACACCATCTTACACTCTGGAGGCCGACAACAAATTCAACCACAGTCCTTCCAACAAATCAGAGTTGTATAATTGGTTTAGCAAATATACATGATGTATGTTTTGGATGTTATCGCTTGCCGTGATTTCCGCTTATTTACAACCTGCTTGTGCACACATATAATAAAGCGGTTCGGAAGATGAATGAATGAATGAATGTGCACACATATGGAAATGACGCATGACGACACACTCACTCGATTACCTGCGCACACGTCGCGGGCTGAATCCTGACCTTGATGTGTTCTGATCTCTGAACATTATGCTAACAGGATGTGTGTGCAGTCAGCAATACTAATGTGCAGGCGTCTGCACGTGTACAAAAACAGTTGGCACAATTCAGGAATAACGACAGCGGTTAATTTAGGACAGAGATTAAAAACAGTCTCTTTCTTTGGACCTGAAATGATCTCTGTGTAATTTAGTACATTTATTCGGATCTGCTTCTGTCGAAAGAGTGGTTCGACAGAAGGTGGCTCCTTTTATTCCCGAGCGTGCGCTGTCAACTCTTTGACTAAAACGGTGTGCCTTTTACCTGAGAGCTCACACAATCGTTTTAGAGATAGTAAGGCCATCCTTCTTCAAAGTCATGACGTTTCGACATCCATTCTGGAAGAAGGCAGCCTTGCTAAAATTAGTTTCTGTGAAGCGAGATGACGTTTGGCGATAAGGGAATTAACACAAGTAGATTTAAGGTTTCAGTATTGTGTCCATGAGAACGTGGGTGTCCTCTGTTGCCCTCAGATGCTGCAGGAGGTGGTCATTAAAACCCTCAAACAGCACGGGATCAGTGCCGAGCATAAATGCTTTGAGGCTTGCAGCAAGAGACTGTTTGATATCTCCAAATTCTTTCTCAAGGTTGGTGCCCACACACTCTAAGCGCTGTCCACTCGTTCACTCCGAACTCTCTTTTTCAGTTGGCTCCCTCCCGCCAGGATTGCAATGTCCACCATATGTTGTTTTTTGGTTACAAATTGTGCGACAAATAAACCTCAATGGGAACGGTTTGACTGAACCTCCCTTGCTTTTCTTCCCACTATGTATTCTTTATTTATTTTGAGCTCCAATTGTAAAGGGGACGCATAAAGGAAAGTGGACTTTCAATATTTATGTACAAGTAATTTGATCTCTGGGGTGCCTGGACACCTATTAAGTGTTAAATTCAACAATTAAGTAAATAATTGGGTATCTGCCTAGTTTTGAAAAATGTTTCTCTGAACAAGATGTTCTGTACCTCTGCCCCAACTGTTACGGCAATTACAGACTAATTAACATAATAACCATCCCATACCAAGTTTTTCAGCCAGTGACTTGACACTTTGGCTGGTCAAAGATTCAGAACAAAAGAACCACTTTCACATGTTGGCGGAAGCTCTTTTCAACAACAGTGGCAAACCGAGTTGCAGTGTCAGCACAGATTAGTGTGCCAACAGTGCAAACATTAGTTTCTAACGTTATAATGTTCCTCTAATTTATCGGCCTAGGCAAAAGTGAACACTGTTATGAATAAGTTATATTGATTTTAAAATAATGGCTAAAAAAATATTTGTGGTCTTTTTCAAGTGTATTCGTTTTTGTACATTTTAGAAGACGCTCTTTTAAACTTTTGAGCATTGACTTCAAATCTTCACATAGCTCGACAAAAAAAAGAATAAGAGTGGAAATGTTTGTTCTCAGGACCTGAAGACATCTCGCGGTCTGCATGATGAGATGAAGAAGGCAGCTTGCAGCAATGCTAAACAGGTTACCATCAACGTGCATCAATGTTCCCTTCCACACGTTAACGCATTCAAATCCTCTTCAACTCATATGTTGTGTTATCATAGGTCATTGACTGGGTGCTGGAGAAGACCTTGAAGAGCTGAAGATGTTTTTGACAAACACATATTGAGTCCTACTTTCAAATTTCCATGTTTTACTTTGACATGTTTTTGTATTATTGTGTACCTGTTATTTTATATTTTTTATTGAGTCAATTTTAATTACTTTTAAAAAAGGCCCCACTTCTGTTTTAACTATATACAGTATATATATACATATATATACAGTATATATATATATATATATAGTTATATATATATATATAGTTATATATAAATATATAGTTTTATATATATATAGTTATAGTTATATATACTGTTTTATTTTTTTTACCATTTGAAGGACAATAAAATTTTACATTTTCCTTCCCTCTTGTCTGCCTGTATGCATCCATTTAATGGCATAGTTAAAAATATAATGAAGACAACTGGGATAGACTCCAACACGCCCGCAAGGCTAAAGACAATGACAATGACTAAAGACAATGACTGTGGACCATATAAAGTTTAGATTATTAGTTGAAGTTATGAACCACTTACTGTCATCCGTGATTGTCATTGACCATTTGGTCACTGACGTTTTCACATTTCTCACTCTTGAAACTTGTTGCTTGGTTCAAATGTTGCCCATGCAAGGCATGTGGGAAGGAGCTGCCTGATTTTTGTTCGTTAGTAGAATGGTATCTCCCTTCCCCTGCCCCCGGCACATTGTTGAACTCCTGCACAGCTCATCAAAAACTCAAGTCATGTCCATCTTTGGTGTCCATACAGATTCACGGCGTCTGTCTCTGCTTCAAAATTGCCATCAGTACTGTCTGATGTATGACAGCTTGTCTTGCCTATGCATTTATGCACTTTGCCCATAATGCATTGCGCGCACTTGGGTTTATTACTTATTCATCGTGGATCATGAAACGGTGAAGAACATTTAGACGCAAAAGTGAGATAGAGGCATTCAGGGGTGCTACAGGGACTTGGCAATGGTGTCCAGAACATTCCACACACACACACACACTGCACAATTTACATCTCTTTTATCATGCAGTTACCAGTGAGTGGAAGTATAAAAACAGGAACCGTCACAGTGCTTCTGCACACAGAGAGGCCATGGTGAGGGCAACCAATGGAAACACACATGAACAAACGTTATGTTTCAAATGTGTGTGTGTGTGTGTGTGTGTGTGTGTGTGTGTGTGTGTGTGTGTGTGTGTGTGTGTGTGTGTGTGTGTGTGTGTGTGAGTGTGAGTGTTTTGCACTCAGACAGCAAGAGTCCTGCAACAACAAACATGATCCTGTCTGGTGTTGAACTGAAGATGGCGTTATTGTTTGAAGCACGGTGTGCGGAAGGGTCATCCATCATCATCTTTTCCATCAACAGATGGTAACAGGGACGCACGGAGGGGATGATCATGTTCTTTCCATGCCTTTTTACTTAAATGAGGGACTAATTGTGTCACTCGACAGCTGGAATATTGCACAAGTCATGTAACCGCTTTGTTTTTTGGTTTGTTTGTTTATTTAAACTTTTTTTTTGCACATTGTGGGCTTTTTTTTTTAACTTCCTTTTAATGTAACTGACTTAAATGACGTGCAGAGGCACTGTCAGTTACCTGATGAAAACGTCATCTGTACTATTCCAGAAAGTGCAGCATAAATCAACAATTCACACAATTGCCACATTTACGAGTTTGAAAACTGTATTAACACTATACCTGCATGTATATATGCATGCTAAAAAAAACAACTAATTATGGCATTTGCCATTGCTTTGTATTCATTTGAAGAGCCTGGGAAAGATGGTTTTACATCAGTGGTGTCAAATTTATTTTTGTTGTGGGCCATTTTGAGTCACGTCTTCTGACAGAGAGCCGTTACAACAGTGAAACCACAAAATGTTTAATCGCATTATTACTTTTATGGGAAACTAAATTATTGCAAAATCTCAACGTCATTTATCACATGACAATTTGACATGTTGGTACATTTTTTTAGCAAGGACATTGATGATTTTCTTTTGGGGGCGGGGGGGGGGGGGTCACATAAAATGATGTGGCGGGCCGGATTTGGCCCCCGAGCCTTGAGTTTGACTCTTGTGCTTGACGTTGATGCCGTTTCAAATTAGTTAGAAAGTGTGACGCTAAGCTAAAAGCATTTCGGTAACAATGACGTCTGCTACCCAGAAGCAATGCTCAGTCCCATTTGCTTCAAACTGTTTCTCTTTTTTTTTCTTTACTTGTCCATACACATGAAGGCAGAAGGGGGGGGGGCACATTTAACAAAGTGAAGACTTTGAAAGCAAACTCAGGGGACAAACATCTCGTTTGCAATTATATCTTGTTTGAGTAATCAATGTAAATCCTACAAACATTTAAGTTCAGATTTCTTTGGGTCTGCCTGCCTCATCTTGCTCAATACCTTTCCAATTTCGAACGTTGTCAGTTGGGTCCCTCTCTCCCTCCTGCCAACTTCAACCTATAAAGCCCTCGCATGCAAACATGTATGTCTTTGGAAGTGAACGGGTTTTTAAGGTCACCCAGGGTTCCACTTGCTTTTTATTGATGGACCTTTTGAGGGCTAATTTACCATTTTTAAAGGACTTTTTCTCCATTCAGCAGGGGATTCACAGTGGACTTATTGAACAGAAAGCCACATATCACTGAGCTAGTGTTCAAATCATTGCTGCCAAAGGAAGGGCACATCTTTATTTTTAGGGGCAATCAGCTAACCCTTAATTTGACATACTGTATGTCAAATTGGCCCAAAATGACCCGAAGTGATCACGTGATCATCATTGGAACTGATCGGAGACGGCGGGAAAAACAGAGCGGGAACCAGGAAGGCATGTAGCCCGACAGCGAGGTTTGGCGGGGAAGATAAGATAAGATATCCCTTTATTTGTCCCGCAATGGGGAAATTACAGTCAGAATTCAGAAAGGAAAACGCTGGGTAGGGTGCCAGGCGCATTTTACGACAAAACTATTCATTGGAAGGGTGGGGAAAATGACATACAGAAATGAAATGAACACCACAGGCTCATTTTTAAGGATTTTTATTGATTTTAGAAGCTTTCCCTGAAAATTAAGAACATAATTTCCAACTTTTCTTTTTATGGATTTTTATTAACTTTAAGAACCGTGGGCACCCTGTCATCAAACAAATGTAAAGAGCATACAAAGATAACCTAAGTCAATCTAAAATGCAATTACTAAATAGTCATTTGGATGTAATGAAATCTACCTAACACATTTTCAGTTCATTTTTCACTAACCACACCTAAGCCAGATCTGTTCACTCCAAAAAAAAAAACTTGTCTGACCAAATGAAGGTGGCCAAAAGATCTCAAAAAGCTGCAACAAAAGGCCATGATCCAAATTAACTCAAGAACAGGTACGAAATGAAGTAATTGACATCCATCAGTCTGGAAAGGGTTAAAAAGTCATTCCTAAGGCTTTAGGACTCTAGCGAATAACGGTGAGAGTCATTATTCACAAATTGAAAACGCTTGTAACGGTGGTGAATCTCCTCAGGAGAGGCCAGCCTACGGAAATGACCCCAAGAGAAGAGCACAGCGACAACTCATCCAGGACAGTGTCCAAAGAACTGCAGGCCTCCCTCCCTCACCTCAGTCAAGGTCAGTGTTCATGACTCAACAATGAGGAAGAGACTGGGCAAAAACGACATCCATGGCAGAGTTCCAAGGTGAAAACCACTGCCGACCAAAAGGAGCATCAAGTCTTGTCGTACTTTTGCAAAACACATCTGAATAATTTCCAAGACTTTTGGAGTAATGTTCTATGGACTAACAAAACGAAAGTTGAACTTTTTGGAATTCTGCCCATCATTTTTCCACAGAAAAGTGAAAGCTCATTGGCATGATAGAAAAAGCTTGATTTCCATTGTTGCTGCTGAGACGTTAACTGGTGATCAGATTGGAATGGCGAGCTGTGTGGCAACTGAATTTAAGATTAATAGTTGCTAGCGAAATATGTTCAGTATTAGCATTTTATCTTCTCCTAATAAAGGGTGTCCCAAAAAATGTATACACACCTTAAATAATTGTAAATTTGGGGTGTATTATAATTCGAATAATTGTCAACATGTAAAAGAATTTACAAATATCATTCTATTGTCTTGTTATTGCATGTTCTCAAACTGATGTCCGTTCTGCTCCAGACACTGCTGACAACGCGAAGCGATGGAATGGCACACATCATGGCTACCTCACGACTAGCTTGCCACAAAGACTTTCTTGGACTTCGTTGAAACGTTTCCAGTAATCTTTCTTCTTTTGTAGGAATTGTCGTTGTACGTGGTCTTCCGGAACGCTTCTTATGGACGTCCTGAACAGTTCCATCAGCTTCAAACTTACCTCTAATTCGAGTTGTTGGTGGTTCTTTGTTAAACTCCCTCCTAAATTGTCTTTGCACTTCTACTGCGTTTCCATACTTCCAGTAGCATTTTAGAATGAATTTCCTTTCTACAAAGTCAAGTCTGGCTGCCATCACTCGGTTCAATGGGTTCAGTCTATCAAGAAAGAATAAGTAATTGAGTTATCAGCTGAAATGTGTATAAAAATTTTTGGGACACCCTATATTCTACTTTGGAACAAACAAAAGGACAGGTTTTAATTTGTTTTTGTCTTTAACGGTTTCAAACATTTGTGGCCAGTTGCTTATGCATCCTGCCGACAGTTAGAATAAAGAGGCGTCAGTGTGTGTCACCGAGGCCATTCTTCTCTGAGTCAATGGGAAAGCTCAGTGACCGTGCATGTTTGGGTATTCAACAATTTCTTTGTGTATCCGCCCTCACACAACACTGCCTCACAGAAAATTTGTTGGTATTATGGTTTATGATCCACAGAGGAAAGAGGGCCTAATTCATCGGGTTGAAAACATTATCATAAATCTTGTGGTGAACAATCTAAGTCTGTCGAGTTTTTATTGAACCACGCAAATGTGTTCATTAATGCCTGGGAGCGTGGATGCTGGCTCTTTAATTGCAACTAAACAATGTCAGAGTCCCAATTGTGCACAAAGTACTTCGTGCGGCGTTGTTATTCCCTGGCCTCTTCTCCACTTCAAGACACTTGGATCTTTTCTGCCGAGTGGGCAGAAAGAAACGCCACTGTATAAGCCACTATCTCTACAATAAACTACCCAGTCAGCAAAGGCATCTGGCCCGGATTCGGCATGAAGCTGGCACAGCTGGCCTTGAGTCGCCACTGGCATAATGCATGTGGGCCGAACACGGCCCAGGAGTGGCAAATGAGGCACTGGCTTGACTCTGGCAAACCAGATGAGGGCCAGTTGTGGAGTGAAGTATTTGGGCCAGAAATCAATTTACAACTCCGGCCCGTATATGCCCAGCCAGTATTGAGCCACCCTGAAATGCAGTTCCAGATTTATTTTTTCAACACAGAGCCTTGTTTTACAATTGCACACACACACACACACACACACACACACACACACATATACACACACACACACACGCACGCACACACACACACACACACACACACACACACACACACACACGCGCGCGAGGTTCAATCAGGACCGCAGGATAATTTAAAAATGAAAGTCATAAAAGTCACAGTAGTAATATTTTTAATAGGGTGCAATTCAGTATCCGCAAGGGGACACTGTTTTGATCAGAGAAGAAGACAACAGCAGCCTCAGTCCGTCACTGAGACAGACCCATGACAGTAGACGCTATCAATAGCTCTCTCCTTAGTTTTTAAGGTGTAGGCAGGGATTTTATATGCACGTGTAAATGGTTTAAAACTTCCTTTCTTTATAAATCTTGTTTAATCATAAAGTGCATTACTATATTTTTCAATACCAATTACTTGTTAAAGTTTGTACAATCAGTGGGATCAGTTGCAATGCATATATGTGAATGATAAAAGTAAATTGCACATTTGTTGAAGGAAATGTAAGGTGCTTCATGAAATGTTTTGTAAAAGATACGTTCATTAAATTTCAACATTTTCAAAATGTTCTTGTGCTTCTTTATATCAAAACAAAGGAAAGACATATTGTTTTGGTTGTTTATAGCAAAGTATGGTATCATTTTAATGGTCCGGTCCACTTGACATCTACCGAGGCCGTATGTGGCCCATCATGTGAAAGGAGTTTGACACCAGTGATGTGTAGTAAGGCATTTTTAGCCGAAAAAACCCCACCATGTACAGAAAGGTGTTTTTAGCCGAAGAAAACGACCATGTACAGTGTAATAAGGCGTTTTTAGCCGAAAAAAACGACCATGTGAAGTAAGGTGTTTTTAGCCGAAAAAAACGACCATGTATAGTAAGGCGATTTAAGCCGAAAAAAAAAAGGACCACGTATCGTAAGGCGTTTTTAGCCGAAAAAACCAACCATGTATAGTAAGGTGTTTTTAGCCGAAAAAAACGACCATGTATAGTAAAGCGGTTTTAGCCGAAAAAAACGACCATGTATAGTAAGGTGTTTTTAGCCCAAAAAAACGACAACGCATAGTAAGGTGTTTTTAGCCCAAAAAAAAAAGACCATGTATAGTAAGGTGTTTTTAGCCGAAAAAAACGACAACGCATAGTAAGGTGTTTTTAGCCCAAAAAAAAAGACCATGTATAGTAAGGCGTTTTTAGCCGAAAACCCCCCGACCATGAATAGTAAGGCGTTTTTAGCCGAAAAAAACCAGACCATGTCTCGTAAGCCATTTTTAGACTAAAAAACGACCATGTATAGTAAGGCGTTTTTAGCCGAAAAAAAACGACCATGTATAGTAAGGCGTTTTTAGCCGAAAAAAGGACCATGAATAGTAAGGCGTTTTTAGCCGGAAAAAAAACGACCATGTATAGTAAGAAGTTTTTAGCCGAAAAAAAACTACCATGTATAGAAAGGTGTTTTGAGCCGAAAAAAACCCGACAATGAATGGTAAGGCGTTTTAACTAAAACAAAAAAAAAAACGACCATGTATAGTAAGGCGTTTTTCGACGAAAAAACCAACCATGTACGGTATATATGAAGGCGTTTTTAGCCGAAAAAAACAACCATGTATAGTAAGGTGTTTTTAGCCGAAAAAAACGACCATGTATATAGTAAGGCGTTTTTAGCCGAAAAAAAACGACCATGTATAGTAAGGCCTTTTTGGACGAAAAAAACGAACATGTATAGTAAGGCATTTTTGGACGAAATTTTTAGCCAGAAAAAATGACCATGTATAGTAAGGCGTTTTTAACCGAAAAAAAACGACCATGTATAGTCAGGCGTTTTTAGCCCAAAAAAAACGACCATGGATAGTAAGCCGTTTTAACCCCAAAAAACGACCATGTATATAGTAAGGCGTTTTTCGACGAAAAAAAACGACCATGAATAGTAAGGTGTTTTGAGCCGAAAAAACCGACCATGAATAGGAAGGTGTTTTTTGCCGAAAAAATACGACCACGCATAGTCAGGTAATTTTCGCCCGAAAAAAAGACCATGTATCTAGTAAGGCGTTTTTAGCCGAAAAAAACGACCATGTATAGAAAGGTGTTTTGAGCCGAAACCCCCCCGACAATGAATGGTAAGGCGTTTTAACTAAAACAAAAACAAAAAAACGTCCATGTATAGTAAGGCGTTTTTTGCCGAAAAAAAAGACCACGTATAGTAAGGTGTTTTTAGCCGAAAAAAACGACCATGCATAGTAAGGTGTTTTTAGCCGGAAAAAAACCCCAGATCATGTCTAGTAAGCCGTTTTTAGCCAGAAAAAAAACGACCATGAATAGTAAGGTGTTTTTTCCGAAAAATACGACCGCGTATAAAAAGGTGTTTTAGCCGAAAAAAACGACCATATAGTCAGATTCAGGCGTTTTTAGCCGAAAAAAAAGACCATGTATAGTAAGGCGTTTTTAGCCAACCGCCCCCCCCCCCCGAGCATGGATAGTTAGCCGTTTTTAGACGAAAAAAAACGACCATGCATAGTAAGGCATTTTTAGCCGTAAAAAAAGACCATGTTAGTTAGCCGTTTTTAGCCGAAAAACCCCCCCGACTATGTCTAGTAAGCCGTTTTTAGACGAAAAAAAGGGCCATGTATATATCAAGGCGTTTTTAGCCGAAAAAACACGACCATGTAGTGTGAGGTGTTTTTAGCCGAAAAAACGACAATGTATAGTAGGGCGTTTTTCGACGAAAAAAACAACCATGTACTGTATATATGAAGGCGTTTTTGGCCGAAAAAAACAACCATGTATAGTAAGGTGTTTTTAGCCGAAAAAAAAGACCATGTATATAGTAAGGCGTTTTTAGCCGGAAAAATAAAACGACCATGTATTGTAAGGCATTTTTGGACGAAATTTTTAGCCAGAAAAAATGACCATGTATAGTAAGGCGTTTTTTGCAGAAAAAAACGACCACGCAGAGTCAGGTAATTTTACCCCGAAAAAAAGACCATGTATATAGTCAGGCGTTTTTAGCCGAAAAAAAACTATCATGTCAAGTAAGCCATTTTTAGACAAAAAAAAAAACGACCATGTATAGTAAGATGTTTTTAGACGTAAACAAACGACCATGTATAGAAAGGTGTTTTGAGCCGAAAAAACCCCGACCATGAATGGTAAGGTGTTATGAGCCGAAAAAACCGACCATGAATAGGAAGGTGTTTTTTGCAGAAAAAAACGACCACGCAGAGTCAGGTAATTTTACCCCGAAAAAAAGACCATGTATATAGTAAGGCGTTTTTAGCCGAAAAAAAACTATCATGTCAAGTAAGCCATTTTTAGACAAAAAAAAAAACGACCATGTATAGTAAGATGTTTTTAGACGTAAACAAACGACCATGTGTAGTAAGGCGTTTGTAGCCGAAAAACACCCCCACCATGTATAGTAACGTGTTTTTAGCGGAAAAAAACGACCATGAGTAGTAAGGCGTTTTTAGCCCAAAAAAAACGACCATGTATAGAAAGGCATTTTTGGCTGAAAAAAAACGACCATGTACTGTCTATGTATTTTTTTCGGCTAAAAACGCCTTACTATACGTGGTCGTTTTTTTCGGCTAAAAACACCTTATTATAGGTGGTCGTTTTTTTTCGTCTAAAAACGCCTTACTGCTTTTTTCAGCTAAAAACGCCTTACTAAACATGGTTGTTTTTTTCGTCTAAAAACACCTTATGGTCGTTTTTTTTCCGGCTAAAAACGCCTGACTACACATGGTCGTTTTTTTTTCGTCGAAAAAGAGCCTTACTATAAATGGTCGTTTTTTTCGGCTAAAAATTTCATCCAAAAATGCCTCACTATACATGGGTCGTTTTTTTCGGTCAAAAATGCCTTACTATACATGGTCGTTTTTTTCCGGCTAAAAACGGCTTACTATACATGGTCGTTTTTTTCGGCTAAAAACAAGTTTCTATACATGGTCTTTTTTTTCGGCTAAAAACGCCTTACTATACATGCTCGTTTTTTTTTCGGCTAAAAACGCCTTACTATACATGGTCGTTTTTTTCGGCTAAAAATTTCGTCAAAAAACCCTTACTATACAAGGTCGTTTTTTTGAGTCAAAAACGCCTTACTATACACGGTTGTTTTCTATACATGGTCGTTTTTTCCCGCTAAAAATGCCTTACTCTAATTGGTCGTTTTTTTCGGCAAAAAATTTCGTCCAAAAACGCCTTACTATACATGGTCGTTTTTTTCGGCTAAAAATGCCTTACTATACATGCTCGTTTTTTTCGGCTAAAATTTTCGTCCAAAAACGCCTTACTATACATGGTCGTTTTTTTCGGCTAAAAATGCCTTACTATACATGGTCGTTTTTTTCGGCTAAAAAAATTCATCCAAAAATGCCTTACTATACAAGGTCGTTTTCTTCGGTCAAAAACGCCTTACTATACATGGTCGTTTTTTTCGGCTAAAAACGCCTTACTGTACATGGTCGTTTTTTTCGGCTAAAAACGCCTTACTATACATGGTCGTTTTTTTTCCGCAAAAGATTTCATCCAAAAACGCCTTACTATACATGGTCGTTTTTTTCCAGTCAAAAACGCCTTACTATACATGGTCGTTTTTTTCGGCTAAAAATGCCTTACTATACATGGTCGTTTTTTTCCGCAAAAAATTTCGTCCAAAAACGCCTTACGATAGATGGTGGTTTTTTTCGGCCAAAAATGTCGTCCAAAAATGCCTTACTATACATGGTCGTTTTTTTCGGTCAAAAACACCTTACTATACATGGTCGTTTTTTTCGGCTAAAAAAATTTCGTCCAAAAACGCCTTACTATACATGGTCGTTTGTATCGGCTAAAAACACCTTACTATACATGGTAGTTGTTTTCGGCAAAAAACGCCTTACTATACATGGTCGTTTTTTTCGTCCAAAAACACCTTATTATACATGGTCCTTGTTTTCGGCTAAAAACACCTTACTATTCATGGTCCTTTTTTTCGGCTAAAAATTTCATCCAAAAACGCCTTACTATACATGGTCGTTGTTTTGGGCTAAAAACGCCTTCCTATACATGGTTGTTTTTTTCGTTCAAAAATGCCTTACTATAAATGGACGTTTTTTTTCGGTTAAAAACGCCTTACTATACATGGTCATTTTTTCTGGCTAAATATTTCGTCCAAAAATGCCTTACTATACATGGTGGTTTTTTTCGGTCAAAAACGCCTTACTATATACATGGTCGTTTTTTTCATCCAAAAACGCCTTATTATACATGGTCCTTGTTTTCGGCTAAAAACACCTTACTATACATGGTCGTTTTTTTCGGCTAAAAATTTCGTCCAAAAATGCCTTACTATACATGGTCGTTTTTTTCAGTCAAAAACGCCTTACTATACATGGTCGTTTTTTTCGGCTAAAAACGCCTTACTAGACATGGTCGTTTTTTTCGGCTAAAAATTTCATCCAAAAATGCCTTACTATACATGGTCGTTTTTTTCGGTCAAAAACGCCTTACTATACATGGTCGTTTTTTTCCGCAAAACATTTCGTCCAAAAACGCCTTACTACACATGGTCGTTTTTTTCGGCTAAAAACGCCTTACTATACATGGTCGTTTTTTTCGGCTAAAAATTTCGTCCAAAAATGCCTTACTATACATGGTCATTTTTTTCGGCTAAAAATTTCGTCCAAAAATGCCTTACTATACATGGTCGTTTTTTTCAGTCAAAAACGCCTTACTATACATGGTCGTTTTTTTCGGCTAAAAACGCCTTACTATATACATGGTCGTTTTTTTCCGCAAAAAAATTCGTCCAAAAACGCCTTACTATACATGGTCGTTTTTTTCGGCTAAAAACGCCTTACTATACATGGTCGTTTTTTTCGGTCAAAAACGCCTTACTATACATGGTCGTTTGTTTCGTCCAAAAACGCCTTATTATACATGGTCCTTGTTTTCGGCTAAAAACACCTTACTATACATGGTCGTTTTTTTCGGCTAAAAATTTCGTCCAAAAATGCCTTACTATACATGGTCGTTTTTTTCGTCCAAAAACGCCTTACTATACATGGTCCTTTTTTTCGGCTAAAAACACCTTACTATTCATGGTCCTTTTTTTGGGCTAAAGATTTCGTCCAAAAATGCCTTACTATACATGGTCGTTGTTTTGGGCTAAAAACGCCTTCCTATACATGGTTGTTTTTTTGGGTCAAAAACGCCTTACGATACATGGTCGTTTTTTTCGGCTAAAAATTTCGTCCAAAAATGCCTTACTATACATGGTTGTTTTTTTCGGCCAAAAACGCCTTACGATACATGGTCGTTTTTTTTCGGTCAAAAACGCCTTACTATACATGGTCGTTTTTTTCGGCTAAAAACGCCTTACTATACATGGTCATTTTTTTCGGTCAAAAACGCCTTACTATACATGGTCGTTTTTTTCAGTCAAAAACGCCTTACTATACATGGTAGTTGTTTTCGGCTAAAAACGCCTTACTATACATGGTCGTTTTTTTTTGGTCAAAAACGCCTTACAATGCATGGTCGTTTTTTTCGTTCAAAAACGCCTTACAATACATGGTCGTTTTTTTCGGCTAAAAACACCTTTCTATACATGGTCGTTTTTTTCGGCTAAAAACTTCTTACTATACATGGTCGTTTTTTTTCCGGCTAAAAACGCCTTACTATTCATGGTCCTTTTTTCGGCTAAAAACGCCTTACTATACATGGTCGTTTTTTTCGGCTAAAAACGCCTTACTATACATGGTTGTTTTTTTCGGCTAAAAAATTCATCCAAAAACGCCTTACTATACATGGTCGTTTTCTTCGGCTAAAAACGCCTTACTATACATGGTCGTTTTTATCGGCTAAAAACACCTTACTATACATGGTAGTTGTTTTCGGCAAAAAACGCCTTACTATACATGGTCGTTTTTTTCGTCCAAAAACGCCTTATTATACATGGTCCTTGTTTTCGGCTAAAAACACCTTACTATTCATGGTCCTTTTTTTCGGCTAAAAATTTCGTCCAAAAACGCCTTACTATACATGGTCGTTGTTTTGGGCTAAAAACGCCTTCCTATACATGGTTGTTTTTTTCGGTCAAAAATGCCTTACTATAAATGGACGTTTTTTTCGGCTAAAAATTTCGTCCAAAAATGCCTTACTATACATGGTCGTTTTTTTCGGTCAAAAACGCCTTACTATACATGGTCGTTTTTTTCGTCCAAAAAAGCCTTATTATACATGGTCCTTGTTTTCGGCTAAAAACACCTTACTATACATGGTCGTTTTTTTCGGCTAAAAATTTCGTCCAAAAATGCTTTACTATACATGGTCGTTTTTTTCAGTCAAAAACGCCTTACTATACATGGTCGTTTTTTTCGGCTAAAAACGCCTTACTATTCATGGTCGTTTTTTTTCGTCGAAAAACGCCTTACTATATACATGGTCGTTTTTTGGGGTTAAAACGGCTTACTATCCATGGTCTTTTTTTTCCGCAAAAAAATTCGTCCAAAAAAGCCTTACTATATACATGGTCGTTTTTTTCGGCTAAAAACGCCTTACTAGACATGGTCGTTTTTTTCGGCTAAAAATTTCATCCAAAAATGCCTTACTATACATGGTCGTTTTTTTCGGTCAAAAACGCCTTACTATACATGGTCGTTTTTTTTCAGTCAAAAACGCCTTACTATACATGGTCGTTTTTTTTCAGTCAAAAACGCCTTACTATACATGGTCGTTTTTTTTCAGTCAAAAACGCCTTACTATACATGGTCCTTTTTTTCGGCTAAAAACACCTTACTATTCATGGTCCTTTTTTTTCGGCTAAAAATTTCGTCCAAAAACGCCTTACTATACATGGTGGTTGTTTTGGGCTAAAAACGCCTTCCTATACATGGTTGTTTTTTTCGGTCAAAAACGCCTTACTATACATGGTCATTTTTTTCGGCTAAAAATTTCGTCCAAAAATGCCTTACTATACATGGTTGTTTTTTTCGGTCAAAAACGCCTTACTATACATGGTTGTTTTTTTCGGTCAAAAACGCCTTACGATACATGATCGTTTTTTTCGGCTAAAAGTGTCGTCCAAAAATGCCTTACTATACATGGTCGTTTTTTTCGGTCAAAAACGCCTTACTATACATGGTCGTTTTTTTCGGCTAAAAACGCCTTACTATATATACATGGTCGTTTTTTTTGGCTAAAACTTTTTTTGGTCTTTTTTTTCGGTCAAAAACGCCTTACTATACATGGTCGTTTTTTTCAGTCAAAAACGCCTTACTATACATGGTAGTTGTTTTCGGCTAAAAACGCCTTACTATACATGGTCGTTTTTTTCGGTCAAAAACGCCTTACTATGCATGGTCGTTTTTTTCGGTCAAAAACGCCTTACAATACATGGTCGTTTTTTTCGGCTAAAAATGTCGACCAAAAATGCCTTACTATACATGGTCGTTTTTTTCGGCTAAAAACGCCTTACTATACACGGTCGTTTTTTTCGGTCAAAAACGCCTTACTATACTGTACATGGTAGTTTTTTCCGGTCAAAAACGCCTTACTATACGTGGTCGTTTTTTACCGCAAAAATTTTCGTCCAAAAACGCCTTATTATACATGGTCGTTTTTTTCGGCTAAAAATTACGTCCAAAAACGCCTTACTATACAAGGTTGTTTTTTTCGGTTAAAAACGCCTTACTATACATGGTCGTATTTTTCGGCTAAAAATTTCATCCGAAAACGCCTTCCTATACATGGTCGTTTTTTTCGGTCAAAAATGCCTTACAATACATGGTAGTTTTTTTTGGCTAAAAACGCCTTACTGTACATTGTCGTTTTTTTCCGTCTCAAAACGCCTTACTATTCATGTTCGTTTTTTTTGGTCGAAAAACGCCTTTTATACATGGTCGTTTTTTTTCGTCTAAAAACGCATTACTATACAGGGTGGGTTTTTTTTGGGCTAAAAACGCCTTACTATACATGGCCTTTTTTTTTGTCTAAAAACGGCTTACTATACATGGTCATTTTTTTCGGCTAAAAGCGCCTTACTATACGTGGTCGTTTTTTTCTGCTAAAAACACCTTATGATACGTGGTCCTTTTTTTTCGGCTCAAAACGCCTTACTATACATGGTCGTTTTTTTTCGGCTAAAAACACCTTACTATACGTGGTCCTTTTTTTTCGGGTTAAAACGCCTTACTATACATGGTCGTTTTTTTCAGCTAAAAACGCCTTACTATACATGGTCGTTTTTTTCAGCTAAAAACGCCTTCCTATACATGGTCGTTTTTTTTTTCCGGCTCAAAACACCTTACTATACATGGTCGTTTTTTTCGGCTAAAAACACCTTAATATACGTGGTCCTTTTTTCAGCTAAAAACGCCTTAAATGGTCGTTTTTTTTCAGCTAAAAACGGCTTCCTATACATGGTCGTTTTTTTCGTCTAAAAACGCATTACTCTACAGGGTGGGGTTTTTTTGGGCTAAAAACGCCTTACTATACATGGCCTTTTTTTTTGTCTAAAAACGGCTTACTATACATGGTCATTTTTTTCGGCTAAAAGCGCCTTACTATACGTGGTCGTTTTTTTCTGCTAAAAACACCTTATGATACATGGTCGTTTTTTTTCGGCTAAAAACACCTTACTATACGTGGTCCTTTTTTTTCGGGTTAAAACGCCTTACTATACATGGTCGTTTTTTTCAGCTAAAAACGCCTTACTATACATGGTCGTTTTTTTCAGCTAAAAACGCCTTCCTATACATGGTCGTTTTTTTTTTCCGGCTCAAAACACCTTACTATACATGGTCGTTTTTTTCGGCTAAAAACACCTTAATATACGTGGTCCTTTTTTTTCGGGTTAAAACGCCTTACTATACATGGTCGTTTTTTTGGGCTCAAAACGCCTTACTATACATGGTCGCTTTTTTCAGCTAAAAACGCCTTAAATGGTCGTTTTTTTTCAGCTAAAAACGGCTTCCTATACATGGTCGTTTTTTTCGTCTAAAAACGCATTACTCTACAGGGTGGGGTTTTTTTGGGCTAAAAACGCCTTACTATACATGGCCTTTTTTTTTGTCTAAAAACGGCTTACTATACATGGTCATTTTTTTCGGCTAAAAGCGCCTTACTATACGTGGTCGTTTTTTTCTGCTAAAAACACCTTATGATACATGGTCGTTTTTTTTCGGCTAAAAACACCTTACTATACGTGGTCCTTTTTTTTCGGGTTAAAACGCCTTACTATACATGGTCGTTTTTTTCAGCTAAAAACGCCTTACTATACATGGTCGTTTTTTTCAGCTAAAAACGCCTTCCTATACATGGTCGTTTTTTTTTTCCGGCTCAAAACACCTTACTATACATGGTCGTTTTTTTCGGCTAAAAACACCTTAATATACGTGGTCCTTTTTTTTCGGGTTAAAACGCCTTACTATACATGGTCGTTTTTTTGGGCTCAAAACGCCTTACTATACATGGTCGCTTTTTTCAGCTAAAAACGCCTTACATGGACGTTTTTTTTCAGCTAAAAACGGCTTCCTATACATGGTCGTTTTTTTCGGCTCAAAACGCCTTACTATTCATGGTAGTTTTTTTAGGCTAAAAACGCCTTACTATACATGGTCGGTTTTTTTCGTCTAAAAACGGCTCATCGTTCACTTCACTCTTTGTACCGGCTCGTTCGCGACCGACACATCACTTGTGAAAATGTAGGTGATTGAACAGTCAGAGGTGCTGCCAAAAAGAACCCTTTCTGCACTGAAATACAATGAAATTAATTTTTATTCTGTTTGCTGCAATACAAACCGGATACTTCATACTTGACCATAAAGTTAATTCAAAACCTCAATTCAAAAACAAAATTTGACGTTGGAAAAAAAGTCGTTTTGTATTTGTAAGACTGTATATGAAAATAAACAGAATTTAATTTTCAGTGAGGATCAAATACAGTTTCAAAGAAAAAAAAATCTATCGTTTCAAATTCAGATTGTACAATTCAGATTCAGTTATTCAATATGATTCAGAGTAAAATATTCAAATCCATCCATTTTCTGAGCCACTGACCTTAAATTCACGTAATTCAAATTCAGTATAAACTATTTAAAAGTTATTCACATTTAGTTTTTGGTGGCAAATATTCCGCCCCACAGCGTCACACCTAGTTTAGTTTTGGTTGTAAAGTGTCCTTGAGTGTCTTGAAAGACGCCTATAAATGAAATGTATTATTATTATTATTATAAGAAATCTCAGGGGTTATTTTTACTGACCATTCATTGTTCCTGACATGTACAAATGTTTGTTTTCCTAACACACTGTCCATTCTTGTTTTCTTACAGTTCTTACAGCCGCTGTGAGACCTAACAGCCTAACATCTAGGGCCTCATGTGATTGATGTCACAATCTAAAGATGGCTACATCTGGCTCCTGATCGGGATGGTGACAGGAAGGAGAGCATGAGAAGAAAAGAGGACATGGACAGCGCAACAATTTGATGGACAGAAAAATACCGTTCAAGAGTAAGCTGCATCCCAAGTTGGACTTTGTGTTTACTGTTAAATAAAGAAAAGTGCATTTTTCCAGTGTATGTGGAGTTATATGTGAGGTTCACGAATTATGACAATAAACATATTTTTATAACAGTCGTTTTCGAGACTTTCTTTTTTTAAATGTGGATCAAATATGGCTCATGAAAGATGTGGCTTGGTTGAGGTTGAATTCAGGCTGATATCAGGAACCTGTTCTGGCCCAGCGTCGGGCCGGAGTAGGGCCATATATGGTTTTACAATGCGGCTCAGATCTGGGCCGAATGCGGCCCACATCATGGATGCCAGACGTGGGCCACTGCAGGACCGTCATTCATTGAGGTAAGTGGGCCGAGTGTACGTGCCGTGTCTGCCCCAGAGATGGGCCAGACCAATTTTGCTGACTGGGTAGTCAGACACCTGAAAGCTTTGTGATCAGGAAATATGTCTGGGGCAAGGTCAAGTACATTTCCCTTGGGGAATACTTGGGAAATACACTATTTTAAAGCCAGTAAATACAGCGTTTGTATTATTTTTAGCTGTCCTTTTTGGCTTTCCTGTGTGGAGTTTGCATGTTCTGCCCGCACTTGCGTGGGTTTTCTCGAGGTACTCTGGTTTCCTCCCACATTCCAAAGACATGCATGACAGGTTAATGGAACACTCAAAATAGTCCGTATGTATGATTGTGAATGTGAATTGTTGTTCGTCTTCATGTGCCCTGTGGGTGGCTGGCAACCAGTTCAGGGTGTCCCCTGCCTACTACCCGAAGACATGAGGATAAAGGGGTTTCAGATAATGGATGGATGGAAGGATAAACATTTGTTTTGAGTGTATCTTTTTGCATTATCATAAACCTTCTATAGTACATTTGTTTTGTGTGCCCAAATATATTTCCTTTACCTCTAATGGGTGAATTGTGCTGACAGATGAGCATTAATCCCAAATGAGACAAGCAGGCCAATGAAAACAATCGTAATCCATTTTAAATATGTCATTTATGTGCATCCATTGACTTAAAAACATCGATTTGTTATTCAGCATGACAAATGAAGGCATTATTCCAAAGCAGCATAAAACCTCTCACCGCCCACTTTGTGATTGTGGCATTCGTTGCTGTTATACCATTGTTGCGGTGCCTTTATGATGTGTAACGATCAAGTGAGCAAGACGCAAAACATGTTGTAAAATCATCATTGCAGTGCACAACAAAAGGGAACAAAGCTGTGAAAACTCAAAACATCAAATGACTGCTGCCAATGTGACAAATTAGAGACACAATGTTACTCCGCCTTCATCCTATGATGTATTCCTCCCAAAACGATCCGTTTCCAAGGCACAAGAATGACGTGGTTGCGTTAATGCTTGATTGCCTCACTGTGAAAGTCCTACAAACAATACTTAATTATAGTATCCTGTCTTTGATTAGTATTATTTTGGTGAATTAAAGATGTTCACCCCCCCCCCCCCACCCCCCCTCGCTAGCAGTGGTTGTATGAATAGCAGAATGTAATTGAGGTTTGCGCAAAGATCATCATTTTGATCTTGTCTGGGTGGCCAGCGTGAAATGAAGGAAGTTCAACGAGACCATCATCCCCCACAAATACATCCATATTTTTTTACGTTTAAATTTTTTTTTATATATAGTTGTCCAACAAAGCCTTGCGAAGTGACTCTTTTTGTTTTAATTTCAAAATTCCCCAACATAATTTACTATTTCCATTCACATGACAAGTAACACATGTCAGTTTTCCAAAGACAAAAACATGAATGGGAATTGTGTCAAGTGAATCATGCCGTGTAAAACCAGCCACTGTTATTGAGTGACTGTAGCTCAGTTTCAAACTGTGGCCATGATAATACAGTGGTACCTCTACTTACGAAATTAATTGGTTCTGGAAGAAATTTCTTAACTTGAAAATCTTGTAATTAGAGATGGGTTTTCCATGCAAATGCCCTAATCCGTTTCAAGACGACCCAAATTCAGACATAAATGTTTCCGAAAACATAAAAATGCATCAAAATATTTAACAAATACATGCTACAATTAGATTAATGCACAACAAATGAGAGCTGTGCATCATGTAAAAAACAAAGAATAAAGAATAAAAATGATGGTGATTGAACTTTTAACTGCATCCTCATTGTTTTTTGCCCTCTTTAGTTCATGGTCTCTCTCAGAAGTGGTTTTTGGCTGGGGTATTGTAAAGAACTGATCCAAGGATGTTTGCTTTTGTCGGCTTTTAACAATCCTTCGAAAATGTCCAAGGCAAACATCAGCATAGTGAGCGATCGCCCGATTGGTGAACACTTTTTCTGGGTGATTCATTTATGTAAAACTGTCGGAACGCCTCATGGCCCGGACGAATGACGAGGACGCTGCATAGCCAATGGGATGCCAGGATGATGCTCGGTCATAGCTAATGGCAGAGCAGCTATGAATATGTTGCGTTCAGAAAACTCGGAGCTGTGAGTTGCAGGCCATACTGTATATTAACTCATTCACTCCCAAAGACGTTTTTAAACGTCTTTTCAGACTTGGTCCAGAATTGGCTGGTACTGAATGAGTTAATCTTTCGTATCTCGACATTTCTTTCATAACAAGAGGAAATATTTTCCTGTTGAGACGTTTCGTAACTTGAAAATTTCATATGAAGAGACAGACGTTCGTAAGTAGAGGTATCACTGTTCTACGGTTATTTCTACAGGCAGATATTTTCAACTGTATAAAAACACTAAAAACAAAACAAAGTCATTTATCTGTAACATAATGGAGAGGGAATAGGAAGGTGTTTGCAAAGTATTGCTGAATCTTCATTTTTGGGAGGGGGCCAGTGGGGAGTATTTTACTTCGAATTGTATGTTTGACTTTGGAGCTTCCGCTCTAAGATAATGTGGTGTAAGTAGGTGAATTTTGTCACATTAACGCGCTCAGTTACATGTACAGTACAGTGTGTTACAAATAAAAAATAATAAAATCCAGGCCACCATACAATACATAATTAAATGGAATGTTGACTACCTGCTGTCACTACAACAAATGGTGAGAAGGCCGACAAAGACAAAACGACCATGATGACCTTTGGATCAGAATAAAATAGATCTACAGGATGTAATTAATGGGATTGCATTTATTGCTCCAGGCAGAAAAAAAAATCCTTTTAAGAACAGTTGAAATCTTTGACCATTAGAGCGATGACAGTAAAGTGGTCATACCCTACATCGTCCTTAGCTTTCATTTCGTTGCTTTTTTCATGGGGCCTCAAATACAAGCACATCAATATTAGTGCTTGTACTTCGCTGGCAAAAAACAATCACGCCCTCACTGGGAGTCGCGGCTTGGAGTTTGAAGCGGATTACGTGGGACAGGAGAAGTGAACTAATCTCCTTTTGTCAATGGACGCTACAGCTTCGTGTTTGCTTTCAAAACTTAGCTTGTAGCAGACGTGAGCACATTTTCAGCATGACGTCTCTGACCCACTGGTGAAAGGACACTTTGATCCTCTCCTCTTTCATCTATAAACTGCTTCAGACAACAAGTGTATGCAGAAAAGTGGTGAAGATTGCACGACTGTCTGTGTCCTATGTGTTGTGTTGTGTTATTTTTGTTATTTTGACTTCAAAATGGCGCCGCGAGAGTGGCTGCCTTTCCAGCAGCTCCTATATTTTGTTTTCTATTTCTTCCTTTCATAACTTTGCTGCTATTCAGTTGAATTGCTCCAATTGAATTGGGAATTTCTCCATTGCGAGACTAATAAAGGTTTTCTTATCTTATTTCAAGATGAGCAGTGTATATGCATGCACGATTACCGGTAGTTGTAAGGAACAGACAGCCGGATTTGTGCCAGTGGTATAGCTACATTATTCCGTGAGACACTGGAGCTCCAAAAATATAATTTGAGTCGCAACACTGTAATATAAAGCACAGCTGGCTTTTGAATGACAACATTTTAAAGCAATACTGTCACGTAATTACACTTAACTGAGTTTTCTATTCTGGGAACATACGACTTCATCGTAGTGAAATACACATAACATTTCTCACAAAATGTTAAGTATATTTGGCTTTGGATGAAAATTCCAGGATGAATCGCCAGTGTACTAAAAATTCTAAGTTGACTCAATTTGACCTTGTGTAAAATTTTGAATGCAAATGCTTAACTGTCCAATTTTTCAGTGCTCTTTGCACAACTTACTGTTCCCGAACAAGGAGCTGAACAGACAAGAGGTGTTTGATCCATGGATGCACAAATACATTTTTTGAGCCGAAGAGAATTTGCTATTTAAAGATGCGGCTGACATTTGGACATCATGACACCTCGCAACTGATCAACACTGAGCTTTGAGTGTCACAGAGCGCCATCGGCATGTTGCAACAGTGCTGCGTTTGGGAATTGTGCCATTTAGCTCCTTCGAAATAGAGAGCAGCAAGTTGTGCAAAGGTCTACTGAATAGCTGCACAAGTGCATTCAAGTTTACTGAAGCTCAAATGAACTTCACCTGTAAAAGTTAAAGCGCATTTTCAGTTTACCTTTAAGTTTCACCCAAAAGCCGGATAACATTTTGTGTGCATTATATGGTTGATGAGAAATGCTAACATTGCTAACAAGACAAACAGAAAACAGAGTGAATTTCTGAAAGTTTGCACATAGATCATCAATAAATTAAATAAAACTAGTAAATGAAGTCAATTTACGACAATATTAACCAAAACAAAAGTCATGAATATGTCAGTAATGCCCTATCGTTCTTCACATTTGTCACATCCATCATTCTGCTTCGAGTCCACTCGAGGTTTTGTTCTCTGACGGCAGTTTTCAGTCTTCACAGCTCTTCAACAAATGACCAGGAACCCTCAACGTGTTTCTTCATTGTTACTTTGACCAAAGAGAGGCTCCATCTTGGACTCAATGTCGTCTTCTGCACGTGGGTTGCAGAGATGTGGACACACAATAACAGAAATCCATTCGGGGGTCACGATCAGGCCACTAACCCCAGCCTGGACATCTTAGCGGAGAGGAAGGAGTGGACGATAAAGACGATTGGCTTGGGACACGAGTGGAGATCCAGTTGCTAGAAGGAGAACAATGGATACAGTGACATTCTGCACATGTAGCATGAAACACGAAGGAAGGAAAATAAACAGGCATATCCTAACGTAGTGTAAAAATGACATGAAAAGGTCAACATTTCCCATTGCAATGCAAATTAGCCGTCATGTAAAAGAACAAGCCCCTTTTTTTCTTCCTCATTTTACCATGAGCAATTTCACGGCTCTATGACTCACTTTCTTTCCTGAGGCTCGTAAGGAAGCTTCAACCTATAAATTCCCTCTTAAACCACTGTTTGCTTCCTCCAATAAAACTTGGATAATGACTGCTTTTCTCCAGTAAAACGCATCGCATTAATTGTAGGCTGTCTATATCAGACCGTTTAAAATAGGGGGGGGGCACACTGGGGATGGGGGGGGGGGGCATGTGTGACTGAAGGAACTTTTTTCTTGTTGTTGCTGTAGGCAGAATATCCTAACATTAAAAATTTGAGTTCTTGCATTTAATGTTGGTTTCTTGGTCAGCAGTTTTGTGCCGTCCTTGAATGGTCGTTCTTATGTAAGGCAGCCCTTTGCACTACAGGATGTGGTTATTTTGTTGTTTCCTTCAACCCCCTTTTTTTGTTGAGGAAAGAAAATGAATCTTTTATACATTGAAAACTATACTATTCAAAATGAAATATATCAAGAGGATGTATTTTGCACATGTACACACATTTCATTACACAATATGTAACCCATATTTAACACAGCTTTTTTGGTCATATATCTGGTGAAGAAAGTGCGCGGTCCGAGGTGCCCCCCCCGGCCTCCCCAAGTTGGTCTAATGAAAAATTTAGGTCCCTTCTGACATTTAAGTAGCCCATCCCTGATCTAGATGAGTCTAATAAACTTAAATTTAGATTAGTGGTTTTTGTATTGAGAATGTAAGAGTTTTGGACCTTTTGAATTCTTTTTTTTGCACACCCCCTAAAAAAACCCAAAAATAAAAACAAAAACAAACAAAAAAACATCTTAAAGTGTTTTGCCAGGTGTGTAATTTTCAGATTTTTTTCCCCCCCTGCTCAACTCAATTTGCCAGTGTATAAATAATTTTGGGCAAAAGTGTATTTCTATTTGGAGACAGACAATTCAGACTGCTTGTAAACATTTCAAAACAGTCATTATACTTCAATGTCTGTTAAAGGCTATATTTATGTTCATAGTGCGACAGCTGTCTAATAACAATTGTTTAGTGCCGTGTTTTTATGGAACACGGTACCGTAAAAAACGCTTTTTTATTGATCCTGAAAAAAGTCTTGATAAGTAACCTTTTACACCACGGCGATTTATTCTTCATTTTGGAGGACTTGAAGAAGCCCGACAGTGTTTCTAAAGTGCTGTCAAAAATATTTGGGCCCGATTTCCATTCTTTTCATTTTTATTTCACGCAGCTCTTCGGATGGTGACCAAACATCTCTCCACCGACGGCATTGTACTCGTGCTCGGTATGTACAAGTTAGTGATAATAGTTTTCGCATGCTGATGAATGCATGACGCACAAAACAACCTTGTTCTCTCTTTAGTGCAGCCTTTAAATGTAGCTCAAGCATATGCAGAACTGCAATCTAATTTTCAGATGCCTATTTTAGTTTGGTTCAGTCCAACTGTCTCTCCGGGAAAGGTAAACAGTCAAGTGCGGAGACAAATTTAGAAACACAGCGTGTCTGTGCCAAATAATGACAGTACAGTCAACATGATGAAGGGAAAAGGGCCAGCGGATTTGTCTTTCAAAAGTTGAGCTAATGAGCCATCAGCCAAATCCACGAGTGCCTTGGGATTTTTATGAAGCCGTGTTGACAATAAAATCCCTCTTCATAGCCAACAGAGAATTTTCATTTATACTGAGCTGTAAATGGCGAGTGAGACATCTTTACACAAACAGAACATCTCCATTTACATTACTTCATTCCCATTAGCCAAGAGGGCGATTAATTTAGTGCCTTTTAGCATTTTGACTGCTGTCTTCCTAAAAACTGTTTGTCTTGCAACTGTAACCCACATTAATATTCATAGCGTCATCATAAGTTCTTCAGGGAATAGAAAAAAAAGTGACGTTTTCCCAAATGAAAATGCCAACATTTCATAAGGCAGAGGCACATGTGCTGTTGATTTGTTAAGTTTGACTGTAATCGGTCCTGACTGCTGCGTAAAAAGAGCAAGCTCGACCAGTTACGCAGTGATTGGACCTGATTAAAAGTCGAACAGGATGGGAGAGACCTCAGGCTGCGGGTGATTTTATTTCAGGAGTTTTTCTGTGATGGTGTGCGGGAATTTTCCAATGCATCGCCGCTTAAAGGTTAGGCCAATAAAATATATATTAGGGCCGGCCTAACCCGTATCTTCTGTTTGACCGCCTTTCAGAGTCACCTAACCTGCACCACTGATTTGAATAAGATGATTCTATGAAACTTTAGGACACAATAAAAACATCAAAATCACGTCATATACCGGTCACACACAAGTCCATTACACATCCACATTACACAAGTACATTATCACTTGTATCCAAATTGATCCGCCCACTTCCACATGTACACGTGTCATTTTCTTGCTTAAAATAAAGGAAAGCACTCACAATCTCCCCCTCTTTTCCTCCAAAGTCCAGGAATAGCATCCGAACGCCATCGTCCGATGACATCCTCAGCTTTTCGTAAGGGTAGGATAGGAGCACTCGTTTTTTGGTTGGCGTAAGGGGTCGCCCCTCGTCTCCATTCTCACTGTCACGGGGTTTGGGTTCAGCCAACACGGAGAAGCCCTGCTCATAGTGGATCACCAGTCGGCACTCCTGGCCCAGGTAGAGACAACCTGAAAGATTCATTGCATAGCATTCATTAGTTCTTCAGGAGGTTTTTTTTGTGTCTTCCATCTAATTTGTGGTTGATTAAATAGAAAGCACGATCAGTTCATAATTGAATATATTGAGTTGAGGAGCTTAGCCCATCTTGAAGGAGTAAGGCACAAAAATGTGATGCATTTTGAAAATACCATATGGAATTGTTCTTTCTTCCAGGCAAGCCTATCAAGATTAAATTGTGTACCAAAACCAAGACCTGATGGAAAAAAAATGATCATCTTAGACACCTCAAGCCTTTTAGATGTGCAAGGCTCTTTTAAAAATGTAGCTTTGAGATAGACAAAGACAAAAATACGCGAGGCTTTGAAGAAGGACCAGGCTGACCACTCAACTATTCACCACAACAACCTCAGCCAATTTGTGTCAGAAATCCTTCAAAAATAAATGGGATTTTAACTCTAACCAAGGGAAATAATCCTTTCATACTGAAGTAATTTGGTTACGAAACCTTGGCTATCATCAAACGTGCTAATAACATTGGACCATGGAAACCTTAAGGGTTTTGGATGGGAAAAAAAATCCCCATGAAATGAATATGGAGCTTGTTCTAACATAAGTACAACACAGAAAATGGGGGGGAAAAGTGATCCGTTTGACTGTGCAGACAGCTTTTGAAGTAACTTTATCAATGGTCATACAAGCGTAAAAGTTTGTTAATGACAGTTAATAGTAAAACCTATAACATTAAAGAAAAAAAATACTCTTTTCAAATTATATATTTCACCCATACAATAATTATTTCTATGAAACACAATGAACCGAATGAGTGGAAAAGTAAAAGCAACACAGGAAATTTCAATGCACAGAAATGTAAACAATGAAAAATCCATCTATATTTTTGTGATACAAGTTTCACAGTTGAGGCAGTTCAATATATTGCAAGTGGCATTTGCTGGTCCTTTATGGAAAGCGGTGCCCTTACGCAACCAATTGACAATAACAACAATTGGTGTTCTCCAAAAAATTCTAATGGAAAAGCCATTGCATACTTCACTTAGTCGTGAGCAGCACGCCATTGCTATTCATTGTTTCTGTACTGTGAGGATGCGACAATGGAACGCCCTGCAAGATGGCTTATGCAATAAGAGAGGGGCTGGCAGAGTCATTTCAAAGTCTTAACAGCAATAGACCAACCAGCAGGAAAAGCATCCATGCCACTTCCTGGTAGGTCACGTATCACCCATGTCCAAATATGGGCAAGCTTGCACCCGAGGACAGTGCATTGTCGTCGGGTGCCAGCCAATCGCAAACGGTGCAATGTGAAAAGGTCTTATTGGCCAGAGCCATTTCTGTGAATCCAGTACAGTACTTCCAACTGATAGCACCTATTAAAAAGTTCTAATGTGAAATTCTGAGACAAAACCTGAGGGTTTGGAACAAATACTAGTCTGCTATTGGCTGGCAATCACTTCAGGCTATGCAACAGTCGCTAACAACGACTTGAGAAATCTATCATGTATTCATTTAATATATGTCAGAGATTTTCTCGGACAAAGTTAAAGAAATGACTCGGCACACAGGAAAATTGTCTTCAATATCGGCGGAAGCGAATCTCTGAGAGCGAACGACGGTTAGTTGCTCCGCGATCACACTCCAAGTCCCGCCACCGCGAGTTCGACATTTTATTGTAACATATGCAAAATACAAGAAAAACACTGCCCCCGATATTTGCATGCCGCACCCCCGGTCCGGCCCCTCGGTAGTGATTGGTTACCTGTTTTTCCAACTTGAACCACCAGTACATTGGCGCCTTTTCTGGCTGGTCTACATCCAATTAGCATGTTGTAGACTTTGCGGATGGCCAATGTCGTCTGGGCGCGACGGGTGTTCTCAACTCATCTTTTGTTGCTCAACCGCTGTTCCCGAATTATTCATTCCCCTTTTGTGACCGAGTTTCGCCCTCTCCCCCGTGATCGCCCATCTGCATTGACGTGCTAATTGTGGACTTCAACAGCCCTTCGGCCAGGTAGCCTTTATGCACAGGCATTTGGGGGTGCTGGATACGCACCCAAACGTTTCGATGTGTCCAAATTAAAATGAAACTTTAAACATGATACAATTTTGCTCATAGATTCCTCTAACAATATATCATACGGGCTCATCTCCATACTGTATGCTCCGTGCTTATTTGTATATGTTACGTTCACAGTGACTGATTATTTGCTGGCTGTATGCACCATTCGGTATCATTTATCTCTTCTGCAGCACAATTTCTCTCTTTTTTTGTATCTTTAACAGCATTAAACTTGCTTCTTAGTTTACACGTAACAACGCTGTTGTTTTATGTTACATTGGCTTCACCCCCCCCCCCCCCCCCCCCCACACACACACACCACGGCCGTTTTTCTTTTCTTTTTTTAAATGAACAGCATAAGCTCCTCTATCTTGATATCATTTCCTCTGCATGTTTGGGCAAAGAAGGGGAAGAGAGCCAGAGGCTAGTTATTATCTTGCCATTGTTTACTGATAGCTTGAAAAGAATGTGTATACACTCACTGTGTGCTCACGCGTGCGCGTGTGTACAGGGGGATCATATTTGCACGGCAGCGTGTGCTCATTCAAGTATGTAGCCTGCCTAAGCATCTTTTGTCCGACTAGAATGGTTTTTGTTGACAATCAAACCTCATGTAGTGAAGCACGAAGGTTCTCAGTTGCTCACCGATAATGTGCATCACATTATGATTTGGATGAATTTGGAAATTCTTTAACTTGTACAGAGTAGCAGATGGTTGACTTACACTGTACAATAATTTACACTGAATAATTCTGGAGAAAAAAAATTGTTGTTGTTTTGGCACATCCTCTTAAACATGCAACAGCTTGAATAAAAACATCTTTTTTGGTTCTTTTTTTTTTTTTTAAACTAAAGGCACTTTAAAAAAACACACCAAAACAAATTGGCTCACAATTGCAGTCACTACTTAACATATTTTAACTTCATGTCACAGCCAATCATACCCATTTATTCAGCTATGGCAACTTGCATGTCATTATGAGAGAAACAGAGAGCCCACTCATGAGCAGCAAACTGCAATTGATTCTGATTACCGCTGCCTAAAATCTTTTACGTCAAAAGCATGAGTGGTTAATTCATCAGTTGCTTGGATACCATCTAACAGATTTGCTGCACCAACTCCGCCCCGTTCGGTGGCAAACGCTTCCATCATTTGTTTAAAACTCAGCAGTTCGCTTTGTTGAGAAAATCTGCTTTCGTGGTTGTACAGCTCTGGTAAATGCAGTATAGATGACAAATGGTCAAATTATAGTTGGAGTATAGTCTGGTACTGAGTGCAGAGGTGGAGTGGATACCGAAACAATTAAATTACTAATCAAAATGCAACTGGATGATATTCTACTAATGGATGTCTACTAATGTACACATTAGGTCCTCGATTTGCAATTGTTTTGTTGAAATTAGTTTATCTTCTGGACTAGGAAAATAAGTCCAAAAAATAATAATAACACCGTGTACAGTCGAGCCTCCAAAGTTCAGCACAATCAATTCTGGACGCTTGGAAAACATCATGCTTACATACTCTTCCACGTTGATTAGCAGGATAAGCTATTCCAATTTTGTTTGATGGGGCCATAACCTAGTGTGCCCTCCTGTGCTGCCTGAGCACGTATTGTTACAATGCGCTTCCCCTGATTTATTTATTCACCTTCTTACTCCAGTAGGGAATCTAAATTCCGACAACTATTCCTCTGAAAATACTTATGAAAGGTTACCATGTTTTGCGAAAATGACTGACAAAGTTAGTATTTCTAATGCAGATCCGTGCACACAATTGGATCTTTGCATCAAATCCATCAAAGTAGTGCACAACAAAAGCACACACATTTATATGATAAGAAGGTCAAGAAATATACCTTGAAAAGGTTGAAGAAGAACCATTAAATAAATTGTAAAATGTTTCTGTATAATTTATAAAGTGCAGTGTTTGGACCACGACATATACTGTAATATAGAATGTGGGTGGCATGTGCCAGGCGCACTTTGGAATATTAATGATGTTTTTCCTTCTCTACTACATTATAAAAAAAAACCTTAGAATGTAATTATTTTGAGCATATACAGTACATTTGTTTCACATGATTGAAATGAGGAACCTATTTCTGTTCTATTTAAGTCTATTTAAAGGGCTGCCAAGGGCAGCACGGTGAGCAGTGCAGAGGGCATGGATTTGATTCCCGGCCTTCCGGAGTGTAGAGTTTGCATGTTCTCCCTGGGCCTGCATGGGTTTTCTCCTGGGCCTCTAGCTTTGTCCCGCATTCCAAAAACATGAATGGCAGGTTAATGGCACACTCTAAATTGTCTTTAGGTGCGAGTGTGAGCACAGATGGTGGTTTGTCTGTGTGCCCTGCGATTGGCTGGCAACCAGTTCAGGGTGTCCCCCACCATCTACTGCTCGAAGACGGCTGGGACAGGCTCCAGCAAACCTGCGACTCTCACAGGATAAAAGGGTTTCAGATAATGGATGGATGGGTTTTTTTCAGTGTCGGAACTACAAAACAATGTAATGTCACTACGAAAGAAGATGAAAACCCCAAGTCAGCATGATAAGATCATCATTATATTGTGGTTGCTAGTTCAAAGAGAAACTCTATTCATCGACCAGAGACTTTTGCTACACTTGAGAGAAAGAATGGGAGAAAGGGTCAAAGTAAAGAGTGAAGTGATTTTTGAGATAAGGAGAGGATCTAATGTAATGCATAAGATCCAGGCATTTTTTCTGCTGTTTAATCTAGAAAATGACATTAGCTGTCCGTTCCGCACTAATGATTTTCGAACCACGCTGTTCTGCACTCTGAGGTGTCACCGCGGATCAATTATGGTAATTCTTAACTTCCACTCTGAGAAAATTGCATTTTTAAAAAATGCACTATTAGCCATACAGCTTTGAAAAAAATCTGACCATTTGAAAAAGCTTGAATACGCAGATGTTTGTTCTGCAGTTATTTCCCACATACAAAAATTATCTTTGATTTTGGGTGACCTTTGCCCCAAGTGTCCTTGTGTGAACTAACAAAACTCAATAGAAGCAGGTTAAAAAATATTTATAGAAAAACAAATCGCCTGTCGATTGTAAGACTGCTACAAAGGTTATGTCCTTCTGTCTAGACAACATTTGATCATGGTGCTAAAAAAAGATGAAGAAGTCAAATTTTCCCGCAACTAAGCATGACACACAAACTGATTTACGATCGACACACAATATGATTTACGATACTACCCCTTGAGGCCTCTAAATGTGCCAACTGCACACCCGACTGAACACTGTGTTGTACAAGTGACTGCAAAGACAATGTCAAAAAGCTTGGCTGTGACAAATGCTGACATTGACGGGATGTGAAGCTGGCGTCAGGCAGACTTCGCTGCTGGATACAAGAGGGACCGAAGTGAAAGTTGGCACTGTGTGATGAGTTAGGGCTGGTGAGGGGGAGCAGCGGGGGTGGTCATGGTCACCCACGGGAGACGTGCAGTTCCCAGGACATTTTGTACAGGGACGGAAAAGGAGAGGGGAGGGGGTTCGGTTGGAATTCCCTTGACAGTGAATACACAATTACAAAAACACAGAAAAATGCCGCTCGCGTCTATAAATAGTTTGCAAAGGTCTCCCATATGGCTCCCTTCTACCTTCTGTGGGCGTTTGCGTTGACATTCTGCTTCATGAGCTTGGTTTAAGATGTTATTTTAATCTTGCAGCGCTTCAGGCACTGTACACCGAAGAAGCGTCGCAAGATCTAGCGCAGTGACCTGGGCAGCATGATTTATTCCATCCTCATACTTCTACGTTCGCCAGCCTCATGCATTTTTCTCTTGGTTCACAGAGGATACAGTACGTTTCATGTGACATTGATTTTAGGGAAGCTTTTGTTTTTAATATACAGATGTACCTTGACTTATAAGTGCCCCAATTTCCAATTTTCTTTTTGTGAGGATAAGTGGTTCAGATAATGGATGAACTATCAGTTCTATTTTACAGCACAATGCATTTTTTTTTTAAATTATAGACATTTTGTAACGTTTCATCATTTTGATTCGTGCCATTTGAATTATTCCCAATGTGGAAAATGGACTTGATATACAGCTAAATTGCGCTCGGTACGCAATTAGTCATGGAATGAATTAAGCTTCAAGTCAAGTCAAGGTACCACTGTTTATCAACATTTATGTCAGTGTCAGTGCGATGTAGCCGTACTCACTAGTACTGACTTCTTTGATCATCTCGGCGGATGCGTGACAGCCGTTGACTATTTGTCGAGTCCACAGGGATAAATCCTTGCTGGTTTCAGCCCGGAAAAGATGAGTCTCGATTCCAAGGCGAGTGCCGGTTCGAGTGGCGAAAAAGAGCTCTGCGCCCGAGTGAGGAGAACTCATGTCAGGCCCAGAGTGCACCAGACTGGAGGAACACAAAAGCTCACATTTGAATACACGGTAGAATAATCTGCAAAGACATTATCTGACTTCCAAGTTGTTCTCATTTCAATCAGATTTCTCACTAGAAATAATGTCAAGTGACTCAATTTGTTCCAGGCTCAAATGATCTTAGTCATCAAAGATTGGCAGGCTGTGTTTCTGCTTATATTGGAACGTCCCTTAATTGAGTGAGGGAATCTTTATTTTCTTTTTTTAACAAACAAGAGATACAGTTGGCGATGTATGTTCTTACATTTCGTGAACATGACATTGATGGAGTCTTCCTGAGCTTTTTTTATATGACAATGGATAAAAATGAGTCTAAAAGTAAAAGCTTTATAAATAGGTGACATTATCATCATGGTATACGTCACACATTCAAGACGGCTAAATGTTATGAGCCTGAAAACGCTTTTGCGAACAAAGTGTACAGTATGCTAGGCCCAGCAAAGATGTGCGACTCCCAAAGCTCATATTTTCCACCCAAATAGATGCTGCATACTAAATATTAAAACTATGCTGTTTGACACAAAAGAGAGGACCAGAGTTTTTCATAATACTGTACACAGAACTTTTGAAAAACCCAAGCACTTTTCGAGCGTTCAATCTTGTATAGTATAAATCTTTGACCTACAACTGTTAGCTTTTATACAGTGGAATCTCACCAACACGTTTCGGTTGTATTGCCGTGAGGATGGACCCACCGTGTTGCAAGAAGAGGATATGTGTGTGCGGGACTGTGCCAGGCCTCCTTGCTCCGAGGCAGGCTGTCATAGAGCAGAAGGTCTTTCTCCGTCACCACCACCAGCACAGGCTTCCAGCACTGCTTCTCGCTTTCGCTTTGCTATGCAAACACATGAAACGGAACTCGGTTGAGTGTTGACCTCCAACAGTCTGAACAATCCTAATTGCAATCAACAGCAAATGGCGTGTGTTCTTCAATATCAACTTTTGCATAGGCTTGAGTTACCGTATTTTCCGCACTATAAGGCACACCTAAAAGCATTCCATTTTCTCAAAAGCCGACAATGTGCCTTATAATCTGATGCGCCTTGTACGTGGATCAACATTCTGATTTCTTTGATGTCATATTTTAAATGTTCTGTAAAGCACTTTATTACAGCTGCAGCGGTTGTGAAAGCTCCATATCAATAAGGCTGTATTGTATTCCCTTTAGCATATCGCCATCTAGTGGATGCACGCGGCAACCACAGCCACTATTATAGCTTCTATTCTATGCGCATTATAAAACAGATTAAAAATAGGCCATTCATTGATGGTGCGCCTCATACTCCGAAGTGCCTGATATTGCGGAAAACACGGTAATCAGAATGTCAAGAGATTAAAGTGACTGCATTATTGGCGAACTCATGCCCCATTCTTGAGTAAACTGTCCATTCAATCATTTTTTTGGTAATATATACCAGACTTCGGAATTATAGCTTATGGACAGCCATGTAAATTCCCCCACCGTCCCTTAACTTTTATGATAGGAGCTTTGCAATACGTGCACGGATGTTCCGGGACAAGATCTCACTTGATTTGTTATTCGGATAATTCCACAACGGTGGCGTCACACACAGGTCACGGAGAGTCTAGTGGTTCAGTTCCCAACCAGTGATGATGTAAATGCGAGTGTGAAACGGTGTCTCTCCCAATGTGCCCTATGTCTGACTGGCGACAAGACCAGTGTGTAGTTTACTTTTTGCCCAAGGTCAGCCTTGATGGACTCTAGCTCATTGTGACCCTACAAGGGAAAAGTGTTTTGTACACAGGTTAGATGGATGATGGCATACTGTCATTTAATTCATGACAACTCTGGTTATCTGACGTAAAAAAACAAAACAAAACAAACAACAAACAAACAATAAAATAAAATAAAACAAAAAGAGCTTATTCCATCATTTTTAAGCACTGGAAAATTGTCTTTATCTGTGCAGCCATCCACTAAAGCTAACGTGCATTTTGAAAATGTTAGTGAATGCGCAAAGTACTGAAAATGTTTTCTTCCCAAAGTTGCTCAAGCACAAACTCAGAGAAGTAATGTGTATGGAATACATAAATCTGTATAACTGTGTTTATATGCAGACCTAACATGTTTTGTTTTTCCCTTCTTTCGCAAGTCAATCACCGAATCAGAATACCAGAGAAATGTTGTCCATTCGGGAGGTGTGATAGAAATGCAAATTTATTTCTAGTGCTGGTGCATAGGTACATGATTGAGACATTTGCTTTTCCCGCACAACCCCCACCTCTCAAAGAAACCCCACTTGCTTTTCCTTCACAAGCCACAGAGTTAATCCTTTACATTCAAAGTGCCCATCTCCATACCGTATGCAGCTTGGTATTTCACATTCATAACTATTCCCATAGAAAGACTTGATCTGCAACCCAGCTAGGGAATCCTAAGCTGCCTTTTGAAGATCTGTCTGAGCCACATGGGAGGATTTTACAGGATCAAGGGTCACATGATGACAATTTGTCGCTAATGAACAATAATGGTTAGAATTTGATCGGAGAATATTGTAAATGTTGGGATATAATTCAACAGATGCAGTCATTAAGGAGAGTTTCACGTGACTGGAAGCTTGCTGTACACACGAGGATATTCCTAATGATTCTGTCAGAGTGTGTGTGGGGCGGGGAGGGCAACCAAACACCACATAAAACACTTGGCACTTGCACATCTTCATGTTCCAGCTTTTAGGTTTCCAACATGAATCTTAACTATCTAAACTCCCCACCTCAACCCTAAGAGAGTGCAAAGTGAGGCATTTGGGTCATCAAATGCAGTGGCACGTATGATTTTCATTCCTTCCGTGATCAGGATACACATTTGCTCCTCACCTTGCCTGCCAGCCATCCCAGGTGTCGAATCTCCTTGCTGCCAGCAACCCCTGACCTGGTTGTGTGATGAATCACCTCAGCTAGTGCTTGCTGGAAAGAGATGACGTGATCATTCAGTACATCTACATTCTTGTGTTGTATGTATAGGTACAGCATGTTAGAATAAGGAGTATGCTATAGCTGTTGTGCAATTGTGCGACAGACCTGTGTCAGTGTGGATGTGACAGCATGCATCACAGAGAACCAAGTGAGGGCGGATGACTGGTCTGGACACCGCAGTACCACGGTGTGCCTGGCATCGGGGGAGTGCAACTCCACTTGTCTGGACAAAACAATTTTAGCAAAAGAGGTAAGGAAGTCAAATTACAGACAGTCTATGATTCTTTCTCCCGCCCCCTTTTTTTTCTTTCTGGCTGAAAGCCACAGGCCAAAAAAATTCTTGTTTTAAGTTTCAGTCTTAACTTCTCTGATCCTCGTTAAAAGGCAGTGAAGTTGCCGTACTTGAAAAACCTCTGCGGGCCATTTCAAACAAATAGGCGTTTCTCTCTAAATTTCCTGAACTGATCTCCTTTTACCATAAGGGAGTATTTCTGTCCTCCATAGACACGTATCTATAGAATGCTCCTGGGCCTCAGCGAGCAGCTCTTTGATCGTGTGCTGAGTGAATGTGAATTTTAAAAAGGCCTTCTGTCACGGGTTTCACGGTACATCATATAACACGCTGCCTTTTGAGATTGTTAACATCATGCCCGTTAAATCCTGTCGACGAATTATCTCAAGAAGCGTAGGAGGTCAAAGGTATTTCCCGATATACGAGTGATGATTAATGCAACCATAATACACAGCTTCATACACGTATGAAGCATAAAAATGTGGGATTGTTGAGTTAAAGTGAGAAAACCTGATTACGTCACACCACCCAGCTATGCCAGTCCAACACGTATGTCAAGCACTAAACACCCTGCCGTGAAAGGAAATGAATCAAAACGAAACATTATGATGAGCTGGAAGCAAACTGGGAGGAAATATTTAGTTTCATCCTCAACACTGCGCAGGATGAGTACAACCGCATTCCTTTTCTCGGGTGTTTACCACCAACTATTTCCAAACTCAATAGTCATCTGTCGAGGTGCTCCCGTGGGTGGTGGAGTGAAACTACTCCTTACCACGTGTGGTTTGCGCAAACAGGCTTTCTTTCTTTTCCCTTTCCCACACACACACACACACACACACACGCACGCACGCACGCACGCACGCACGCACACACACACACACACACACACACACACACACACACACACACACACACACACACACACACACACACACACCTGACACAGGACACCTGGAAAATCCCAAGTGAATGTAATGCATCTGCAAGTCGGACACCACATGCACTGTACTGTACATCCACTCCAGGTGTTGCTACTTGAGGTTAAAAATAGATAGATATATAAATAGTTCAGACCTGAGCGAAACTTCGGGTATGAAAGTGATCTTTGTTACACTGAATGTAATGCTCTCAGATATACCTTCCAAAATAAACGAGGGATCACTGTAATGGCTATTTAACGTCATGTGAAATGGGACCTACAAGAGCACAATGGGTTGCTGTCCTAGTTAATAGAAATAAATAATGGGGGGGGGGGGAGATGTATTTTTTTAATACTTAACTTTTGCACCTGCAACTACTGAAAATGACACTCCAGAAAATGTGGAAAACTCCACAAGACATTAAATCTTAGATCCACACGGCTAAAAATAAGACTTCTATCACCAAGCCGTGACACGCAACTGCCCCCCCCCCAAAGTAAGAACTCATGAACACACATACACCCTTGACACACAAGTGTAATTTAATGAAAAAGATCAGTTTCCTATTTTATAAAATCTGCGCAATCCCTGACTGTACAGTAAATAATCACACCACTACCATATCATAATACGAATAAGTGGATGTTGAAAACATACAGTGTGTCATTTTTTTTTTTAATTGTGTGTTGACATACAGTATCTATTTTCTTTAGCCCATCGGTGCCTAACAGATTGCAGTCACTCCTGTGACAGTCACAATGAATTTGTGTCCTGCTGTTATAATAGAGTCTGTCTGTCAATGTGTCCTTTTTTCATCAAACTGCAAAACCAACAGCTCTGTTACTGGACAAATACCGTAGTCTCACGTTGGTACACGAGATTACGAGTTGGGATATTGACCCTGAATTCTTGTATAAAATAGAGAGCGGTGAAGTGGAGAATCGTGCCAACCCAGTGAATGTTCAACCACTATTATGCTCTCAGATTGTGTAAGCCAAGTGTGAGCTTTGCTCAAGTACAGCTAAGAGTGCCATCAAGACTTCGCCGTGACAGTGAACGTGACATCTGGTGCAAACATTTCACATCTTTTTCATATATTTATGAAGAACATGAATACAGATGAGGTAATTTGTTAAGAAGCAAGTGAAGACAATTAAAGAGACTCCAAAACAACAGCTGACCAACAATTAAATGACTGGTTGAAAAGCGGTGTGTCACATTTAGATTTTTGTTTTAAACCACAAGTCTCCTTCATGCAGCATTTTGCAGCGATACTGAATGTCACACGCACCACAATCTGATGTCACAGTTACTGCTACGAAATACTAACATGAGAATAGCGATGTACAGTATATGCATCTGACATATCACGGCCCCTAATGGGACGAATTACAATGGTGTCTTAAATGCCTGGTAAATTTCCATGGGAAGTTAGGGGAGAGGAATTTTTGAATTATTCCAATGTGGAAACTTTCCATCAAAATTGTAGAAATGTATCATCATTAACTGGGGATTGAGGGTAATTTAATAAGATTGATAATAATAATAACTTGATTTACATAGCACCTTTCAAGCAATTCAGCAAACAAATGAAATCACATATACATCCAGTATATTCTGGTGTCATCCCATGTAGTGCTTTGAAGGTAATTAAGAACATTTTAAAATCAATTCAAAATTGCGCTAACGAGACAGAAGAGCTATGATATTGAGGGATAAAAGATTTTTTTTTGTGATACACATACAGTAGGTCAATGTAAATAGATGGCTCACTTTCTCCACATTGGCATTTTTATTTATTCTTTAACTTACTCGAGCAGTGGTGGATCCAAAACTTGCTTGTACCTCAATTGTTGGCTTGTAACAAAAAAAAAAATCTAATAAATAAATCTAAATTATGCTAAAACACACAGCAGTATACTTAGATTCCCTACTAAGAGCCAACCTTCAATTTGGTCAATGCTTGATTAATTCTCACTCTCATTTATGCTAATAAATTCCAGACAATGCTTGTGGAACATTTGCAACTGTAAAAACTCGTAGAATGTTCTGGCCTCTATTAAGAAAGTAGGACATTTCGGGCTAAGACACCAAATACTGCATATTCTTCCTGGTAGATAAGAGTCAGATGACCGACCTATAGGAAGAGTTCATAACTGGGGGGAAAATGACATTCGGCACACGAGGCAAGAAATGGTACAAAGAGCAGAAAGGATAGATGAGTCAACTACCTGTTGTCTGGATCGGCTGTGGTCATGGCTCGGGTTACGTAACACATTTTAAGTGGAATGCATCTTCTGTTGCCCTGCAGGGACAGGGAGGGCTGAAGAGGAGGAGGGCTTCGAGTCTCCGTGGAGGAAGAGGAGGTGATGACAGGAGTGCCGCCGAAACGCGGCGACTCAGGCGGGGGGGTTTCCCATCCGATCTCTGACACAGGTGAGCCCTTTTTGACGTACGGGGTAGCCTCTCGCATGTACTTGACTGGACAGGGAAGAAAGAGTGGGAATGTCAGCGTTCAACTGAAAACATGTGACTAAAGCGGATAATTTGTTCATGACACAGTTTGTGGTTCCTTACAGGTTTCCAAGACAATAGCCGCGCTATTGTTTTACAATTTGGTAAATATGCAGCATGTGAACTTTGAGTTGCTCCCTTATATGGTGTATATAGAGTAGTTACTGATTGTGGAAGTTTTCATATTTTGAAACAAAATGTCAGCTTTATTGATGAGCGAACATCATGTCATTATTTCTAATATTTTCTCTTCAACGTTTGGAAAAGATGTCTGGGGAATAGCAAAAATGAAAAGATTATTTCAAGCCATTACCTAATGAATGGGTTGAAATAAATGAATGAATGAATTCACAAATGTTTGCTCATCACATTTAGGCTCGTTCCTCATTCCCTGTTAATAGCAGGGGTTCGCCATGCATTCCAACCAACCATACTGCCATCCACCCATCCATCCGTTTTCTTGTGGTTGCCCTTATCAGGACCATCGCAGCTGACTTGGGACAAGAGGCGAGCTACACCTGGATTGGTCATCAACCGGTTGCAGAGCAGATACAGACAAACAATCATTCACACTTACATCAACGGTTATGGACGATTTAGGGCAGGGGTCACCAACATGGTGCCCGTGGGCACCACGTTGCCCGCAAAGACCACAAGAGTAGCCCGCGGGCCTGCTCCAACAATAGTTCACCAGTGATGGGGCATTGTGACTTTCTCGGAATGTCGTATAAGTGATCATTTGAAATTGTAAACAATGGGAGAGATTTATCCAAATAGAGCGGTGTATATTGGTAATTATGTTTCCCTATTATTGTGAGAAATCGTTAACATGATCAATGTTTTCACATAAATGAATATCATTCATTATTAATAACTAGAACTGTCACTCACAAATATTTTTTACAATTGACAATCCTATTGATATTCCATCATCACTACATCTCTCTGTATAGTATTTTTATAAACCGGTAGTTGTCTAATTGCACAAATGCAACATCAGTTTGGTTTGATTAAATGGTGTCGCTGCACCATATCAAATCGCATTGTAACATTTATGAGTGAAGCACACAAAGTGAGCGGGGCAACACTGTGGCTAGCACGCCTCCTGCATAGTCAAAAGTTTTGAGGTTGAATCATGGCTCAGAATGTTCTGTGTAGAGTTTACAGGTTGTCCAGTGTCCTTCCACAATCCGAAAACATGCAAGTTTGGTTGACTGAAGAAGGTAAAGTTGGCATATTCCACCTTTCATTCAAAGTCTGTAGAGGAATGCTCCAGCTCATTCGGGAGTCTCAACAAGGAATAATAATTATAGCAATGATGCTGCTCTCATGACCAAGATGCAAATTTCTCAATGAGTGCATGAACTGTCAATAAAGATTTAGCCAATGGCAGTAAAGACTCTACTCAGTTCTAACATGCAGGTAGGTGGGAGCGAAAGAGAAACATATCAAAGCACTGTCTCAAACATCCCGTAGGAGTGTTAACATAATTTAAAAATGAAAAAAAGAGGCTTGTTATAAGTTTTAAAATGAGAACAGTGGGTCATTCCATCTAATGACAAGTCGTACAGTATACTCCAGTACAAGGTTCTGCAAAGAAATCTATGCTCACTTTCAATTGACACTATCACAGAGCTATACGGAAGAGCAAACGACAGATCACACATGGAGAAAGCGACACAGACATGCAAATCTCAAGTACGGGCTCAATCTGTCGATAAAACACATTTTGAGTCCTTGGTATGCTCCGCTTGTTATATTGAACAGAATATTCAACTGTACGCACTGTGTATAATTGGCAGATGGCCGGTGGCATTTGGGATTCAGCGTACAAAGTATTCTCAAGAGAGGCATGGTGAAACGGTGACGAGCCTACCCGCCAACCTGTGAACAAGAACAGACAAGCTTTGGCGAATGGAACTGGGGCTTTAAGCGACTGTCTTCAACGGCCCTCTGAAGACCGTGTTTGCAAAACGAGAATAACCCACTGAGTCACATCGGCAATGTCAGATTAGAGAGCCAAATAAGGGCTGACGATTTGTTCTACCGCATGGTGACAAAGAACATGCAAAGACGATACATGATAAAGACCTCCGGTAATCTGCTCCAGCCGGGACGTGACAACCGTGTCTCGCCTGTGTCTTCATTCATGATCAACAATGTTCGGCTAAGAAAAAAAAAAAAAGGATAATTCTCTGTGTTGAGTCCAAAATGTACAGTGCGAATCCAGCCCAGTTTGCTGCGGTCCCAAATATGACAAAAAAATATATATTTTTTTAATCTACAGATGGATCTGACATAATCTCGTAGACACAAAAAGAGCTTCATTGGGTAAAATGGTTACAAAGTGCATGTGTGTGTGTGCATACTCCCACGGGTCCTGTTTCTGTAAGAGCACCAACTATGCGTCAGACCCTATAAATGGCGAGCAGCGAGAAGAAAATACAGCGCAACCTTACAATCAACCTTGGGTGATTATAAGCAAGTCTAGTATAATGTTTAGATTTCAAAACTAATCAACCAATTAAGATCAGGTATATATTGGTAAAACTATAGCCATCATACAGTATGTCTGTCATAAACTGTACAGGCAATGTTTAAAGTAACATTTTAACAATATCAGCAAGTCAAATGAAAGATGTTGACTCTTCTAATTAGGTCATGGAAAGGCCCTCTTGGAATTGCTGCTTTTATTATTATTAATCTTCCCGCAAATTAATTGCCTTTTGGTGGGCTTCAACATGGCCAAAAACCTTTTTGGGGGGGGATGCAAACGTATCCAGGTCAAAAGATGTTGAAGAATTTTAGGAGTACTAACATAACGCCTAAAAATTCATTGATGATTTCCACTGGGAATTTTGAGAACAATTTGGCATCGACATCAACGATGCTGTGTGGACGGGTCATCATCATCATCATCATAAGACAATGCATTGAAAAGACTGATGGACTCATACCCGAAATGCGACAGGAAGTTGGCCGTGTGCAAATTCCAGGGCTTGTACATTGACTACAAAGGAACCCGATTGCCCCAATGAACTTGGGTTGGGCAACACCCCGTTGCAAAGGTTTTTGCCCACGCTATCTATTGTGCTTGGAACATGGCCTCGAATTTCAATGATTCGTCATGGAGAGACACACTGAAAAGCAGTGGCGCACACTTGTAAAGACTCTTATCTTATTTTCATTTTTAACATTCACTTCAAATCAACCATTATGTACATAACGTGCAGTAAAACATTAAAACACGCTTTTAGAAGCAACACTTCCGCTCTGTCATCCAACTGACGAGCGGCATTCATTGTCAACTATTGACCTTGAAACACTTGGAAAAGAGTGATTGGACACCAGCGGGTGTTTTTTTTTTTTTCTCGTCCCGTTCCTTTTCTTCTCTTAAGTACTGTCCTGATTTCAGACAATGTCACCAAACAAACACACACAGTTGATGCTTTTATGCTGCCTTAAATAAAGTCTCGTGAGGTCATCACGCATTGTGCCAGGTTGACGTTCAACATTTGTATGACATTTCCAGCAGGTTTTTCCATAAAATGATGTCCTTCTGCTGATCGTCTGCGCAAATAGACTCTGCCAAATTGTTTCTCTTGTAACTACTCTGCATCTCATTTCGAGGTCACTGTTACAATTCTCCTGATGAATGACAACCTACCACCAGCGACCAGCTGCACGGCCCCCCATTAAAAACCCCATTCGCTCGTCAAAAAAAACACTTCACTTGTTAAACTCCCCTCAACCCCATCCAATTACACATTTTGTAAATACGACAGTTTATTTCCTCAGGAGCTGAAGAGTGTTGACAGTATCGCCGGTTGTGCAATGACTACAGTCTCATTAAATTGTTTTCTTGCCACTTGATTTTTTTTTTTGCCCTGCTCACCCGAGGTTGAGGGGGGCTTTCCATATGGTCTGAATGGGACTCTTAATTGGTGAGTAAATGTAGCGGATAAAGTACGAGAAACTTCTTCTCATTAGGCCTGTGACGAATAAGGTAGGAGTTGAAAGGAGAACAGACTGGAGTCAGAAAAGTAAGAAAAGGCTCCTGTGATTGCAGAATGAAAGCTTCCTTGTAGGCCCTGAGCTGGTAGCTGGATATATTTAGAGCAGTACAACGCCTTCACGAGACTCTCACGGCAACCAAATTCAAGGAATGTTACGTCTGATTCTGAACGTGATGCAACTTCACCTTCGCCTTTAACAAAAACAGAATGAAAGCTGGCGACTGCATTGTGCCTCTTGACTGGAACAACACACACACACACACACAAACCAAGAGGGAATGAATAATGACGTGCCATTTCTATGAAGGAAATGCATCTTGGAGTGCAGGAAGGAACTAAAGGAGCTTAAGGACTTAAGAACCACAATATTGGCAGCGACAATGACTACCATGACTATGAAGTCTCTGACGCCGATAAATAAATAAAATAAAATAAACAGAAGTTGGAAACAAGATGGAGAAGACAAACTCCAATCAGATTTGGTGACCGAAGAATCTACCAACGTATGCCACATTGGTAGTTCCTTCTATTGGTTAAAAATGAGCCAAAATAAAAATCGTTATTATCATGAGAGAAAAAGACCATGCTTATTTTAACTGAGTCTGGAAGTGTTTGGCACTCCCCCGGTTCCTGTTGCCTCCAAAGGATGACACACGGAATCCAAGCGCTTCCAAGTGGATCTCCCCGAGGAGGCCGACTTGAACAGCTGTCACTGAAGCTCTCAAGTCATTCAAACAACACAAACAGACCAACGAAGAGGTTGGCATGTGAAGAGATCCCTCAGCTCAGACAACAAAGACCAAAAGAAGTCATCTCAGATTTTTTGGAAGCGTCATCCTCCCTGAAATCCGGACATGTTTAGCTTGCACAAGCACTGCGGGAAAACTGTCCTGCGTCGTGAGTTCATTGAACCGCTGTGTGAAGGCCTGAGGAATAAGCAAGAGGAATACAACGGTTGTATTTCCATCGGCAACAACCTAACTCACCCTACATTTCCCCCGAACCACAATCGCATCACTGATTCTCTCAGTGAGCTGTTGACCAGTGAACATCAACACAGTACAAAGAGGCCAGTGGGCTTGATGTGTCAGCGATGTTATGAGCAGTCCACTGGATTTGGCTTCACTTTTTCCCCCTTCAAGTATTCATTCCACTGAAGTATGTAGGCCTTTGGATAAGAATGAATCCTCCAGTTTTGTAACGACCATTAAAAGAAAATTGGGTCAACTCGCAAAAGACGGAGGAACAATAATTACACCTGGAGGCAACAGATGTTTTTCCTTTTCCTCTCACAAAGCTTGGAGGAAGCATCTCTGCTTTTGTTTTGTTTTGTGTAAGCGTACTGTATACAAAGCAGTGGAATGAAAAATTGCATGGCGTATCTTCAGCACAACAACACTGTTGTCATTAATACCGTTATCATCCATTCTAAGTCAGCGTGTGATGATGAACAGATGATGGCTTCGTCACTGGCTCTCACAAGCCAGCGCGCGCACGCACGTACACACGCGTACACACACACACACACACACACATACATACACACACACTCTCTGACTGGAACGTCGGTCTAGACTACAGTGGCCATGACTGAATACAACGATGGGCACACACACTAACACTGCCTCATCACAGTTGTCAGGTGATGACAGGCTTGGATTGCTGGGTGGCGAAATGAAACAGCTTGGAGGCCACTGACTCATATTCTTCCAGCTCAAGCAGGGCAGAGAGTTTAATTGCATTCCTTTTTTTAGTCTGCGTTCATGCACAGACGGTGAAGTGTGCGACATTATGGGAAACATACAGCTTTAAAATCGCAAAAAAAAAAAAAACCTCACGAGTTCGAAACGTCGATGTTCAACAACATCTTGTGAGTCACCAACAAAATGGAAGCATTTTGAGCATTTGTTTTAAAGTCTTTGTTTCCACAGGTAAGGGAATTCAGTGCCGCACATATTCTCCTATTGCCGCTAAAGTCATTTCCGTATGGGCCTGCCACGCATACTTCTAAGTTGCAGTGACACTTCCATCCAGACTTCTGAGACATCAACCCCCGCATGAACCTGAAATTTGTGCGCAACAACCAAAGACACATGATTCAATGAAGTCTCAAGGAGGCCCTAATTTCCGATTGTGGGGTTTTCATGAGACCCGTTGAATTCCATAGAGAGCTGTTTGGAAAATATGTCACGCTTTAAATGTGACATTAACTTGTGGGGCCCTATTTTTATACCCAGAACAGGTCTAGTGCAAAGTGCACTCTATGTGCATGGGTAGAGTTGTCTTGGTAGTATTTTCCTAGACGTGTACAGTTGGAAGACAGCATAAGATGAAAATGACAATAATTCGTTCAATTAATTTATTTCTACAGCAGTTCAGAGGGCTCGATGCCTACTGTCGTCATACTTATAAATGATGACTTCAACCACACATGTCCGTGGAGCCCAGAATCTGACTGTGCCTTGTTTAAATACACCAAAAGCGCATAACACCATATGCCACACCTAAGACCTGGTTTTAGGTCTAAAATCTAGTCTATTTGTGGTCACCAAATTGCCAGATGTTCTAGGGGTGTGCAATCAAATACGCTGCAACACCTAGCGTGGTCGACCACATTCATAAACTTGCTAAACTCGACTTGTCCAGGCATGAAAATGAAGATGCGCCAGATTTTACACCAAGTGCAGTCTACCTTTTGTCACCAAATTGTCCGGTTGTGCAAGGGGTGTGCCCTGAGCGCACCAGCGCCACCCACTGGAGCGCTCAGCGAGGCGCAACATGCTCCCAAACACGGTAAACTAGACTTGCCCTGCGCTTCATTTTACACTATGCGCACAGGGGCCTCTCGATGAAAATAGGGCCTACGTTGTGGATCTGGAAGAGGCGACTTTGAATGGGCATGCATTTTTTTGCATTCACATTTGTAGTACATCCAGTACAAGTAATTTAAGAAAACCATGCCCATGACGGAACACATGGAAGCAGTGCAAAGAGAATGAGAGTTGATCATGTTGCCAGGCAACGAAATGCTTGAATGCCTCACACACAATGGAACACAAAAAAATCGGAAAAGATCACGGCTCATTCTTACATTGACTGTTGTATGTGATCGACGCTTCAACTCCGAGCCCCCATCAGCATGTGAAAATGCTCCTCACAGGTGAAAAAAAAGCCACTATAAGACTATAGTAACGAAGTAGGGACACATGCTATAAACAGCCATTGGGCAGTCGGTGAGTGTATCATATATGGGCCAGGTGAACGCAGAAGCAGCATGAGCAGACTGCGGAGTGGTCACCTTCCCGATTGGCCACACAATTGGCCAAGTGGAAGACTCCATCTGCCGAATGCGTTGACTGGGGGAAGAGACAACAGAAAATATATTGCTGGATTGTCCTGACATACAACCAACAACACGAGTAAACATGACGACGCCGGAGCAAATTGCGAGAGAACCCAAACTGGTGTACAAAGTTTGGGAGAGATGGCACAAGAAGACAGAGAGAAAGCTGCAGCAAAGTAACTAACCTCAACAAACCCAGATGGAAGACTGCTCAACAACAACAACAGCAGCAGCAGCAGGCGCATCTTTTCTGACTGAAGAACACGGAAGAATATGCACGTAATGGAACAACTACGGACTAACTCATGGAACGACTGTGTCTGACTCATAATTTTTGCTGTTGTTGTCCAACTAGCATGCTGAAGTTGTTCTAATACAGTGAAACTCCTCTACAACGAAATCATGTTTGCAGCAAGAAATTTTTCACAACAGGTGGTTTTTCACTGTAGCAAATTTGATCTCAGATGCAAACACACACACACACACACACACACACACACACACATACAAATGTGTACACGCACACACAAACGTACAGTATGTGCACTCTTTATTTTTATTCCAATAGTGCATAAGTATGAGCATACACTTATTTGACACTTCATATAGTCAGTGTAGAAAGAAAAAAAGGGCAAGAAATTGCAAAATTTACGATCAGCATTCACTTTCACTTACATCAATTTCTTGGATAATGTCTTTTATCTTGCTTCCTCCATCTTTCATTTTGATCACTTTTACCCTCTCTTCCAGCGTCAGAGCTCTTGTCTTAGCTGCTTGACATCCAAATGTCCGGTTGTAGCCATTTTAGCAATGCAACGTTCTTGCTGCATCTGGAACTAACAATAACAAATACTTATTGTACAACTGCGCATGTGTGAACCAGTGTGGTGTTTGCTGTTGCCGTTTCCGAACAAAGCAGAAGAGGTCGCTGTTGGATTAGACTTTGTTGTCGTGAATCTCGTCGCCAGGCAAGAGCAGAGAAAAAGATTTCGTATAACGCAACAGGGGGGGGGGGGTTCGTTGTATGGGGGGCAGGAAAGTGGAAATGGTGTTAATGCATGAAGATCTTTTCACACTAGGGGTATTTTCGCCCATGTAGGTTTCATTGTAGAGGAGTTTCACTGTAGTGTGAAGAAATGTCCTACGAGTTGCGTGTTGCCGTCCACTAACAGTGTGTAACTACATGCTAATAGCGGACTAGGGAATGTTGTTTGAGCATTTTTTCAGTAGCTTCCATATACAGACTAAGTGGTAGGAAAATGTTACTGGCAAGACATAGATGTTCTACTAGTGCACCATAGTTGTATTACTAGTGAAGTGTGGACATACTGCTAAAGGACCTGAAGATTGAGTATCAAAGGAAAGAGAATAATTATTCAAAGAGCTTTCTATAATCAGTCTAACTCAGGGGTCCCCAACCTTTTTTGGCCCACGGACCGGTTTATGTCAGACAATATTTTCAGGGACCGGAATTTAAGATGTGGCGGATTAATGCAACAAAATAATATGGTATGAGCTGCATGAAAACTGTGGTGTTTTCGAAATATAATAATAAACACAAGGAGTGTCTAATCTGGCCGCAACACTGATCGCTATGGTAATGTGTAATGCCTTCAAAATACGATGCAACGCAAATTCAAAGTGCATGAAAATGACGACTCACCACAGCCCCGAGCTTGATTTTCTGCAACTAGACGGTCCCATCTCGGGGTAATAGGAGACAATGACACCTCAAGTGTGTGGTTTATGTCCAGTCTACTTCGTAATTTTGTTTTAGTCGCCGTTGCTGCAGAACCCCCCCCCCCCACCTCACACAGGTAGGATGTCGGAAATAGCAACAGTGCTATTGTGGCGATCTCAGAGTATTCAGCCATAACTTTAATCCAGTTGTCTCGGACGTACTTTTAAGGCCGCCGCCATTTGCGATCTCCAGCAGTTTTTAAACTCATTTTGCGACCTCCAACGTTTTGTTTTTAGCGTAATCGGTCACGTGACGGAGAAGTGTGGTTTGACGTGAGACAAGCGTGACACCGACGGATGTAACAGAGAATCCGGTAATGTTTCAAAATAAAACATCTTTCGTATTCCGAAATAAATAAAACGGAATTCAGGCAAGTTCTTTCTGTGCGGCCCGGTACTAAATGCCCTGCGGACCGGTACCGGACCGCGGACCGGATGTTGGGGACCTCTGGTCTAACTGACAAGATTTCAGGGAACGGAGCAACAAAAGAATAACTAAGTGCTTTTTTTTTTCTCAAAATGTGTGTCAACACTTATTATAGGTCCAAAGTGGCCCTGCATCAAATGAGGGTTGTGAAAAGATCGTGACAAAAGAAGACCAAAAATAAATGTGGTGTTTTATTGATCTTTTGTACAATCGAAAGAAAATTAAGCGTCAAAATGATGCGTGAGGCGCAGCATGGTGGTTAGCCTGTCTGCCGTACCGTTGTCAGAATCTGGGTTGAAATATCGGTTGCTTCTTTCCGGTGTGAAGTTTACATGTTCTCTTCGTGCTTGCATGCATTCCAAAAACATGCATGTTAGGTTCAGTGGATACACCAAAATTCCTCCGATGTGTGAATGGTTGTCTGTATGTACCCGAGCAGTCTCACGCCCTTTCCGTCGCTTTATGTGGCCTCCTAAATTAAAGTTTGTCTCCCTAGTGTGTCCAGCTATGTGTTCATAGATTTTGGAAGAAAATCTGAAACCCATTTGCAATTTGTCTTCAATTTTAAGAGCCATTCCAAATCCCCTTCTTAACATAATCACTCCCGATTTCAAATTCCTTTTGTTATTAGCAATGAATTGCTCGGGTAATTATGTACGCTGTTGGCCAGATACCGCTATGTCCAAATGTGGTGAATTTCAGATTTTTTCACCAAATCAATACTGTTGGTCTGTCCCCATGTCATCTGTTATTTTTACACATTGTTAACCAATTTAAATACTGTAGTTGTAAAAAGCTTGAGAACAAATCTATTAACGCTCTTGAAATTTGAACCTGTCTCTTCCTCACTTATCGGGGGCCGTGCAGCATTACATCGCTTCAAAATTGAAATTCTCGATGTCTTTTAGACAATGCCGTGTGAAAATAATTAAGGTTGGATATATCTGGGTGCCGGTAAGCCTGTTTTGTGAAAAACTGGATAGCTGTAATGCTTTGGTGCAGAAGAGAGTGTCAGTCAAAAAGGAAAAAAATCATTTCCACTTAATAATATACACTGCTTTCGGAACTCATTGTTTGATGTCTTGTAACACTAATCCGAGAAGTCTGAAAATGAAATTGGGAAGATAATGCTTTTTGTGAAGTAGCCTTTTTGTGCTGTCAGGATAGCAATATAAGGTATATAATAGCAGTATGAACAAGCAGCGTGCTTTAGTAACCCAAGCCAGATGATGTTTTGGGGGGGTTTTCCTTTTTTTTTGAGAAGCAAGAATTCCACTTGACAGCGACAATATGAAATTGTAAGATTCATATGATTTTTTACAGTCATAACAGCTCTCTGAGGGCACCCTGCTTTGAAAATGACTTTGAGACCTCTGCTTTATAAATTCGCAACAGTTCACCTTCAAGAAATGAAAATGCCTCCAGTCATCCCCAAGGTGTTTGATGAGGGTGAGATCACGATGATCCTCTCGGACAGGAGTGTCATACTCATTTTTGTCGCGGGCCACATTGTAGTTACGGTTTCCCTTGGAGGGCCGTTATGAATTTTGGCAAACCGTATAAATGTTTAATCACCTCCACATATTACACACACAGTGCACAACAAATTGATGGACAACAAGTTTTAAAATCAGAAGTCAAGAATAATGACTGTTATTGTGGATTACATAATTTTGGTTCAGACTTTAGCAAGCATCATGGAACTTGATTTGCTTTCGCGGGCCACATAAAATGATGTGGCGGGCCAGATCTGGCCCCCAGGCTTTGACTTTGACACCTGAGCTCTAGGGGCCAGTCATCCAAACATGCCGTTATAGACCTTAACGCATAGGGCACAGGTAGAAGGACCTTTTCAAAAACATTGTTTGCTGAAGTCCTTATGGTGTGCATCATATTTCCTACGGAAAGGTTTGCTGACACAATCTTCTTGAGCACAATATACAGACAAAAAATATCTCTTTGAGCTAACTTTTGCTTCCATTTACATTTCATTTATGTACACAAGCATCTCCGCGGAAGCGTTCACCTGCGTATATTTAGCACTGACTGCTTCTGACTCATTAAGCAAATGCACAGAAGACACGTCTCACCTCTCCAATTAATTTCTTCTTGATCTCTCTCTCTCTCTCTCTCTCTCTCTCTCTCTCTCTCTCTCTCTCTCTCTCTCTCTCTCTCTCTCTCTCTCTCTCTCTCTCTCTCTCTCTCTCTCGTCCTAACCGCGTCTCTCCAGTTTCAGAAAGCGACTTACAGTAAGGACTAAAGGGAACTCTGGGAATATCACAGATCACGTGTTTCACTAGGAATGAAACATACACGCTTGGGTAGATGGATGGCTGCCTTCCAGGTTCACAGAGATCCATTACTGACTGCACATCCACTGCTTTTCCCAAATGAGTGCACCATAACCTCCCGGCACTTGTGTACCCTGAAGTTTACCTCCGCGTCTTTGCTTCACTCTCTTCGCCTCCCTTATTAGCTGTCCTGCAGTTTTGCTCTCCCTCGCCACATTTCTCCATTAAAATCGCAATTCTACTCCACGCTTCCCCTGCTCGGTTCCCTCTGCCTATTTTTCTTATCAATTCTGCGTTTCCCCTCTGCAGTGTGTTCCCCTTGTTCCCCTAGGAAGGATCATCACCGTGTGTGTATTGCACGTGCGCTACTGAGTGAGGGAGGGAGAAACTCGTCATTCAAGAGTCCTCATGGGAACAGGAATAAACTCAGAAGTGGGCACTTACATGATACATTTTCCTGTGTCTGGGTGTGTGTGTGTATGTGTGCAAAATGCTGTTCAGCTTTCAGAGTAATCTTCTATCAGCCCAATTTTCATCTTCTAAAAGCAACTGTTTATGTTGGTAAACTCGTGTGTGTGTGTGTGTGTGTGTGTGTGTGCTTGAGTGAGTGAGAAAGCGAGAAACTCAACAGATTTGCGTCTTGCATCGGGAAAAAAAAGCAGCAAAATGAATTCAAACACGAATGTGCCGCTCAGGGAAGGTCTGGTTAAGCAAGAGCATTTTGAGAAAGAGAACACATTTTTTTGTGCTCCAATTAAAAATACAGTGGCACCTCCATAGACAAATAATACATCTTTTTCCTGTGATATCACACCACGGCTGCCGTGATGGAGATCAACGTGTTGTTTTGTTCCGGTGCATTTCAAGTTTTTTTTGTCACCAGTTTTTAAACAAAGTGAGAAAATTGAACGGAAGGAAACAACTGGCTTTCACAAATCAGTAGAGTTGATATCATTCCGGCTGGATAGCAAATCTGAACATCCCTGTTTGTTCTGAAAACTTGGTTGAAGGTAAGCTTTTAATCATTATCATCATCATTGGATTCTTGGATTGCCTGAATGGCAGCTGACCCAATCCAATTTTTAGGCCTCATTTTAGGAGAATGGAAACTGAAAATGTAGCCGATACAAAAAGAACGAATGAGAACAAACAGGTCACCAACTCTTTCCGAGCTTATCCTCCCGGTCTGAGGCAGACAAACAAACACAAATCACATGATTGAAAACTCTATAGGTTACTGGCTCAAATCATCATCGTAAAAACTCGAAAAGCCGTGTTTTAAGAAATATTGCAGGGCTGTAGTTCTTGCGTTGGGACTCTCCGCTTTTTTTTTTTTTTTTTGTCGCGTACTTGACTCTGTCTCCTTGAGACTTCACTTGGACTTGTCTCGGACTTGGCCATTGTACTTACAGAATATATTTATTGACTCGATCGAGTCCAACTATGTTTTAATTTCTAAAACTAAAGTCCTCTTTCAAAAGAAACTTGAAATAAAGTTTTAAACATGATCAAAACAGCCATCTGATTGATTAATGCGGTTGTTTGTCTATGTGTGCCCTGCGATTGGATGGCAACCAGTTCGGGGTGTACCCCGCCTACTGCCCGAAGACGGCTGGGATAGGCTCCAGCATGCCCCATGACCCGAGTGAGGATAAGCGGATTGAAAAATGGATGCATGGATGACGTCTGATAGCCAGAACCTCAACTGCATCGAGTTTGTTTGCAGATTTGACACATGGCTATAGCACATTGCAATTCTTTTCATTCTTCTTATGTGTGGTAAATGTAATAATCTCCCTACCACATGACTGTGTTTATCATTTACAGAGCTTGTTTTTAAAAAATTGCGGCACACCTTTGCGGACCAAATAAACTGATGTGGTTGTGACTTGTCACCTGTTCTCTAAAGCCAGTGGCGAACCACACATTTGGTACATGAACCCCATTTGGGATTTACCCGAATTCGTCCATTTTTTATTACTACCACTAACACATTGCACACTACCTCGTGCTCACTCCTCAAAACCGTACCTCCTGCCTGGCAGTCAAAGACAATCTGTTCCTGGGTCCAGTCTGTGTTCAACTGTCCGAGTGAGCATCTCTGACACATTGCAACAATAGAAATTAGCAATACTATATAAGGATGCAATGTAACACCAACTGTGCTAATACATTATCAATATTTAGCTAACAAGTTCAGCATGGCAAAAACAAAAAATAAAATTTATGATATAATCATAATAAATGTTTGTCGGTTGTCGAAATTGGCTTTTGAAAGTGTTTTTCCTCTAGTTAGCTAATCATCGAAAAATGCTAAAGTCAACAAGGGTGCCAGGAGGGCGTATTTGAAATCTGATTGGTTAAAGAAACAGTCCCATTGTTAATTAAATTGAAATTACATCAACCAACACTACTGATTCTGGAGGCCGAGGCAGATTAGAATGGCATTGTAGTATGGAGTGCTGAAACCTGATAGGACAAAAAAAAAAAAAAAAACTACAGTCTGCATGTTGCTAGTGAAAACAGCAGAGCCAAGAGAAATGCTACAAAATGTAAAGAATAGAATATTCTGAATAAAAGGATAAAATTCATGGATCATAAATGGAATTTAGGTAGAAAAGTAGGCAGGGTAGTGTTTGGGCCAGCAGAAGAGCCCTTGCTGATCCTGACAGCACACCACAGCCTACAAATACAACTAGAATGCGCCCACAGGGACTACCATGCCAGTAATATCTTCCGTCTTCGACAACTGTGATTATTGTGGTCGAAATTCGCCACGTTGACTGCACCCATCACCACGATGCTTACCTTCCAGGGTCACGTCCTTGCCTGCCCGTTTGAGCGCCTGCACCGCCTCGTCGTGGCTCGCGTCCCTCAGGTTGACCCCGTTCACGGACAGGATGGCGTCCCCAACGTACAGCGCCTGCGTTTCGTCCGCAGCCAACCCCTTGAAGATCTTGCTGATCAGGATGGGCATCTTATTCTCCCTGCCGCCCTTAATGCTGATCCCCAGTCCGCCGACGTCCTGCTTGGTCACCTTAACGCACCGCTTCCTGTTGGCGATGGTCTCCGGGACGGGTTTGAGCTGGTCCGGCAGCCTCGGACCGTTGTTCGAATTGTTGTTGTCGAGGTAGGATCCATTGGTGACGACTCCGTTGGAGTTGACGGCGTCGTCCTCGCAGCTCAACGTGAGCGCCTCCTCGTTTAAGTGCACCCAAACTTTGTGCCAGCGAGCCCGCACCAAAACCTCCACAAATCCACTTTCCTGCACGCTCGCTGCAACTACGGCCATGTTTGAAGCATGTCTTCAGCGCACGTCCCGCTTGCTCCCGAGCTGCCAGACTTTGACCCACACAACTTTTCTCCACGCGCCTCTGTGCGAGCAGCACGTATTTTAGCGCCGCACTCGGCTACAGGTTGTGTGCGCGTGTGCGTCTGTTGGGTGGAGTTTGCTCCCGGCTATCAAGCGATCATACCTGCGGAACCACCGTGTGCACGACGTGCCAACATTTGGACACTCGCATGGAGCTACGCGAGAATGAAGAACCTCTAAATGTGCACTTCCTCATTTGCACCGTCCAAAATTGTCATTGTGGCGGCACATAGCATCTCACGGCATTATCTAAAGTCGTACACTAGATTTGGCGTTTTCAATCAACCGTGATTTGATCAAAATGTAGATATTATTTGGTTTTAAACGGCAATAAGTAGAATTGAAGTCCACAATCCTTTGCTGTCTGTACGTTGTGTGCGTGTGCGTGTGCGTGCACGGATGGAGGCGTGGGGTCGGTTGCGCGCCTCCAGGAATGCGCTTGTTCCGGTTTTTTGACATTTCGAAAGAAAGACAGATCTTTTTTAATCATCGTCATCATCATCGTAATCATCATAATAATGAAGATAAGATTATCTGCACTGGATGCACATATGCTGTTCAACAGCATGTGTGGAGAAACTTTCCAAAAAAAACCCTGTTAGATGACTGATGTTGCTCTGACACCTACTGGTGTGATGGAACACTTACTTTTACGACATTAAGCGTGTGCTGTACAATATATCGTCACCTTCTTAACCTTAGTCTGATTTTTATAATGCCTTAAATATCTCATGATGCTGGCCACCTCTGCTAAAATCGGCTGCATATTTTGTTAAAATATTCTGTTATCCTCCGAAATTGTTCATAAATATCACAAAGAAATCACAATTTGGTTGTGTTTTTCATGTTTTCTGGGGAAAAAAAAGGTGTGGACGTGGGGGACTTTTATAAAGTTTTCAATTCAAACAAAGCCGGAAATTGGTTGGTTGAATCCGATGAACAGTCAAACTGTAGTCAATTACTGCACAAAACTGCACAGACAAGTCTGGGGGAAAGTCCTTCATTAGAAGTGAAACAAGCAAAGATGGGATGTGGTTGAATTGAAGAAAGAGAGAATTTTTCACAGGATATTTGCGTTAATGAGGTGTGGTGTAGCAGCTCGGCTTTTTAAAAAACAACAAACTTTTATATGGAAATGAGATATCCACTTCAATGCACATTCTTTGTTGTGGTAATGACCTTCAAAACATTTTAAAAAATAACAAGCAGAAAAAAGGTGGTCTTAACAACAGTATGCAGTGGTTGATAATTAATTGCTATTTGAATCTGGGAGCTACTGCAGGAACAAATGTTCCCACGCTCTTTGGCCTTACATCACAATTCAAGTCAAGTTTGCACATTAGTATTACATGAGATCATCAGGTGTATCTTGGGAAATTGTCCCATTTCATTTCATTGATCGGAAAATTTGTATTTATTCACGACAAATAATGTTCATTTATTTTACACTCTTTACGTGTGTCTTCAATTCATGCGAGACGAGATCATTTTTCACTAAACCTGGACTTACGAGTGACCCGACTCAAGAGTTTTTCATGACATGAGTCACCATTGCGGCCATTTTTTTGAGCACTAGATTCTGCCAACAAATTTCGCAGATAGCAAAAAATTCTTCAAACACGTGGACAAGTTCTTGCTTCTCAGAAAAAAAAACATCACTTCACTTGTTTTATTTTGCAGGTTTTTTTAGAAGCACAACACACATCACACACATGTTAATTTTTTCAAACTGAGTTTGTCCAAACAATATATAAAAAAGGAGAAAAAAATATTTCAGGTGACCACAGAGCAAAAGCAAAACCAATTGTGGAAGTAAACGAAAGACTTCCCCCGCCTCTCCCAAACACACACAGGGTACAGGTGCAGCACCAATATGGAAACAGGGATTGAATTGGAACAAAATGGCTACTTGTGAACTTCTTGATGTTTTTCAACTTTGTTATCTTAAATGAATAAGAAATATTTTAAAATGTAAAATACAATGCCGGAGGGGATTTACCGGGGCTACACAGATTTCTGACTATCTCCTAGTCTCGGTTTAGGGCCGTGCTTGAAAAAAACAGTCATATCAATCAAGGTAACCAGAAAGGTATATTACTCCTGTCAATTGAAATGGAAGTGGTGACGTGTTGCGCAAGTGTCGTGTTTACTCAACTCAACTGTATTTATAGAGCACTTTAAAACAACCACCGCTGTATACAAAGTGCTGGACATGGAGCAAAAATAATTCATATAACAAACAATAAAACAATAAATGAATAAAGACAGTAGAAACCACTAAAACAGTCAAACTAAAAATCAAGTCTGAGTAAAGCAGAGTCAAAAGCCAAAGAATAAAAATGAGTTTTAAGATGAGCTTTGAAGATGGGCAGTGAGGGAGCTTGCCGAAGGTTCAGTGGGAGGTCATTCCAAAGAGATGGACCAGCAACGGAAAAGACTTGATACCCTATGAGCCTCCGCTTAGTTCTTGGTACCTCTAATAGTGTCTGGATCTGAGGCACCGGCAGGTGCGTCGGGGTGGAGGAGCTCAGAGAGGTAGGATGAGAGGTAGGCTTTTTAAAGATTTGAAAACAAATAATAGGATATTGACAAGATCACTAAAATGTATAGGGAGCCAGTGAAGGGATGCCAGAGTAGGAGTTATGTGCTCCTTCTTACGAGTTCTAGTCAATAGGTGAGCAGCATTCTGGACCAACTAGAGACGCTTACTGGAGGATTGGCTAACTCCAAAGTAAAGTGCGTTACAGTAATCCAACTGGGATGTGATGAAGGCATGAATTACTGTTTCAAAGTGCTCTAGAGAAAGGAGAAGCTTTACTTTAGCCAGCTGCCAAAGATGAAAAAAGCTGGATTTAACAACGGCAGCAATTTAAACTCTCTGTCCAGTTTAAGATTATGAGCCAGGGGGCCCAATTCCGCAGGATGGGATGTACAAGGGACTGGGACCAAACACCATCCCTTCTGTCTTCTTTTCATTGAAATTCAAGACATTTTGTGCCATCCAGGTCTTGATTTCCTCCAGACAGGATAAAAGTGGACTCAATGAGAAAGTCTTTTTTGCTCAGCGGGACATGGATCTAACAAGTCATCCGCGTGGCAGTGGAAGGCATACCGTGTTTAATGAAACATTAGCGTCTACTGCTGGACAGAGAAGAAAATGCAGGCAGAAATGAAAGGTACTCCAGTTTGATCCTTGTTATTATACAGTATTTAGACATTACTACTCTGGGAATGCCTATGATTTGAGAAATATGTTTGAGTGGGAATGTGAACCTTATGGCAGATTCGTGGACTTAATGAGAGAACACTGAAGAACTCAGGCCTGTGAGTCTTGTGGGGTGAATCTTTTAAATGAACAGCCTCTAGACGAGAGTCAGTCCAGTCAAAAGAACTGCCGTTGCCATCACTCGCCCCCATTTGAAGAAGTAATTGTTTACCCCTCTTGTTAAATTATGAGTTAACTGTGGTGAACCACATTTTTTTGGACAACTGAGTTATAGGTTTCACTGGCCAGTGGTCACACCCACACGTGATTACCACCAAATTTGTTGAATGCAAATTTCATTTAAACAGTATCGATCAGACAAAATGAAAGAGACCAATAGATCTACCCCGCACACCCACCCCAGCAATTATTCCACAATACAAATCAGGTTGATAACAAACAAGACACAAAGAAATTAATATTAGTTCGGATATTAATATTAGTTCCCAGAAGTATCAGTTAAGTAAAACGACTCCGTAAGTGCAAAGACCCATCCAGGAGGCTATAAAAGAGCTCAGAACAACATCCAAAAAACCACAGGCCTCACTGTCTTAAGTTAAAAATGGAGTTTTGGACTCAACAATAAAGACCCCATCCTAAAATGTCAGCCACGGGAGATGTCCAAAGTGAAAACCAGTGCCCCCCCCCAGAAAAACTAAAAATAACATTTGTTCTTAATGATCACAAAAACGTTGGAAGAAATATTCCGTGGACTGACAAGACAAAAGCGTAACTTTTAAGAACTGGGGCCGCCTCATTAGAATGCAGGAAAATGACACAGGTAATGTCAAGTGTTAATTTTGGTAACTGTCACTAAAAACAGACAGTGGGCTGCAAATAACATCTGAGACCTAGTCTGGAATCCCCTAATATAAGATAAATAATATATCAACTCTGTAGTTGTGGGCAACAACAGAAAAGCTCTTTGATACAAAAATACATTTATTTTTAAAGGACTTTACGGACCCATAGGCAGAAAGGGGTTAGACAGAAGTTATCAAAAAACAAAACAGTTATTATGAGTGAAGAATGTGAAGCACAGGCGCGCACACACACATAAACATGTACACGCACACACACACACACGCACGCACACGCACACGCACGCACACGCACACGCACACGCACACACACACACACACACAAAGAAAATAAAACTGTTACAGCAAGTTTTAACAAGAACCTTTGTCATTCATACTAGGACTTAAATATGCAGCTATTATTGTGTTAATAGCCAGATACAACAAGGGAGGACATCGGGCAGATGTTAGAAATGACACAAAGTCCCAATAATGACCTCTGATCAAAGGTTGAGCCCTTTCTTTAGGGCCAGGTCATAGAGCACGGTCCAGTTATTTTAACAAGGCATCCCATACTTGGAGACTACACACCTCTACAGTAATCATAACGTATTGGAACTTATGTTAACATTTTTACATGACACTTTTGACTCTCAGAAAAGGGGTTCCATATTGATTTCAGTTTTTATTTTACACGAACACATCCGCAGGGCTAACTGAAGCCGTCCAACACTCACACAGCGTAGACTGTCCTGTGTCGTCCCATAAATGCTTTCAGGATACCTTGTGAATCTGTGATGAATATCCATCGTGGTTCATTCTCTAAATGTGATCTCCAAAAGAGGAGAGACTCATTACGTCACATGTGCTAAGTGCTTTCACTCTAAATCAATGCTGACTTTCATTTGTGCACAGAAGAGTCCACATCGTCACGTTTGCATATTTTGGACTAAAGAAGAGTTGATACAACTCATGTTCAAGATTTTGCACAAGAACTTGTCCAACACAAAGGAATTCCAAATCATGAATTCAGTCATTGCCTGTAATGACAAAAGCTTTGACCTATACCGTCATCCCACTGTAGCCCAGCTCCGAAGGCTGCCACACTGCATTGTCCCGCTGGCAGTTTCTGTGGCAGACGCAGGTCAGGATCACCATGACCGGCCTCTTGCTGGTTTTACCGCCGGCGCACGTGAACTCCACCAGGGCGGTCTTGGTTCTGTGTGGGGTGCAGCAACGGCCGTCTATGCAGGAGCCGCAGTAGCGAGGTTTGTAAGCATGGACGCTGGTGCAGTTCTTGTAGGAGAGGTGGACGGCTGCATCGCTTCTCACCATTCTTTGGCATTTACTGCCTCTCTGGGGACACAATGTGAAAGGCACATTTTAGCACACATGTATAGTATGTTCTCCCCATGCCAATGTAATATCTTCATCAAACGTCTTCATCAATTAATGAACGACAGATCTTTCAAAAAGTATTATTATCCCGTCTGACCTTGATTAATGGTGGGGTAATCTTTAATCGTATACTTTGTGGTACTTGTTTCTGTTTGGCACCCATCCCAAAATAAGCGCAACTTCAAGGATACCCTTGGTTGAGAGAGCGCTGTCTGGTCCTGCTGGTCATGGCAGGGTCTGATCATGCACCACCGGCTCTGCTTCACCAGCTCACAACGGCGATTCTTGTTTGTGACCCTGGTGGACACCCCCATGCCGCATGTGCGAGAGCAGGCTCCCCACTCTGTGGTCTGCTCAATGCAGTTCAATCTGGGGTCCCAGGAGTCAAAGCTCACCGTTTCCTCTTGACGAAAAGCTGCAGGAGTACGTGTAGGTGAGGAAGGTTAAAAACATTCAAATTAGCCTTTCACCTAAAAAAAAAAGGACAAAAATCATACAATCACATCAATGCTTCACATTTGTGGTGGAGGTGATAACACTCTCTTTCCTCTGTGTTGTGCATCATCCTGGCCTTTTCTTCTGACAGGTCAGAGCTAAGTAAATAACCTTTCAACTCTGAGTGTCTCTCACTAGTGCGACGCCAGGAGTGTGTGTTCCAAGTCTGAGGAAGACTGTGTGTCTGCATGTGGCACATTCATCAAATGAAATCCAAGACAAATATCTTATTATGTCTGCCTTATTGCATTTTAAGGGGCATGAACTGTTTGGCAGCCAATCGCCGTATCGTATTTTCCGCACTATAAGGCACATCTAAAAGCATTCAATTTTCTCAAAAATCGACAGTGCACTTTATAATGTGATGTGCTTTTTATATGGGTCAATATTCTGATATCTGATTTCTTGGATGTAGTATTTTAAGTGTTCTGTAAAGCATTTTGTTACAGCTGCAGTGGTTGTGAACGCTCTACATAAATAAAGCTGTATTGTATTGTATTGTATTCCCGTTAGCGTAACTCCATCTAGTGGATGCATACCGCAACCGCAGCCACTATTGTAGCTTCTGTTCCATGCACCATTCATTGAAGGTACTCCGAAGCACCTTATAGTGTGGAAAATATGGTAAGTGTCTTACATATTATATTATTATTATGTGCAAGAAAAAAAAATCTCAGGCAGATTTGGAATCAGAGCAAAAAAAAATAATCACTCAGAAAAGTTCACTGCTTCAATTTTTAAAAATTGTTGTCCAGTGTTTTTAAATATATATACTGTATGATTTCAGTATTGTGTAGCAAAGTGGACACCCTTCGCATTAATCAGTGCCGAAGAAGTAGCCCTCATTTTCAAAAAATGTTTATGAACCCTGAACTAGACGTAGAAATAAATCTCCAACTTTCTCAATCAGATATCAGGATTATTATCTGGGTAAAGGCAGCCCGTTGGTGCAACTCTTGTAACTGGATGGATGTTACCAGATTGCACCGAATGAAATGCCCGCCTACCTGCCATAGCAAATCCTCCCAGTGCACTGGCTTCAGCCGGGGAATCGCACACCCATTTCTCGCAGCACTCGCCAGGGACGTGGACTCGGCGTGGCACAGGGCAGTCGGGCCCCGGCAGCATGACGTCAACGTTGCAGCGCGGTATGCAGCCGATCTGCCCCTCGTGACACATACACTGGTGTTTGCAGCTGGGGAAGAAGGTCTGGCCGTTCTGGTAGACCACACCATCCAGAAGACAGACGTCTCCTTCATGGGCTGGAAGACAAAGACCGTCGCACAACCAGGAATCATGTTGTATTTATTTACAATGCCATGCAATATCTCAATATCTGGATACTGCGCAGTCTGACTCACCAACGCATACGCCCGTCTTTTTGTCTTCTCCCGAGGTGAAGTCGCACTGCAGGCCTTTCGGTGAGTCACAGGGATTTGTTTCGGAACAAGCCTGACCTTTCTGGCGAGCGCACACAAGGCAGCAGGCGCAGTCGTCCAGGATAAGGGGCACCCCGGGGAGGCAGATCGGGGGCTCCTCCGGGCACTTGCATCTTTGTGGACACACTTGGGACCGGGCTAATGTAAACATCTGATTGGGGTAAACATAAAAACAATGTTTCTCCAATGTGTGTACATTTTCAAAACGTAAGGAATAAATGCGCAAAGGTGGAATGCATAACATTTTGTCAGCGATGTAAAGCTGGCAAAGTGAACACATTTAATTGCCGTGAACAATTAAGCAAACTGTGAAGAAAAGGAACCAAGGCGAGTAACGTAAGTTAAAATGTACTCCATGATCCTTGCCATTTCTCTTAGCCAGTCAGCTGCGATGCTGATTAGAATGACAAGTTCATGAGTGTCATATTTATTTAAATTGTATATTTTAAAAAGGCTGGTAACAATTTACCAGGTAAAAATGTGAATTGAAAAGTTCTAATTATATGTGTAATCGTGATATTTAAATCACATTTTAAGGGCTGCTCACAGTTAAAAACAAACAAACATGAATTTCCAAGATTATCTGAAGAATGGGATTCCTACCTGTGCAGTCAAGCATATGAGAAAAAGAGCTGTATCACACAAAGAAGTCATAGTTTCAGCATGCAGTGCTGGGGGAAAAAAAAATATTCGGTGTAGAAAGTGTCTATACTGAAGCTCGCTTGAGTCCTAGGATTGAGGGTTGACGTTTCCCTCCTCTCTCTGTCTCTAACTTGCATGAAATTCAGAAGGTTGTACTCTCTTTGTCGTTGTGCCTCAGGACTGAGGAGGGGAGGACCTTATATAGAGGAGCTGTCCCGTCGTCACCATGATGACCAATAGCGAGGAATGTGACGCCCAATGTGTTTGAGGAGGACCTGCTGCCAAAAGGAGATTCCACGTGGGACAATTTATACCCTAAAATGCAAACAAGAGCAGTAATACTGTTGTACTGTATTGCATTAAATGAATACCTGAAAACTGTAATACCATCAAGACATGCTGGCTAAAAATACAGACAGACAGAATATAGACAAAGATAATGATTTAAAGTGGCGGGGGAAAAACTCCATTCATTTTGTGCGGTTTGCCCCTCACAATAGACAGCTGTTGTGCAGACATATATTAATAGTCAAGAAAAATTAATAGAGGAATGAAAGGATGGTTACGTTTCCCCTTTGGGCTACATGATTGGAAGATTCCAATTCCTAGTTCGGGGGGATTCTCTTTGGTCCATCTACCATTAGGCATGATGAGCCTTTGACCCATTTCTTTGGGCGCTTCTTGGGAGGGCACACATGGAAAAATCCGCAACATCCACAGGGATCTTGACTGTTTCCAGAAATGGAAATGTCCGGAAAGTTTTGGATGGTCATCAGCTTGGATCGGTGGGAGCCTGGCACGGAGGTCATCACATCTGCTCAGAAGTTGTGTTGTGGTTTGGCCCCCGTTGAGACACAAGGATATTTACACGTGAGCAATTTTCGGTGACAGAACCCGTCATCAATCTGTACCACCGATTCCCAACACCGTGAGAGATCATCAGGTGTGCCGTGGGATATATTCACTTTCTTCACACTTTCATTTTAGGATTCAATACGATATTTTACCGTTTTGTCACTGACAGAGCTCTCAAGGATCCGGCTCCTCCATATTTGGTGGCTTTGCTGTCATTTTATTGTCCTTTTAGGTAATTGAAGTCTGCCTTTAACTTGATGTCCATCCACCCATCCATCCATCCATCCTCACGAGGGCCACGGCCGTGCTGGAGCCTAATCCCAACTAACTTCGGGCAGTAGGTAGGGGACACCCTGAACTGGTTGCCAGCGAATTGCAGGGCACACTAAGACCATTCGCGCTCACACTCACACCTAGGCCCAATTTAGAGTGTTCCATTAACTTAACGTGCATATTTTTGGAATGTGGGAGGAAACTGGAGTACCCGGAGAAAACCCATACAGGCACGCGGAGAACATGCAAACTCCACACAGAAAGGCCAGCAATTGAACTTATGACCTTTGTACTGTGAAGCGGACATGCTAACCAGTCAATCACCGTGCCGCCGTACTTGATGTCTCACCCACTAAATTAAAAAGTGTCATTCAGTTTCAATAAAATATTTACTTTATTGGATAGAAAACAAATATGTATCTTCCATATACTGAAGTGGAACAATTAATATCCTTCAACAAGATGGCTGGGGTACAGTTGACCTGTTGCTATGTAACAGAATGACAGCCACTAAAAATCCAGAAGAGATAATTATTTTTTTGTAATATTGTTATTTGGAGGTGTGCGGTCAGATTTCTCTGATGTAAAACGCATGGCTTGTTTTAGCATTGGCTTGTGTCCTGTGTGTGAGTGGTGTGGCCTTCCCAAGCTAAATCATTTTCAGTAGGGGACCATGGAACATAACGAACAATCTTTTTGTAGATAACATTTCATTAGATCATCCGCTCAAGGCCCTTTCTTTGTGTGGACAGTATAGCATGTAGACTACACAGTATATTCTGGCAGTGAGTGGACGAGAGCTTTCTACTTCAATAGTTGTCCCATGCGAGCAAAAGAATGTTGAACTTCACTGTGTGGTTGTGTTTGCGTACCGTGCCGCCTCATGCCTCTTCCATTGGTCTTCTTCAAGCTCAACATGACACAAACGGGCGCTGCCAGCAGTGCAGCATTGCTCCCCTGACTTCACTTTTAAAATTGCTCACTTCAAGTGTTGTATATGATGCGAAGCACCTCAAGATTATCTTTCGAGCTCTTTGATAGTTTTGCTTACAAAAGATCATAAAACGTAAACGTACACTTGTATTGTTTGATGTGGGTAAAAAAAAAAGGTCAATGTTGATTAAATGTTGGTCAGATGACAATATGATGAAATTCCGTACTTCCACTTCTTTTCTGGGTTAGAAAAGCCAGCTAGCAAAAACATGTCCTGGCTGATGCGCCATTCACGTAAATGAGCCAAGGTTTCCATGGAAATGATAGCTTGTGAATATCTTAACTGATTTAAGATCTTTTACCTGTGAATATATGTGTGACACTTTTTCTCCAAAAGTCAATATGCAAGTATCTGTGCAAAAACTGAACATATTGAAGCTTATTTACAGTGGAATGACCTGGCACAGTACGTGTGATATCAGAATGAGGTGGGAAGTCTGCATACGCACATTCATGCTATCTGTGAAATAGCTGCAGTGAAGACATGAAGGAGATGGAGAGAGCCGAGACGAAAGCAAAGATGTCATATTTCGAGGAAGGTGAGAGGAAATACTGCCCCAGTGACGACAGTCACGCCATCTGGACCACTGAGGATGTACCTCGCACCAGATGTTATGATCACGTTCGGACAAAATGCACTTTGTTCAGTCCTAGGAAATGTTTAACTGACACTTTGAAATGGGGTTTAACTTTTCCAAACAAAGACACATCCACCACGATCGTAACCTTTACTGCCTGCAACCTGTCATAAGGCTTCACGCACTTTCTCATGCGGTTGGCCCACACAAGAAAATACTGCGAAGTTGGACATCATTAGCATGACTGTGTGGCATCTATAGGTTATTATTATTATTTTTTTTAATGTTGGTTATCACATTCACAAGCCATAAAACTACACCGACTAGTGTTTCTAACTTTGTGACCCTCTCATGTAGCAACATTTGGTACAGGTGAAATACTGAAAACGTCTCTTAGGATGATGCACTGCGGTCATATGCCATACATGAATTTTGTTCACATTCTGAGTGTTTAAAAGTACTCTTCAGATCTTATTTCCAACAAATTGTAATAAATACTTGTAATTTTTATTTACTGTAATGTGTGTGGGGGGGGGGTGCATATTTGCAATGAAACATGCAAATATGCACATGCATTCACCGACTCGTTGAAGATCTGAAGCTGTGTGTACAAACTGCTTGCAGACCTAACATCTGACAACCATATGTCATACTGCATAACGCTGTGATTCCAAACAGTTCTAATTTAAGTGCACCTTGAGCTTCATGGATGCGACTGTTGTGAAATGATGTCTTCCGTGCACTGACTTCTTGTCTGTGAAGTGAGCCCAATGAATCCATGTGCGCTTGTCGACCTGCCTCATAGCTTTTTATCACCACATGGTGAGCTGCGTGGAGGCACCTGTTACCGTATTTTCCGCACTAAAAGTTATTTTCCACACCTAAAAGCCTTCCATTATATAAAAGCTCACAGCACGCCTTAAAATCCGATGCGGCTTGTGTATGGTCATTACGGTCATATTTCGACCCCAAAATGTCTCCTTGTTCGAGATATGCTGACAACGCAGAGTTCAAACTTAAGACAATCGGTTAAGCAGTTAAACACAGAAATAGAGCAGTGGCAAGAGAGTTCAATGTTAACGAGTCAATTTTATAACTTGTTGCTGTTTGAGTGAACTGTGCCACTGCTTTATTAAATACGTTTTCCTGACATCTGATCGTTCTGTTGGCATTTCCTTGAGCGTAGCTCCATCTAGTTGATGCATTGTACGTTACGTCTTATAATGCGGTGCGCCCAATGTATGATAAAAATGACAAAATAGGCCATTCATTGAAGGCGTGCCTCATAATCCAGTGCGCCTTTTTGTGTGGAAAATACAGTAGTCTAAAAGACTAAAACATGCATTCAAACTGAATAGCAATTATTATCCTTTTACAGGAAGCACAGCAATGTCTTCTCTGACAGTTCTATGCTTCACTGTAAATTGTCTTTGACACTGCATTCATTTTGACTTAGTTTTCCACAATCTTCAATGACTACACTCTGTTTCTCATGATATCAATCTGCAAATAAGGTGACACAACCATGAAGAAATGTCTTGCCTTGTGAACTGAGGGATGGCTACAGTGAAGAGTCTTCGATTGAAAGTCTGGTCAACACAACGGATGAAGAATCTTCCTCCTCAACAAAAGGTCTACGTCAACAAGGGATATAACTTCATGTGGATGCGTTCACCCCGTTGAGAGATTGTTAGATTTAAAATACTTCAATGATATGATGATGAGAGTTGTAATCGCAAGACACTGGTGATGGAAGTGAGCAGGTGATCTAAAGGCAGAAGGAGTCAATCAAACTCGGAAGACAAGCAAAAGAAGCTTAAGTGCAACTCAAACAAAGCACAATAGTCTGGGTCACAATAGTTTTGATGATCTGATGTACGATCATGTTGTCACTGTGTGGATCAAGCGATTTCGGGTCAGTAAACACCCAAGTGCAATGCTGGGCCAGTGGTCCATAAAGCAATTTGTCATCATCAACCAGAATTGTTGATGTGGATGTACAGGTAATGCACATTGCATACCTCTAAAATAAAAATGGACAGAAATCTTTAAAACATCAATACAAATTTAACCCACAGAGGATTCATCAACAAAATGGCAAGCTTTGATTCGCTTTTCACTTATTAACGTCCAAGTAAATGTTTTTAATTGGACTCCAAACAATACAATTAATATACAGTAATTGGACTTAATATACTACTTCTATTATTATTTACAGGGTCAGCCATGAGGTTTTAAGCTTAAACGCCCTCTTTGAAAAAGTTGCAGGTTGTTAATCTCTCGTGAGCCACCAATCTGTCATGTTTTTCCTCTCTGGCTGTGACAGGACACCCTGTTAAGGGGCGTACAGTGCGTCCGGCAGTAGCCATGCTTGGACGGCTTCTCCGCCATGAAGGCGTTTGTGTTCACTTCCTCGGATGAAGGACCTGCCCAACATATGGTTACCATGTGGGGGCATTACATATAAAAATAAATCTAAAGTATTGCAATTTTTGGCCACATTTTAAAAAGACAGTATTTTTAGAAAAGCACACAGAAAGAGAACTAAAAGTAGCTCCTTTCAGAACCATGAAAGCCGATATTTAATCTTGGATTGGGTCACATGACAGACACTCCACTAGGTATTTATGTGTGTACGTGAAATAAAATGTGCGGTTACAGATCCTAGATGAGGGACCAGACAAAGCATGGCTCATCGACTCTTATGATAAACGAAAACATTGGACAGCGTTTTCCCTTACCCGGATGTGGGTCACCGGGGCCCCCCTCTGGAGCCAGGTGTGGAGGTGGGCCTCGCTGGCTCAACCCCAAAAACTGGTGTGTGAAGAGTTCGGGAGGCCACGGAAGCCGACTTCCGGAGGTCTTCGAGGAAATTCTGGTCCACCGCTCAGGAGGAGGAAGCAGTGCACCATTAACACTGTATATAGTGGGGATGGGGCGCTGCTGATCCTGACTCGGGACATTGTGAGTCAGTGGCAGAATACTCCGAAAACCTCCTCAACTTCCTTGTAGGAAGCAGAGTCTGGGCACTCTGAGGTGGGCTTAAAGTCACCGAAGTGGTTAAAAAGCTCCTCGGTGGCAAAGCCCGATGAGATGAGATCCGCCCAGAGTTCCTCAAAGCTCTGGATGTTGTGGTTGACACACCTCTGCAACATCACATAGTTATTGGGGAGAGATGCGGACTTTATATCGGTCTGTCGTGGTGAAGAAAGAGCTGAGCCAAAAGGTGAAGCTCTCACTTTACCAGTCGATCTCCGTTGCTGTCCTCACCTATGGTCACGAACTCTGGGTCGTGACCGAAAGAACGAGATTCCAGATACAATTCCGAAATGAGTTTTCTCCACAGGGTGTCTGGGCTCTCCCTGGATCATCCGGAAGAGCCTCAGAGTCTAGCGGTTTCGCCTTCAGATGAGGTGGCTTGAGAATCTGAGTAGTATGCCTCCGAGACACCTCCCCGGCGAGGTGTTTTGGGCATGTCCCACCGGCAGAAGGCCATGGGGACGACCCAGGACATGCTGGCGAGACTGTCTCCCAGCTGGCCAGTGAATGCCTTGGGATCCCCCAGGAAGAGCTGGAACAAGTGGCTGGGGAGTCTGGGCTACCCTACTAAAGCTATTGTCCCTAAGACCCAACCCAGAATAAGCGGTACAAAATGAATGGATGATTGCAAACATTAAGGATAGTTATTGCATTTTTCTTTTTGCATATATTTCCCCTGTTTGTGTGTCCCATATGACATAAGTGTCTTAAAAGTTTACATAATTCAACAAAGTTGTTATTTGGAGAACAATCTAGTGTTGCAAAGTGTGTATTGTGGTTATGGACATTTTTAACAAGGTCTTCAACCTCCAAGCCTTATATAAAAAAAAAAAAAGAAGAAAGAAAGAAAAAAGAAAAAGAAAAAATAAGTAAAAAAGGAGTTTTACAAGTTACAGAAAGGAGCATGAGAGCAGAAAAAAACGCATGTGATGAATTGGAGCTTCAACTCGCAACTATTTCCCCTTTACTTGACCTGTTGCGTGCTCATCATAGCAGTGCTCGGGTGTCACCATGGTAATGTGCAACCTGGCAGATCCATACATTGTCATTTATCTAGACGACGACGCTCATAGGTTCCCCCAAACGGCATGTCGCCCTCTGGCATTTTCGAGAGCACTTGTGTTGGGTTTCACCTAGGAGAGGCACAGAAACGCAGGCCCAAGCTGCGTCACAGCGAGACTTTAAGGGTTACAATTTACTGCATCTGTCTTATTTGTTGTTTACTCAGCCAGCAACCTTTGGAGGAAAAGACAAAAAAGTAAATCAAAGAGGAAAAACATACAAGAAAGGAATTCAGGGAAGATGTGTGTCTATAAGAAGAGCCTTGGCACCGTGGCCTTTATTATCTTATAGTGTCCTGTAGTGAGAATATCCAGGTGCATTTCATAAATGTTGAAAAGTTTATTTATTTCAATATTGGAGTTGAGTTCAAAATGTAAAGTTTATATATCTTAGAGATTCATTAAACACATAGGAACATATATTTCAGAAGGCCCATTCGGACTTGATTTCTTAATTAAAAGCTTTTGTAATTGTTGACATCGTTAATTTCTCTTGTTGTTCGCTTTTCTATGTAAATGTTAAAATGAGTTTTAAAAAATAGAATCTTAAAGTATTTCCAAAATACAAATATATTAAGTCACATTTATTTACGTACATATATAGCCCTTAATCACAAACAGTTTCAAAGGGCTTTCCATTTTCACCGCTGACAAAAGTTAATGACATCCCCTGACCTTAACTCCCAGGAGGGCAAGGTACAACTCCCAAAAAAATCAATTTGGGGAAAAATTAGAAACCTTGAGAAGGGGCCGCAGATGGGAGAATCCCCCTCCCAGGAAGACCAGGCTGCACTGAATGTATGATACAATGTTAGTTGCAATGATATAAAAGAGTCCATTTAAGAAGATGAATACCCCCCCCCCCCCCCCCCCCCCAGTTCTAGTTATATTCTTATTGTGAATTTGAAAAGAGAGCGGTGAATCAAACATGACACAGAGATTTTTTTTGCTGACTCACTTTGGGTAATAATACATTTATCAAGGCTGGGAGAAGTGTACTAAACTCATTCACTCCCAAAGACGTTTTTAAACATCTTTTCAGACTTGGTCCAGAATTGGCTGGCACCGAATGAGTTAAGTAGGAACCGATGCCATGCCGAGCAAGGCTTGGCCGACAACCATCATCTTGGTTTAATCGTGGTCAAGAAGCAAAACAGTAAAAGTTATCCATTGTTTAATCTCAGCAAGCCACCTTTGGGATTACAGCAATTGCGCTGGTTAGTTATTTCTAACGGCATATATGGTTGGGTATCATCAGCATAACACGGAAACCCAATGTTATGTTTACGTATGATGTCACCGAGCAATAAACTATCACACCATGCCAGATGAAAGACATCGAGTTTAGTTGCACGCCGTTTGAGCTCAAACTTCCCACATAATTGTCTGAGTGTGCGCGTTTCATCTGTAACACAGCATCAGTAAACAAGTAATAAGATTCTAAAAAATGTGGGAATTCCCAGTGTATGGTTTCAGTAAACCTTGAGACATAAGACATTCCTTTTCAGATTATATACACTTTTCTTGCATTGCACAAGTTATGGTACTTAGCCCATTAGTTTACTAGTCTGTAGCTGAGATCATGAATGTATGTTGTTGCCTTGACAACAGAATGGCATTGAAGAGTTTAGTTTCTGACACATATTGGCCATACTCAGGATTTTCAGAAAGGCCATTGACTGCAAAAGGACTGCATTATTTGTGTCTCACCACTAGAAAGCAGCACTTTGTAAGGTTGTGTAAAGCACTGGCCTTCAAATCTTGAGATGTTTATTTCAAAAGCAACAAGCGGTTCTGTTGCTTTGTTGCGGGCGATTTGAAAATAACTGTTCTCAACAGGGTCATTCATTAAATCTTTTGACATTAAGCTCCACTTACTCTAATTATTTGTTCAGCTTGCTGAGCAAAGTTGGTTCGACTAACTTTGGCCTTTATAAAGAGCAGGATAAACACTTTGGATAGCATTGAAACCTGCCGTTTATCTTCACCCTATTATTGTGGGACTGGGGGATCCAGTCAACCTGCCTCCATTATTATAATTAGTATTATTATTGTCCATCCATCCATCCATTTTCTGATCAGCTTGTCCTCACAACGGCTGCGAGGCGTGCATGCTGGAGCCTATCCCAGCAGTGGTCGGGCAGTAGGCAGGGTACACCCTGAACCGGTTGCCAGACAATTGCAGGGCACATATAGACAAACAACCATTCATGCTCACAACCACACCTAGGGACGATTGAGAGTGTTCCATCAACATGCCATGCATGTTTTTGGAATGTGGGAGGAAACCGGAGTACCCGGAGAAAACCCACGCAGGGACGGGGAGAACATGCAAACTTCACACAGGAAGTCCGGAGCCGGGATCGAACCCTGCACCTCTGCACTGTGAGGTCAACACGCTAACCACTGGGCCACCGGGCCAGCCTATTATTATTATTGTTGTTGTTGTTGTTGTTGTTGTTGTTACTTCAGAAAACATTGGAAGGTTTTTTGTTACATGTACAGTCAATGTTTGAATTAATATACTTTACTAGGATGAAAGTGTAAAAGGAAGTTAGCTGCTGTGCAGTAAAACCTTTCCATTTCCAATTCTAAGGCAATCATCCCACGTTTCAATCACACAATCACCATATAAAAAAGCTATTGAAAAAGAACAAATTTGGAATTAACCCTTTATATCAAGGGCCGTCAAACTCATTTTTACTGACGGTTTCATTCAGAACATTGGAATGACCATGAACACCAAATAAATGTATACTCATTCCATCATTACATTACATGTACTGAATAGTACACAATGATTGTTGTGTACAGTGGAAATAAGAAGTACAGACACCTCAGTTCAAATCCCAGGTTTTTGCCATTCAATATATAAAATAATTTGACTAGGAAAAAATAATTGCAAAAGTTGTTTCTTGATGAAAACGTACGATTTTCAAGAGGAAAAGGAAGATTGAAGAGTATGTTGCACAAGTGTGCAAAGCCTCTTATAACTGGGGATGTGGTCGTATTTCTTTCAAAATCACTCAGCACACGACTGCCACCTTTTAAAATGCCTCTGATTAACAACCCCAAATAAAGTTCTGGTGTTCTAGTAGGCTTTACCCCACCCCTTTTTTTCCAGGCCCATCTTAAAGCACAAAACATGGTCCGAGGAGGACTTCCAGGGGCTCACAGGGATCTCATTGTTCAGAGGTACTTGACAGAAAAAGGCTATAAAGGTTATCAAATATACAATGGAACACAACAAGCACAGCCATCCTCAAGTGGGGAAAATATGGCACAACAGTGACTTTATCAAGTACTGACCGTCCCTCTAAAATTGATGAGATGAGAGTATTCATAGCACGGATGGATCTTTACTATGTTCATTATGTGACAAAAATCTCTGGTCCATGGGGTAGAGTGGCAAGATGGAATCTTTTTTTTTTTTGCAAGATCATAACAAGCATCATCTCTATGAGTAATGACAGACCGAGGCTTAGCATCCAACCGGCTTCCTCTGGGATTTCTTTGTGTTCCATTAGACGTGTTGAACAGCGAGTGGACATGAGGATTATGGTCCAATAAAAACCGAAGCTCTCTAAATGGGAACGTGTTTGTTCTGGAGCAGCTGTTCGGCAGCTACTTGGCCCTCTCAAATGCACACACACACACACACACACACACACACACACACACACACACACACACACACACACACACACACACACACACACACACACACACACATACTGACAATATGACATTATATGTACACAAACTCATAATATGCAATGTCTGTTTTTGATAACTACACTCAGTTCTCTCTGGCCCTGCAATCATCTACAAATTAGCTCCATGCGATCGATAAGAAAAATGGACCCTACAGGACATGTCATGAAAAGTATTCTCAACCAAACACGTGCACACACACATGCATACACACACGCATACACACACACACACACACACACACACACACACACACACACACACACACACACACACACACACACACACACTTATTCAAAAAACACAGGTGCAATTCTCTGGGGCAAAACAGGGCACTCAAGCTTTTACATCCACCCCATTACCTCCTTTCAGTGACAGTAGGAGCTCTGGACAAACAAACCAGCCAGTTGGACTCATGATGTATGATCACTCAGAAGGGATTGTCCAATGCGCAAATCTTCTCAGACTGAGAGATAATATATGGGTCCATTCCAAGTGAATGCGACCCAGCCTCCTCATCCAATCAATCCAGACTTTCCTCTTTTGGGCCGCCACACACTGCACAATATTAGGCAAGGAACATACAAGTTGTTACGATAATGATCGTCTACAGTAAAGACAAAAATATGGATATTTGGAATGTTCAGACTTGCCTGGTTAGCACTTTCACATCACAGTGCAGAGGTCATGGGTTCAATCCTGGGCCCGGGCCTCACTGTGTGGAGTTTGCATGCTCTCCCTGTGCCAGCATGGGTTTTCTCCGGATACTCCAGTTTCCTCCCATATTCCAACAACATGCATGGCGGGTTAATTGAACACGTTCCCGGTATATTGTCTCGAGGTGTGACTGGTTGTCGTTTCTCAACTCAAGTCAACTCAACTGTATTCATAGAGCACTTTAAAACAATGTGTGACTGTCTTCCTCAGTATGTTTTGTTTTGTTTCTACCTTTTTGTATCAACCCTATCAATTCCATCGTTAGCTTCCATTTTTAGAAGCCATTGAGCCTACTACTTATTTGTGAAATAAATGAACAATGGTATCAATCCTGTGTATTCATTTTTTGCCTTTATTTTATGCATTAACTCATGGACACGACAATCATGAACATAAAACAAATAAAAGCTGCTAACCACATGCATGTGGTCGACCAAAATACAGGTATTGATTCTTTGTTTTCATTTTAAGCAATATGTGCCTCAGTTTAATTTTTTTAATTTTATTTTTTACCAAGAATGAAAAACAGACATTGTGGTGACAAGGAATTCCAAAGCCTAATGTAATTTGTCTTTTAACATGCACAATACACCATTTTTTAAAATTACACAATATCACAAAATGTGTGTGTGCGTGTGTGTGTGTGTGTGTTTATCATTAGTACGTAAAAGAGACCCTTCAATGTTTGACCAAGATTCCACATGAACTACATGATCATTCTCTGCTTCACATAGATGACATTCATGCTTTGAAAATCTAACATGACAACACAAAGCTCCAGCGTTGCAGCTAAGGCTTGTGCTTCACCCCCAGGCACAGCGAGAGCTCATTTTTCTGAATCTTCCCATCCTTGTTGACATCACAGTGACACAACAAAATGGCTCGCAGCTTGTTTAGCTCGGGACCTGTGAGGTTGGGCTGAGGGCCACGCAATTCAGATCAGTGTGAAAGTAGCAGTGCAAACATCATTAAATACATACAAAAGTGACTCCTAAGACATTATTCTGTAAAATCCCATTGGTTTTGACTTCTAATATAGATATAAAATTCTTATTAATCGCTCTACACCGATTTTTTTACTACTGCAAAAAGATGATATAAGATTAAATGGTGCTGCTCTGACGTGATTTGATGCATTCTTACCCTGACCAGTTCCATCATATCTTTAACAAAGCCATCCACCTCGGCGCCCTCCAATGCTCCTGTCTTGCTCTAAAATTGGAGTGTGGGGCAAGGGGGGGGGGGGGTGTTAATGAAAAACAAATATTGCCTCTGTATTATTCTTCACAGGATATCTCAGACATTTTGACTCTCAAGTTGGTCCATTCATTCGAATCAATTCAATTGAATATCCCGTCGAGTAACATGTTTGTAATTCCAATGCGAAAGCATATCCAACTCAAGCAAGGAAATGGCATCTTGACAACTGTTATGTGCCAGTATTTACTATTCAAGGGCATATACTCCTGTTTGCACTTCAGTCAATTCCTTACATGCTTTTTATTTCTTGCGCGCTTCTGAAATGCCACGATTCTCCAGTGCATTGTTCTGACACATCCACCATGCGTAACCTGCAGATGACTACCAAGGAGGCGTGATGCAAAGTCTAAGGGTGGCCCGAATTTCTGGATCATGGCGTTTTCATGAGATGCGAATTCCATACGGATCCTTTTGGATAATATAATGCATTTTGTGAACTTAATCACTCGCGATGTATGCGCAGCTCACCATTCGGGTACTTTGAAGGAACGTGCTTTATTTTGCATTCACTTTTTAATAAATCCAATACAAGTAATTTAATCAGTACAATGTGCTCAAAACGGAATGCTTAGGAGACAAATTGAGAGTTGACCAGGTTGCTGAGCAACACACAGTGTACGTGGTGCATCAATGTTTCTATAACTCACAGAGCTCATTATTCCGATGACCATGTTGTGTGCGATTGGCGCTTCAACTTAAGCCCGATCGGGAGAGATTTGCTTACTGCTTTTTGAATGGGACTTTGGTTATGAGACGTAACTTACAGTGTATTTTCTCCTGCTTCTTAGGTCCGGATAAAGACACAAAAAGGCAAGATAAAGCACGTAGCCTTGAGCTTCAGCAAGCTAAGGTGATATCATGTGGGACATCATCCAATTAATAGTTAACCATTGTATTCTAAAAAAAGTCACACACAAAAAAAAAAAATCCCTTCTAATGCCAATAATGAATCCAATGACATTCACTGAACTAAGATCTTGTGCAATATGCTGATGTCATGCATGACAGAGTTTGTCAAAACTAGAGTTTAAGCGCACTGTAAAGTAAGACATGAAATCAATGATTAAGACTTAGTGGTTATCACTTTGGAAGCTTTATAGCTACTTCCATCCCTCAGAAAAGTCTTTAAAAACGTCCACACTAGCCATTCATTGACACGTACATACATCTAAATTCTCATTTTTGTGCAGAGGAATACAGTAGAAGAAGTTGTATCAGTCCTGGTAATTACCTTGTTATACCAAAACGTTATCTGTCAACCTAATGGGTATTTTCTTTAATTAATGAGCTTTGGCTAGGAGACTCAGCCCTCTAATAAGCAGCATCGCACCATGCATAGCGTTTTATATTTAAAAATGGAACACATGAATAATTAAAGAGGAGGGTGCTGCATCAATAAAGAGCACTGTGACAAGATCTATGGAAACGCTTCTTGTGGTCAAGCAGCGATGGAGCCAAGGCATCAAAAGCTTTTTATGACCTATTTGAAATGTTATTGACACCCACTATTGAAACCTAATCATACTTACTATGTCATAATGATCAAAAATCTTCTCAAAATCTCGCTTCCTCTCCGCTTGGCTGCCGGCCTAGAGAATAGAAGAGAATTTCTTAGAATGCTTCAAATGGTAACAACAGAATTGAATTAAATGAATGAGATTTATGTACTTAGATGTTATTTAATTGTTTTTTTACGAGGCAAAATGTGACACATACGTCCAACTGGAACTGCAGCAGAAAATTCTCTTCTAAAGCCAAGATCCTATTTGAGGAAAAATTTGTCATAACATATCGCTGTCATCCTGTTCAGTCATTGTGCTTGAAATAAATATATATTGTTTATTAGATAGATAGATAGATAGATTTTAATCATCTGGCAAAAAACACATGCTAGTTGGCTAGAGCGGTGTTTCCCAACTTTTATTGAGACAAGGCCCCCCAAAAATGCCACAAGTATAAAAAAGTACATTTAAAAAATACTGTTGATCTCAACAAGTACGGTGGCCTTTAAGCAACAAAGTCATATTGAGATCTATTGTAGTGTTTTTTTACTAATAGTGTGTAATGTGTTACATTGCTTCAAAATTCTCTATCTTGAAGAAGCATATAAAAATAAAGCCATAATTATTTATTTTCACTCCATCGATATGTGGAATTATAATGATGAAAAAAAACTGCGTAAAGAAAAAAAAAACATTTTTCAACTGGGATTGTTGTTTGTGTATACATTGCAAGCTCATGTATCCTTTAGTGTATCTTTTTTTCCACAAACTAACAGGTCCTGTGTCTTTATTTACAAAAAAAATAAAATAGCTGACATTCGACAAAATGAAAAATACACAAAGTAGGAATTACAGCCAGCCTACATGTCACACAATACTGTAGTTCCAATAACTTTTTTTCACAGCTTTTGTCCCCATGACAACCAGGATGGAGCTCAGGCATGCAATGAACTGGGCAGCTACTCTGTATTTCCAACTTTTATTGTGCTATATTGACCCTCTCTTTGTTTCTTTATTTAACAACTTTTTGTGGTATTGTGGAAGACTTGGAGAGACTCTGAGGCTCCCCAGAGAAGGTGATGCTCGCTTTAGTTTGGTGGATCATGTTTTGTGGAGACCAAATTCTACAATTCTGTAACAAAAGATTTCCTTGTTTGTATAATCGTTTCACACTTGATGGATTTGAATATGTCCCCTTGAAAATTCTGATTGGGGACTGAGCACTTGGAAAGATTACATTGTGAATTGTTTCTAATGACATTTGCAAAGGCACATATGTTTGATGCAGCGCTAATATTGGGTCGCATAAGATGGTGAATTCAAAAATTGTGTGTTGGGTTACCATGGCAGCGAACACTTCACATACTGCATGAGTCAATGCGGGGGGGGGGGGGGGGGGGTTCATTGAAATACCTGGCCAAGTCGTTCAGATCCAAGCGGCCATCCTTGTTCTTGTCAAATATTTTCATCTGCCGCACAAAAAGGAATTTAAAGTGGTTTTGTGTGATGTGGTAATAAGCAGCTGCTGTCAGTTAAGGCCTGTGCTCGAATAATTGTGTTTGATGGAGCCGTGAATTATACCATTGTGTCCGTGTATTCCTCCAGCTTGTCAGGTGACACTTTCCGACCATGCTGTTGGAACAGGTCTTTCAGGAAAGCCTGCACGCACGCACACACACACACACACACACACACACACACACACACACACACACACACACACACACACACACACACACACACACACACACACACACACACACACACACACACACACACACACACACACACACACACACAAAATGTCTGCAATTAGGTACAGAGGCTCACCATAAGGGAGAGAAAAGTGAGATTTCAAATGAACTTTTCAAGTCCTCCCAAGCATTCATTCGTAAAATCATTCGCAAATGGTTACAAAGGACCACCACGTTGACGTGAAAGGGGAAGGAGAGGAAATAACGGCTGACGCTTTTACATCCCCCTTCCCAAAGAAATCCGTTTCTGCTTGGCGTCGGTTTTTGTTTGAGCTTTTGTTTGTTACCTTCAGTTCCTGAGCTGAAATGTAGCCGCTGCAGTCCATGTCGTATTTCCTCCAGGTCTGCAGCGGTGATGGAGCAAGGTTTATTTGTGAGAAGAGTGAAAAAGCTTAACCGTTATAATACACTAGAACTGAAAAAAAGATCATTCAAGTGACAGTATGCTCGAGGGTTGTTTTACGCAACTTTAACGAAAATAATTACTAAATGAGAAGGCACTGCACACCGCTTTCGTTGACCAATTATGATTCCTTGCTTGCTCAAGGGCTTCCGTCACCGCCTTATAAAACACGCACTTAAACCCTGCACAAAACAATTTACAACAGTAATAATAGCGAGTGATTTCACCTGCATGAAGTCGACACTGTTGTCAAGGGAAGCTTCCCTGTGGAAGATCAACAGGAAGTTCTCCGTCTCAGGGAGGATCATGTGAGCCAACTGTAAAACGAAGGCCGCAACTTAGGAATAGTGATTCTTCTTACGCGACCAAACAAAGTCATTGTTCAATTTTGATTTTCGTTCCTAAGATATCTGGCGGATAGAGCGTTCCAATGCAGGAACTATTAGAAGATGGAAAAATAGAGTCAGCTCCTATCCTCCTCCACTTATTGAATTCATAAGAGTGTAGACACCAGCAAGGGAATACAAATGCGTGTTTGGACCGGTTCACCGCCCTCTCAGTCTTTCCGTCAGTCCTTTAATAACATTACCGTATGTCCATTAGTAGATTAAACCATGCTCGCTGACATCGATCTTACTGAAATTGTGTCCCACACTGCAGCTAGAGGTTGACTCGGAAACAAACGCAATGCACCATCGTGCGTGCCAAACGCCCACTCTTTAACACATGGCCTATCAGAGAGGATGCAGTAGCTCCCTGAGTGATCTGCTCATTTCCTTCCTAATTCTGCATGTACTGCTAATAACGCTCGATGGAAAAAGAGCCACTTGAAGCCGAGAAAAAGACCTGCAGTATTTTGAGATGTTGGCCTTTCGACTTAATCCACATCTTAATTGCTTAACATCATCAAGAGCAATTTGAAGTCAACAGTTTGATAAAATAAGATGAGCAAATGAAAAAAACCCACATCATACTCACCAGAAATGCCGATTCTTGAATGTACAATGGTGCTTTACCATATTAACTGTTGATTTACATTTTTTTCGAGGTATGAGCCATCACTTTGCATAGTTTTTTTTTGTCTTAAAATGTGAGCAAACTTCGAGAATATGGATGGACTTGAGACCCCCACCGCGAGAGGGCGACGACACACTTTGCAGCATCCAGCCACCGTCAATTCACATTGGTTTCTTTGCAGCGGGAAGGACAATGTCAGTTGGTGGCAGTGATGTGCAATTAAGATGGTTTGACTACTGCCCAAAAAAAAAAAAAAAAAAAACGACAGAAGAAGAACAAGGGTGGTCAATACATTAGGTCCATGACTTTTTATGCTCACATTTTATTTTTTCTTTCTTTGGAGAGTAAATGTTGCGACTGCGTGTTTTTATACTTTGGAAGGAAGGAAAATGTAAAGATCACTCATTTTTTACAGTGTAATTGTCAGCCAGCACATTTACATGCCAGCACATAAAAGCTGAAATCTGATTGGACCAAAAAAGAAAAAAAAAATCCAAATCTATAAATGAGACAAAATGAAAAGAATAGACTCCTGGGAATAAATTCATACTATTTAATGGGACAAATATGAGAATTTAGGCTGTAACTGAAGGTCAATGCTTCCGTTGGTCTTTAAACCAGCAGGGAAGGGTTGACTGTCTTTGACTAAATCAAGTCAAACTGGAATATTTCAGGGCGTGTACGCGTCAAATAGGACAAAGGACGGACCCAAGCTCAACTGGTTATGCTTTAAGTGGAGCCTGGGAGATACGGACATCTTCAAACGGTGACTTTAAATCTCAGTTGTCAGTGAAGGGGAAATTTGATTACATGAAAAAGGCTCCCTTTGAGAATTGATTCGATACTTGACAGGGAATTGGTGCCTCTGGAGCAGACTTAACAGAATTAAAGCTGTATCTTTGTCATGGAAACATGAATTAAATAAAAGACAAGTTCAAATGCAGCAGCGGAGGAGGAGAGCGACAGTGGATTATTGTCAGACAAAAGTATGCCATCAATGCTTTTAATTGGGCAGAGAGAAAAGAAAAAAAAACAAGAACAGCTGAATGTTTGCTTTTCTGGTCATGTGCAGCATGCACAGAAGTAAGAGATGAACTGGTGGCGAGAGAAAATCTCGCAATCTATATTATTGAACATGAATTATTGCCTCCACCAAGCACAGGGCCACACACGCCACATAAAAGACACATGCCACTTTCCTTGAAACTCTATGGAGAGGACAGGCATCAAGCAATCATGAAAATCCAAATGTTTCTTTTTTTCCTCATTTTTAGTCTTGTTAATGATGACTTGCATGATGCTTTCACTCATGCTTTGCTTGTGTGGGACTTCACAATGAAGGCCATTCATTGCCATTTACTTCCTCATTCTTTGGTGGGAGTCAGTCACATTTGTACAACTGCAGAAACTGCAGCCAAACCAAAACGTGGTATTTGGTGGACCACGTTTGGTTCTTGCGCTATGCTGAGTGCTCGTCTAGTTAGCTCGGTGCAAATAAACAAAAGTGGCGTACTACCTCCTGGATCTGTAGTTTGCCGTCAGCAGAGACGTCGTAGGCGGACATGAACCTCTGCTTCAGCCTCTGGACCCGCTCTTCAGTCACATGCTCCTGCAAGTACGCACATGAGTATTCATTCGAACATCCTTAGCAGTGAGGCTGAAGACTACTAGCATGACTTCCTGCGTCAAAAAAAAATGTTTTCGTAGAGTCGAAGATGTGATTCAAAGTTTTCATTTGTTGTTTAGTGTGTTTTAAGTGAGAAGACGTGGACATCAGCGCGCCATAATAGTGATATTTGATGTTTGCGTCAATCATGTTTCAAAATAAAGATTTATTTCTGATGAAAGGCAGATCACTGACTCAGCAATACAGAATTTAAGTTCAAAATAAAACACAACTCATTTTGATTTTGGATCCATTTAACAAAAGTGCAAAATGAAACGGACAACTCCGGGAGTTGTCGTCTTTGTTCAAAATAAATCAAAGTGCAGAATAGTACCGGGTCAACTGTTAAGCATGATACTATGAAGTTGGAAAGTCATTGGCCATACAGCTGAAAAATATATCACAATGTAAGTACTCCATATGAGCCGATATGGATAAATATTGATGTATGTTCACCTTATTCCAAATCAAAAAAAACTTATACTGTATAAGTAGATTGAAGATAAAGTACAATAAAATACAACCATGCAGGGCAAATATATGATTGATATGACAAAGTATAGGCACGAGGAGAACATGCAAACTCCAAACAGGAACGCCGCAGCCGGGATCGAACCCACGGCCTCTGCACTGTGAGGCGGACGTGCTAACCAGTGGACTCCCGTGCCACCTCGTACTAATATCGGTGGGTGACATTTTCTAAATCTGCATCTATGTGTTAAACATCATTTCCTGTTTTTGTTTTGCTGTATTGTTCAATATTCACTGTCTTCATTTTTCCTCGTTCTTTTCAGATATCCAAAGTTGAAATGCTTCCCATAACATTTTGATGGTCCCTAATAAAATGTATGAATGTATTACTTCAGATGGCGACAAGCAATTTTACCACTAGAAGGTACAAACTCGTACCAGTGCTTTTTTTGTGCTGCAGTCTCAAGGGTGCAATTTTCTTCTCAATGTCGCCCTGTCACATACGGGGGGAAGAGAATGGTCGTGACATTGGTGGCTGACTCACAATCACAACATAAGAATGACACATTTTGTACCTAATGGAGACCACAAGAAAAGGGTGTGTTGAGTTTCGACAATTTTATTTTTTCAAGTGGTTGCACAAAATACATTCATCTGGATCCATCTATATATTTGTAAGTAGACCATACGTCTACTTTAAAAATGTATCTAAATCTAACTGATTCTATTGTGTGTGACCACTTGACAAAATAAAACTCAGTAAATTCAATCAACCATTTTTTTCAGTGAAGGGCCACAGATAAAATAAAATACCAAGATCCAAAGCTTATTTTCTTTTGTTTAAACAATTAAAGCAAGTAACAATGGAAATGTATGATTGGAAACATGACTTTCCCAGGGGAGAAAACACAGACTGCAGAAGAGCATGCCCGCGCCAGATCCATTAGCGAAAGGCCAGTGTTTGTCTTCAGCATCATTCTTGTGTCCGGAACCTTTTGTTGTTGCTAGGCAAACCTTTTCCACCTCTCAGACTGAACGTGGACCTTCATGGGAGACGGGGGCACGTCTCAAGCTTGCAGGTATCAATTTTGTTGATAAAAATAATAAAATAATTAAAAAAAAATAAATAATAATAAATAATACCCTCCATAAATATTGACAGCTCGGGTTCAGAAAAGTTTAATGTCTGCAAAAATACAATTATTATTGCAGGCGCATACTCTCAGACTGAAAATTGTAGGAATGGTTCACCAGACACAAAATCGAATTCCTCCCATGGCCATGTCAGGCCCCCGAAATCAACCCCATTGAAAAGCTGTGGAGGGGGCGAAAGAGGAGAGTGCAGAGGAAAGCATATTGTCTCAGTTTGCTCAGAAATTGATTTGTGAAAACTGGGCCTTTTTTAGTTGAACACAAAGCTGGTAGATTCACAGAACGACTTATTCTGTTGTCTCAGCGGAAAGACTGGAAAGATTAATTACGATGTAATTAACATTTTTATTAAATTTTCCTCTGGCACCCATGATGAGCTCTCATGGCAAGCTAGTTAGGAATCACTGACTTCGATGATGCAGGCGTACCTATTGAAACGTCCAGTGTATGTCTGTGATGCATCCATCCATCCATCCATTCATTCTTAAGCGTGGGGTCAGGTCGCATGGGCAACAGCTTTAGCAGGGAAGCCCAGACTTCCCTCCCCCAGCCACTTCTTCCAGCTCTCCAGCATGTAATGGGTCTTCCCCGGGCCTCCTGCCGGTGGGACAGGCCCGGAACACATCACCAGGGAGGCGTCCAGGAGGCATCCTAATCAGATGTCCGAACCACCTCGTCTGGCTCCTCTCGATGTGGAGGAGAAGTGGCTTGACTCTGAGTCCCTATGACCGAGTTTCTCACCTTATCCCAAAGGGAGAGCCTGGACACCACACGGAGGAAACTCATTTTGGCCACTTGTATCCGGGAACTCGTTTTTTCGGTCAAGACCCATAGTTCGTGAACATAGGTGAGGGCAAGAACGTAGATTGATCGGTAAATCGAGAGCTTCGCCTTTCGGCTCAGCTCCTTCTTCACCACGACAAGTCCATATCACTCTGCGATAGCCTTGCAGAGGCTCTTCAGTCAGGACAGCCCCACAACATTCAGAGTCTTGAGGAACTCAGGGCGAATCTCGGAGCTAGCTTCTGTAGCCGGGGATCCACCTTTGGCTGCTGCCCAGCTCACTTCGCACCCGACCCCTTTGGGCCCTCCCATTGTTGGTGAGCCCACCAGTCGCTCGCCAGCGAGCCCCACCCCCACTTTTGTCATCCATCATAAGGGGTCTGTGAGCCGTGCTTTGTCTGGTCCCTCACCTAGGATCTGTTTGCCACGGGTGACCCTGCCAGGGGCGTAAATCCCCAGACAACTTTGCTCCTAGGATCATTGGGACACACAAACCCCTCCACCACTGTAAGGTGATGGTTCACGGTGCATATGATACTGACTCAAAATAAATAAATAACAAGAGCTTTGTGTGTTTATCAGAAGCCACATAACGAAAGAGTGCACTTATCCTTGAGGCTTTTACGGCGGAAAGCAACTAAGCATGATGAAGACACATGCGGTCTGTTTAATACAAATCCATTTGTGACCATGTCAAACGCGCTGGCACTTTGCAGATACATTCATTCTGACTGGCAGCTAGTAATTTACCAAGTATGAAGCTAAAGTGACATCACTAATCTCGACATAAGATGACCGTAACCATGTGCAGAAACCGCAGTACATTTCCAAATTCATTGCATCATGTGTATTCATCGGTCAATGAGATGAGTGACGAAATGATGAATGCTGTGAGTAATCAGGTGAAGTGTTGTTTTCACAGGTTAAATACAGAATATCAAGTGGACTAACCTTTGGTCCCAGTCTCTTCATCATGTGACGGAAAAACTCATCCAGCTCCTTGCCCTCAATGTAGCCGTTGTCTGACAAAAAAACAAAAACAAACCAAACAATCACATTAGCACTTTACCGTTTTATTTTAAATTAAGAAGTCCCTGTATTAGTACTTTTCCCAGCCTATTTGCATCAGTGACTGTACTGTACAACATGGAATAACAATATAACAACCTGCCATCTGTTCAAATTCAAATAAAAAACAAACAAACATTACTTTCCGGATATTTTGCAAACACACGCACACAAAACATGGAACAGTTGAAATCATACGATGGAACTTTTCCTCACAAAATACATAATAGGAATCCATCACTTTTGAACAGCTGTTTGGAGATGAACATATGTGACTCATTCCACTTACCATCTGCATCAAAGTGCTGCCAGATTTCCAAGAAACCAGCAGCGTCCAGCTTGTCAAAGGCACTGTCCATTGTGACACTTTTTAGCCAGAAAGACTCCTGCGGCAAGAGCACGTTGTCTTTTAAACTCTTGCTTGAATGATCTATGTCCTGCGCAGAAACCACACCCCTTCTGCATGTGGGAACCCGAGACAACAGAGCCGCAAACACTTCTGAGGAGTTGTTAACGCCATCTGCTGGTTGTGCATTTGAAAAGCACAACAGCACGTGGACAAAACTGGTGCATCTGCTAAAAAAAAAAGAAAAAGTCACAGTGGTTTTAGGAATAACTTGAATCTGACAGAGGTAATAAATAGAAAATAATATCATGAAAAGCAGACCATGCTTTTGAATTGTGGTTCAACGGCATTATAAAAATAAAAATAAAGAACTCATGAAACAGGCCTGGTCAAAAATGATGCATGGGACCCTTAATATTTTGGAGCACAACCTTTTTGAGGCAATCAACAGATCTTTGTATCTGAGACTTCTGGATGTCTCAGCAGTTGATTTGGCCCACTCTTCATAAGCAAACTGCTTCCGTTGTCTCAGATTTGAAGGCTGCTTTCTCCAGACGGCATGTTTTCAGTTCCTTCCACAGATCCAATAGAACGTAGAGCAGATCTTCTGGAAAACTCACTTTGTGAGTAGCCCAAAGGTTTTCTCTTAGCCATTCTTGCGTGGTTTCAGGAGTCTGTTCGGTTTCATTATCCTGTTGCAAGATCATTGGACCCTGCACAGCAAAGCAGCTCCAAAATGTAACAGACTCCTCCACGTTTCACAATAGGGACAGTGTTCTTTTCTTGGTATGCTCCAAGTTTGCATTTGTGAACGTAGAGCTGATGTGCCTTGCCAAAATGTTGATGTAACCCTCGAACCTAGCCTTCAAATCTGAGCTATGGATGCTTGGGCGTACACTTTCGTAGCCTACATTGCGCCACTCTTTTCTATGCCCCTCTTCTCCTCCACTTCAACGGTGCCAAATTCTCCGCAGACACGACAAAGAGGTAAGAACTATTTTGGGGACACAGAACATTTGACTGGGTATAGCTGATTTCCATTTTAGAAAGATCTGCATCTTGACATGCTTTTCCAAACAGTGAAATAAAATTTTTAGATCTGTTATGGGATACAGTATGTCCAATTGTATATAAATTAAACGTTTTCTGTTTTTTTTAGCTCACACAGCCAATCGTCTTCCTGTAGACACAACGTTACTTTTGGGGCGACATAGCTCAGTGGTCATTTCCCAACACAGAGGTTGGTGGTTTGATTCCCGCCCCACATGCGGAAGTGTCCTTGCGCATGATACTGAATACTGCGGTACCAGTTAGGTGAATGAGGTGAGTTTCAAGCACTTTGAGTACCTGAGGTAGAAAAGCGAGGCGTGTGACATGTGACAGTCCCATTTACCATGTTGATGCTCTCAAATGCAATAATCATGTTACCGGAGGACTAAAACAATCAACTGCTAACTAAACATTCACTAATAATTGAGCTTTGAATTACTCTTTGTCATCCATACTAACAAAATAACCATAATAAAAAGATAACTGACTGATTGAAGAAGTGTTGTAGTCAAGACCAGATCAACCGAGGAATTATCGAGATTAAAGAGTATCAAGACCGAAACACAACACTTGAAGGTCAAGTAGAATGAGATACATCTACAATAAACATCTAATCATGTCAGATTTTTTTTTTGGGTTACATTCGCCTGTGCTGTTGAGTTTATGAGGTCTGAGGTAGGAACAAATGAATTCCTTACATTATTTCCTATGGGGGAAAAAGTGATTCTTTGGAGGTTCGACTGAAAATTCCCTTCATTTGTGAAAAACACAATACATTCCAAAGCCTGTAAATTTTTAATCAATGTTAATATTCACATAGACACCAGCAGAACGATAGTATGAAAACAACACAATGACTGGATCCCCAAACAAAATCAGACCTAAGATGTGCAAATATGTCTTCAGTATTTATGTGACAATTCTGCATCACTATTTTTTTTGTTTTGTTTGTTTAAATCATGACATATATGTTAAGACTTAATACGTGTCATACCAAACGCATACATGAAGTGGATTTATAAACAAAATGTACACGTGAGAGAGAATGTTGTGGACGTTATTTCAAAGGTTACATGCAGCGTACCTAAAAAAAAAAATAACCTGCATGTGCAAAAACAAACCAAAGAAAAAGTCACAGTGTACACATTACGTGTATGTATTACACATACACACCTGTAGGCTTGGAGGGACATACATTATATACAGTACAATGCATGTCATGCACTCACACACACATAAAGTAACTCATTCGAGTCAACGGTTATTTTGTCAAAGTCACAGCCAGCTGCACCAAACTTGTGCACCTGTGACCTAACTAACATCTTTTCGGAGGAAGAAAAAAAAAATAAATTAAATTGGGATCAGGCTGGTGGAATTATTTACAACAGGATCTGTTATTTGCATGATTCGAGTTAAGAAGCCATTCTACAAAAAAGTGATTTGGGCCATCATTTGACACCTGTGCTTCAGTTTAGTCTCACTCTTTAGTCTGCGAGCTGTAGCGATCCAAACTGGATCTCAAGTTTCCCTTCCACCGCATTTTGCAGGGCATGCATTGACAAGTCGCGGTGGTCAGGCTGTTTAAATCGCGTACAACTCGTGCTTGTTGCTCTTCAAGATGTTTTGTGCTGTCAAGGTAAGCATCCAGAAGCAATGCAAGAGCTCCAAGGTAAACAAACACACAAACAGTTCATTCCAAGATCCTTTTTGGACAAAAATCACTTCCGTTTCAAAGCCCTGACTGTGCAGCGTTTCTGAGGGATACAGATGAGTGTCAATAGAATGCGTCACCATGTGTTTTGAACTCAAAAGTCAGAAGGACACTGGGACAAAAAGTGGCATGCAAAACAACAGCTTCGTATTCTAGCTTCAAACGCCATGAAATGATAAGTCACGTGACTACATTTCCTATCCACACAAAGACAGAGAGACACCCCCAGCAAGTTAAAGGGTAACAAGATGATCAATTTGTTCCATCCAAAGTATGCAAATGCTTGTTCGTTAACAGTGCTGAAGCCTTCGTTGATTCAAAGTTAAAGTGTACCGCACAGTGTGCAAAGGTTAATCACCAGTGGGGACCAGCGGGGTGGAGATTGTTCAGTACAAGTAAGCTACATTAGTGTGATTTGTGGGTGCCGAGATGCTCAGCTTCAACCTGTATTGTCCTGTAAAAAAGATGAGTTGCATAATGGATTCAGGGAAAAAAAAAAGAAAAAGACTTGCACAAACGGATTTAAGCATTTCGAAAAACTGTTGGCAACTAACAAAAATGCCATCGGGTCTAGTATTATATTAGACTTCAAGTACAGTAGAGTGATAAGTGGTATTCCTTTAAGTGTGGTCCCTGCGAGAAAAGCTTTTGCGAGAAATAGCACATGAGACCATTACTAAATCATTTCACAGCCTCCAGTTTCAGTCCACGCTTACGTACTCTTTCCGCTGAAAACATGTTCATGCTTTTTTTTTTGTGCTTTTAATTTGTTCAGCTCACACTATAATTGTCGGAACACTTGGGAACACTTTGAATGACCGGATACTGCATAAATGCTTGTTTCTGTAGGAAGAAGGAAGATCTTAGTGAAAGTTTGGTTTTGTAGGTGACATCAGAAAGAGTGCGAAAAAGTTACTCTGGAAAAACACCCCTTTTGTGTGGTGATTCATATTAACACGTTACAGTTTGAACTGTAAACAGGTATTCTGTCATTTGTACTCTTGGCATACAATTTATCAATATAAAGCATTCCTCATATTGCCCCTTGAGTCATTTTCAAAAAGGGTTAATTTTTGGGAGTTAAATGTGATCAACTTAAATTAGAATTATTTCTTTGTCGGCTTCTTCGCCAGGATTGCAAGCTTTTTTGCCTGTTTTGTCCTTGTCTGGATTTGGAGACATCTCCTTGCCCTTGAAGGCGCCGTGGTCATCAGAGTTGCTGCGTTGATGGCTGGAGCGTTGAATGGGCTCGGACACGGACGCGTTCCTCCCTGAATGACAAAGATGAGGAAAGGTGTAAGAATTGAAAAAGTCAGTGGAAATTCAATGACTTTCTGTTTCACAGAGGATGATCAACTTGCTCAAAAACCATGATAAATAAAACAAATCACATTTTTTAGCCAGGTCAATTTTTTCCCCAATTGAAATGAACTATTTTGATTGATTATATTTTCATTCAAATGTATTTTAAAATTGATTTCTTATCCAAGTTGTTCATACACATACCAGCACCAGCTAGGGCTGAACAATTTTGTAATCTAATCTAGTTAAACTTTAACTTTAAAAATTGATTGACTACGCACAAACTGAAGCGGGCTTTTGTCCGTCACCAGAATCGTCGCTCAACTGGTCAGTACCGACGGAGTTTCTCCGCCCGTCACTGACGGACTCCCGGCTCAGCCGCTGGCGAGTGACAGACCGGCAAATTTACATTCAGTCCAATTACTGTATTGATTTGCGAGCATGGTATTTTTTATTCCTTTTTTTTAAGCATTCATCAGATGTTATTTATGCCCTCTGTCATAATATTGCTGTTATTGGTTCATTCAAAAACAGATTCCTTATTTGGGAAAACACAAGAGACAATTGCATTGGAATGTGAGCGATGGTGCACACCGATTTCACTGACCCTCCTGAGTGGGTTTCGTAGCAGAACCTCCCGGCTGCGGACTGTTGTGGCCCACCTTGTCTTTCTCCGGTAACACCTTCTTCGTGGACAGGAGAACTGTCACTTTAGGAGACAGCCCCCCGCCATTGGGTGCATCTGAGCTCTCATCTAAAATCGCATTTCAGATGAGATCCAAGCATTACACAGGAACACTCCCATGGCATTTGATACAAAACAGAGTCCTTGATAGTACCTGTACTTCGAGTGCTGGTGGTCCTCGGCTTATGAGGAAGGGATGGTCGGGAGGACAGGGCGGGCTTCGTTCCCAGAGCCATTGCCGGTTTAGGACTCACTGGACCCCCAGGAGAGCCTGAGGACGGAGCCCGAGGACGAGGAGAGGGATCAGGCTTTGTTTCGACACGAGCTGTGGTCTTCTCTGGAGAACCTGGGAGAGGAAAGATAGCCGCAGGGATAAAAACCTGCAGAACTGAGTAGAGCTCGGTCAGCAAAAACACTAGATGTTCAACACGAAATAGAAGATTTGCACGTACTGCTCTCATCCAGTCACAATGCACACATACAGTATATTGCTCAACGGTCCAAGGTCTTCACTGTTGTATTTATAATGCACACAATATTTTAGATATATGAACTGTATTAGCGTAGACTGGCTGATGGATCTTTTCTCTACTTCTCAGCGCTGCATTGCTTATGCACTTACTGGAAAATGAAAAAATATATAGTTGTATCCCTTTGCGGTGGAAGGCAAAATCCATTGCATAGGTAGTCGGACGTTCCAACTGCACATACTTGATCATCCAATCGCAACTTATGTAGTAGCCTAGTAGAAGTCTGCAAATTATTTATTTTTGAATCAGAAAAACACTATCTACAGTATATATGTAATTTTTTGAATTGTAGTATCTCTTTGATTAAGAAATAAACCGCTAATGACAGTGAGAATCAGAATTAATGTTTTTTTTGGGGTGGGGGAGGGGATGCTGTTCAAGAGTTTTTTGGAATGTGTTGCAGGAATCAAATTCAAGATGAGAGAAAAAGTTTTAATTAGTTTTGCCTTACCAGATGTATATAAATTGAAAAGGTCATGAAAATTATTGCATCCCAAACTTGATAAGAATTGGGGTTTGTGTACTGAAATATGTCATCAATTTCGAAACTTGTCTATTTATAAAAATGTAAGGGCAGAGGGACTTTCCAAACACCCCGGAGTTGTTTGAGTACCGTACATCATTCTACGAGTAGAAGAAGTCGTCACCTGTGGCGTTGCTGTCGGGTCTGTCAGGGCTGGAGGACTGCAACACACACAAAATTGAGATTGTTAAAGACTTTTTTCCCCCTAACATTGGTGGTCTTTGTTTTCCACTAGATTCTGCAATAGTCGAGAGTGTGCAATCTAAAAAAAATACATTCGTAGTTCCTGTGGCAGCAAATGAACCGGAATCTGTAACTAAGTTGGAAGGTGCTGTTATTTTATAACCCACAATAACACAGCAGTAAAGTTATAACTACAGTAAATTTCAACATTTCTAGAACATAAATATAATATCTATCTATCTGTATCAAAAACACGTCTAGGCCATAAATATAAAACAATCAAATCAAAACAGTAAGTCTGGCGGTAACTGAGCGTGCATGCACGCGTCAACGGGACAACAGTGGCGGTCCGAGCTTGAAGCTTTGGTGTGCGCATAGTGCGCATTTCTTTTTCTTGAAATGACATCTTACCTTATGTGCTCTCCTCTCCTGCTTGGCCTTCATTTCTGCCAGGAGCCCACCGCCCATCATCTGCATGCCCGGGTACCGCCGGCCTCCCTGGGGACTCCCTCGGCCGTCAGAGCCCTCCCACGGCTCGTCTATTGAGTCAGGGGTTCTCAGCTCCTCTGAACGTTCCGAGCCGCTGCTGTAGTCTGTTGGCTGTGAACGGGTGGATGAATCTCTGCAGGATGAAAAGGACAGGTCGAAAAATTTGAAATGCAACGCATCATCTCGGGCATTCTGCAATTGCATCCTAAGAGTTGTTCAACAAATGAACTAAATCCCAATAAAAGACCGATAACTGTTAACTTATGAATGACAATTTATGAAGGGGAAAAAAATTATCAAAGAGAAACTATTTGGGTAATTTTGATTTTTTCCTTTTTGGTCGTCACATAGGTGTTATGTAAACGTACACTGAGTTGGGTGGTACCTGGACTTTGGCTCCGGCGCAGGACTCTTTACTGTCGACTTTGGAGAGGAGGGTTCCTCTGCAATGCTTGAAGCTGACACTAAAGACGTCGAAGACGTAGCCGAGGATGATGGGGTCACCTGATTTTTCTCTAATTTTTCCGACTTGTCTGATTTATCTGATTTGGTCGAGCGTTTGATCAGGTTGAGGAAGCCTCCTTTGCTCTTCTTCTTCTCTCCATCGTGAGATTCGGAGCTCTTCATGGAACGTCTGAGGTCAGAACAATCCAACATTTGAGCAGAAGCCAAACCTATGCGAGAGGCATATCCACGTGTCTTACTTTGAATCCATCTTGGTGACTTTTTTGGAGAAGAATTCATCCACACCCTCATCCACCCTTCCCATGAGGCCATTTTGCTCTCCATCCTGAGATGGGGCACTGCTCATTTGCTTTGAAAACAACCACACACAAAAAAAAAAAAATCATTAGGTCATCACAATGCCATCTATAATTGTCTTTAATTAAACACTGACTGGTATTTTGCTGGAGTGTGTTTTCTTGTTTCTGCGGGGTCTTAGTTTGGTGAAGTGCTGCAGCTTCTTCTCCTCCTCGGACGGAAGCTCCAACATCCCTCCCGCCACACGCTGCTCCCCTTTTGATAAGGGCTGAGAGGGAACCGGAGGAGTGTGTGACGGAGGCGCTGGGTCCTCCACATGCACTGGTACGTCCTCCAGCGCCTTGTCTAGGTCAAATTCCATCTCTATTGAAAGCATTGGGGAAAGGGGAGGAGCAATTCACACACAAGTAGCCACAACTTGAGACACATCCACATCTGCATCTGTTTTACAAAGACAGAACTGGTGTGTTTCCAATGTCAGACAGGATTATTTGTCAATACCTATGCAACATATAAATGTGATTGTAGTGCAGTGATGTGCAATGCACCTTTTTTTGTTGTTGTTAAATACAATGTCACTTTTTTACTTCCATTTCCACCCCCCCCCCCCCGAAAGTCGTCAGAGTTTAATTCAGCCATATTGCATATATCTTACCAAAGGCACGAGACACAGGTCTCAGCATTCGACTATGGATGCTTTTTCTCTTTGACTTTGGAGTCATCTGGAAGAGAAGCATGCACACACACACAGTTATTTGGGTAATTATTAAAAAAAAAAAAACACAATAAAAAAATAAAACACCAAATAATGTTTTCCCCAGTTTACCTATATGAACTGTGACTGAACTGTGGAATTTGGGATTACTGTACTTATTACAGACCAAACATGTAGTGTTAAGGAATCCAATCCAAAAACACCCAGTCCAAACAAACAAACAAAAATATCATTCACACATTTCACGGTGCTGACACATAGCATACGGTTAAATAATATATATATATATATATATATATATATATATACACACATACACACACACTGTATATATATATATGAGGGTTGGTGATTAAGTGTGCAAACATATTTGTTCACTTTTAACCACCGTCCTGCAGTACTATACACTCATTTCACTGTAGTAGCATAGTAGCTCTGAATGGAGATCTGATGAAATGCAACTTTTGTAAAATGGCCAATACAAGTACTCTATATCTATTCACCTTGCACAATTCCCAAATGTGGGGTCTCCCTCCAAAAATAGGTTGTGGGTGAATTTGTGTGTCACCAACTGAAGCGACGTGATGTACACAAGATCATGTACTGGTTATGACACTAGCAGTGTAGTGGGACACAGCAGGGTATGGGATTAATTCTCAGCCAATCCCTCTAACACCTAACCACTGAGCTCTCCCATGCCGGTCCGAAGCCTGGACAAATGGAATGCCTTTGTCAGGAATGGCAACCTTTGCGTCAAGCAAATTGTGTGAGTAATGTGCTGTGGCGACAGCATTTGATGTCTGTCTGAAAGTCTTGGTGCTGACTGGAAAACAGATTTCTAATTAGGGTTTTGATCGAAAATGGCAATAAAAAAGGATTCAGATTACCAGTATTTCCTGCTTCAGCTACTGTCAACGTTACATTGCTCACAAGCAGGTCATTTCCTTTGGAGTTGGACCCCAAAAGTAGAACAGTCCGAGAGCCTCAGATATAAGCTCATGTGTTTTATGTGGCAGATCAATGCACTACTAGAATACAAACGGATCAACATAGCATTTGTGTGGTACACAAATGAAGGCATCCAGGTTCCAGTCTAGCAACACAGTACTGTATACCGTATCAATGGTGAAAGACAAGCATCAACACTTTTTCCACTTCAGATAAACATTGAGCAAGCAGGTGAGTGTGGGATGACAAGGACTGTCAACGATTACTTACACTGGTGCAGCACAGTGTCTCCATGGAGCAAAGGTGCAAGAAGAGGATGAACAGAGGAAATAGAAGAAAATGACAATAAAGCCTAAAAAGGCAAATTGGGGGGAAGGGTGGGGGACTGAGGGTAATAGCCATGATGGCAATGAATTTAGCGAAAGGGCTTTAAAAACAAGACAAGAGAGATCACAGTGGTTGAGGAGAAGGTTCAAGATGTCCAAGGAAGAAGGGTCAGGAGAAACAAATGAGAAGTAAATGCCACCCGATGATGACTACAACTTATTTTCACCATTCATTCAGTCACATGAGCAACCTAAACAAAATAAAATATAGCCCTTTGCCTTCCTTTCCCTTACCATGCATGACTCGAGCTCATCCACCCGCTCGCCCTCCAAAATCTCAGTGGATGCCCGTTTAGGAATCCTCTCCTCGGGAGCGTCCATGTCTACCGACTCTCGCTGCACCAAGGGGCGCCCTCTCCGCACTAGATGGTCTGCCTAAGAGAGGGCAGGGATGAAAGCATCACAAATGAATTGGTTCAAGAATGAGTGGAAAGGTTATGGTGAAAGGGGGATTACAACCAGTCACAATTGGTGATTGATTTACGCACCAAAGTTTGTTGTGAAGTGGAAAGAGCCTCTAATATCTCATCAACGATACGATCAGACAGGAAGGAGGCAAGACTCAGTTTCACCTCACTAATGGACAAAATAAATAAAAATTGCGTTCAAGGTCTGACCTCATATTATATCTCATTATTACGTTACTCAAATAGTCAAGGCACTCGCCTGATCTTATTGATGATGTCAATACCAGACTGATCCAGGAGAGTTTTGGTGACAAAACTCTTGGGGATGACCATCTTGGTTGAGCTGGCCTTCACAAGGTCTGAGCGCAGATTACTCCTTTTCATCACATGAGGACACAGAGACTCTGCTGCGTCCATCATAGACTCCAACAGACTCTGGAAGATTTGATTTGAAAATGGTAAACTCCTCACAAATTCAAAGTGATGTGTATGGCGACATATTTAGCTACAGTGAGATTCAATGCAACAGCTACATCAAGTTATTCTTCCTGACATTTCAAAATACGGTGAACTAGTTGTTAGTTTGTCTGCCTAACAGTTCTGTGGGTTCAGGGGTTAAATCTGTCCATTGGGGAGTTAGGATGCCTTCCCTACACTTGTGTGGGTTTTGTCCGTTGATCCATTTTAATCCCACATTTCAAAAACATATATGTTAGATTAATTGAAGACGTTGTGGACGTGAGTGTGAATGATTGTTTGTCAATACAATATGTTCTGTGTGACAAGCTGGCGAACAGTTCAGGTTGTACCCTGCCTCTGAGGCTACAGTTCACCCATGAGGCGAATGAGGACAAATGCTATCGAAAATGGATGGAGTTTTTGTGCTCATCAAAAACGAGCATTTTCATCTTTGTATGGGTTTCGCTTCTCAGATACAACTGCATTCAACTGTTTTGACCTATAATTGTGGTCTGATATGGCTGACTAATACACATAGTGTCATAAATGTACAGGCACAACTAAAGAATTGCATGGTTTTCTTTTTAGTATTGTCTGTAGGTGGCGCCAAGGTCATGGTTTTCTTCTGTCAATGTACCTAAAAGGTCCTTCAACTACAGTGAGAATTTGTTTCCTCAAATTACATCTAAAAAGGTTTACCTTGCCTGGGCATGTTTTGCCGTTAATGTCATCACATATACCTGCAACTGTTGATCCATGACAGAAGTCACCTCGCCTGCCATAGACTGCAATTTCTCCTGAATGGGGCCTACTGAAGCATGGTGCACCTCGTCTCTAGAGGCAGAGCCCAGGTGGTAGAGGTTAGGGAGGAGCTGTAAAGAAACGCAAAGGCACAATTAACTATACATTCAACCCAAAATGTAATGAGATCTCTCTGGTTATTTGTATAATAAATCCGAAAAGGGAAAACTGTTTGAAATGCCCCACAGATGAGCTTGGAAATCATAAGACTGTTCAACGGTACATCAAACATGTCTCGTTTCCTTACTGTTTTAGAGTTCCTTGCATCTTTAATGAGGCTTTCAGCAGACCTGACATCCTCGAGGATGGCGTCAGTCTCAGAGTTCCTCAGAGAGTTGAGATGGTCCTGCACCTTCACACAAATCCGGTCCATCATCTACACAACAGAAACCAGCAGTTTAAAGCCCAGATCAGTAACTCTGCATGGAAAAATGAGTACATCTTAGCTGCAGAACGATAACACCGATCACATTGTTACATTTATGTAATGTACAATAAGGAAAAAAATTAGATAAGAGATAGTCAGTGATTATGTGACAGATTATGTGTTGACAAACCTGCTGTGTCGTTGTGGTTACGATGCCCTGTTGAAGGCGATACGCCTGCTCTTGTTGATATTTCCTGCTTTCATGGTTTCTGTACAGAAAGTTTTCAATCTGTGGGGGAAACAAGCACACAATGAAGCATATATTGGTGGTCATACTGTATTTAACAATGTTTGTCAGTCCTTCTTGTTTTCCAGCTTGTGGAAACATCACACGGAAACAAGTATGACACAGATTCTGACTGATGGAAGTAATGGAGCTTGTTACAATACCTTGAGCAAGGCATCCTCCGTCTTCTCCGGACTGGCCTTAAGCGCCTGAGAGGCATCAATGATAGGGATGGGCATAAAACGGATAGTGAAGTTCCTGTTGGTCACACAGCCAGAAGACAAAATTGAAATGACATGAACAGAGAGCGGAAATTGGACATACAGTCGCTATCAAGTCCTCATGTTTTGGCATCTAAGTTAATTTGACGTCAATAGCAATATGTCGGACCGGGACGGTTTGAAATTCATGGCTACAGTGAACCACAATGAATCCCCTAATTACATTTTAAGGGATTTTGAAAACATAAATCAAATGAAGTTGCAAATATTGTTTCTGGGAAATTACAGTTTCATCTGCTCTTTGAACTCTTGACAAAAATGCCCTCATTTCAGCATCACTTGAAAACTTAAGGGATAAAATGTTATACGTTTCCAATTAAGAGTGACTTGTGTTCTGTAGACAACAATACATCGATAGTAGATACAAATGAGTGGAAATTAATCGTATTTCTGTATAAAGCAAACATATAGTAGTCAGCGCTTGTTGCCATTTTTTTGTGTTTTGGTTGAGTACGGACTTCGTCCATACAATGTGAATCATATGCAAAGCATTAACATCAATCCCCCCGCTTCCCACTCTCGATTCAGATGATTTGAAATAGGGAAAGAGACTACTGTAATCTGCGTGTCAAAGTCTCGGTTTGGTTGTTAGATTGTACATAGAATGCATTATAGGACAACATGACCCAATCTAAATGGGGCTTACTTCTATCAAACAAATTGGACTTTGGTCTGGTTTTACTCATTTATGGCACTTCTTTCCACAGCATTTAAGCAAAGGAGTGTCAAGTGTCGGGTAAAGTGCCCATCTCGACCCAGAAGTACATTGTGACATACTTTTCCAAAGCTGTTGCTACATCCTGGAGACCTTGAGGTCCAGTATTGTTTTTGTCCCAGATCACTGTCCTGTAAAGACAAGCGCATAGTGTTACACAAATAGGCGGATGTAGGCAGATTTACTATCCCGTGGTAATCACCTGAGTTTAGAGTTTATCTGCAGCGCCTTTGCCAGCATCTTGGCACCCATATCGCCCATCGCGTTGCCGCTGATGTCCAGTCTGGTGAGTGACGTGTTGCTGCCGAGCGCATTCAGAACAATGGTCAGATCGCTCTTCAGTCGGGAGTCGGCCAGAGACAAAGAGGTGAGGGGCTGGGAGGAAAGGAAAGCTGCCAATTTTAAAATCTTGTCTTAAACATGGGACATTCATATTTTGTCGCCATCCATGCATTTAAGGCCGTCAAATCATTCTCAAATGCGTTTACCATCACACAGACTCTATTATAAATAATACATCTTTAATGAAGCTTGTGAGCTTGTCAAAGTTCATTTCTTAATATGAATGTAGAGGTTTAACCAGTTGAGAATACTTGCTCAATTCAATAACAACAAAGGCGGAAAATTATTATTTCATGCCGACTTGAAAGAAAGTTGCAGGGGGAATTATTTACAGCCTGTGTTTGCACACAGCAGACATTATGCATGCAAATGTAACCGCCAACAAGTCGTCTTAGCTTTCCCGTGCTGTAAATGATGGCGTTTTATAGTACTTGTGTCCAAAGCGTTTCAAAATGTTGCCTCTGTCACACACACAGATGGCTGCTGGGCAGCCAAGCAAGGTGGCTTGTCTGACTCGGTGTCTGCCGCATGCTGTGTAACAACAAAGCATCGAGTGTGACCCACTTAAGAAGCAGTGGGCTTTGTCACCTCCTTAAGCAAAATGAAAACATGGTAACAAGGAAAGTCGCAGGACCAACCCCATCTAGTGTAATAGATAATTCCAAAGGAAATGTGGCCTGCAATCACAAGATGGGCATGTGTTGACAAAATGATGTCATTAGGCCCATTTCTCCCCTTTGGACATAGAGAAATTGGCTCTCAGATTCCATCATTAATCACAGAAATTAAGAAATCATTACACAGGGTTAACACACTCGCCTTGTTTAATTAAACTGGGGAAATGAGAAAATGTATAAAACATAATGAATAGCCAAATTAGAGAGCATGTAACCATTTCTTCAAAAGCTGCAATAGTAGCTTCCCGCTGTGGGCTATACAATTTTATCTGCTAATGTATGATTGCAGATGGGAAAACTGTCTTTGTACCCTAGTCAAAGTGAGACAAATTGTTTGAAATGTTCATCAGGAGATGTCCAGGCTCTCACAAAATGCCTTGTTATCGAAGTTGTTTGTGTGTTTTTTTCTTGAATGCATCCTTAAAAATGATAAAGAAAAAAATGTTTTGCTAATATACACGTTCTTTTGAAAACGTTTCTCCTCAGGACAAATCTATTAGCTTTTTTGGAGTACATGCTGCAGTCTTTGTGTTCAGATACAGTTTTATATTCATCATATAGACTAACAACATCATTGCTTGGCAATATTTGACAAGAATACAAATCAACACAAAAAAACCCCACATTATATTCATAAAGGGAAAAGGAAGCTCATGTTAGACAATAATGTCTGTTTGCCTACCTCCTACTTCCCTAGAATCTCAGCCTTTCGTTTGACCAAGAACAAAACGTTTCTGTCCCCTTGCATGTTATCACAATGGTCACTTCTTTATTGACAGGCATGAACGCTGCATTTGACCAGTAGCCTTCAATCAACCTTCATTTCTCTTCCTCCTGTCGTTACCCTGCTGCGTAAACCTTCCCACTCAGATCACCAGACTACACACATCAGTCTCCTTCAACGGATGATACACCCACACGCAAGCAATTCCCCACTCACCACTTCACCGTTGATGTGGCTCATGTAGGAGACAATTGAGGGCATGCATGCATTGTGTAGTGAGATATTGGAGGTGCAACGGGTCAAGGGAGAGTGAGGCAGTAAGATACAAGTATCAAGATTTAAACATTCAGATGATCAATGTAGGGGACTTCTGTTGACATAATCAAAGGTGATAAGTCTTAGTCAACATTACACGCATCAGATTCTGATGTAACCAAAATCTTGTGAGGGGAGGCCTTCTTAACTGTCAAGGTTATGATGCTTTCAGACCCAGACAAAGAAGGAAATGAAAAACTCACTGACTCTTCCTCCTGGATCATGTGAACCAGACTGTCCAAGACTGGACCGAGGTTTCTGAGAGGACAAGAGCAGAGTTCAAAAAGCAATCTTATATTTTACATGTTTTATAAACAACATATTGCTGGATCGTCCTTTGTGACAGCAGCAGATTTTTCATATGTCAAGCTTTATAAAGCCTGAGCTTGTAGTCTTACTTGGACTTGATGTTGGTGAAGTTCTTGCCCAGAGACAAGTGTCTTATCGATCGGTTTTTTGCTAACCATATCAGCAGAGTGGACAGATCAGAGTCCAGGCCTGCAAATATTTTTTAAATGTCAGAAAAATAAAAATCCTGTTTTTCGTAGGAGAGCACTGAAAAGCATAGAGGGCAGTGGCTCACTATTGTCAGAGATGTCCAGGCTGGAGATGTTTGGAATCTCCGCAATGCATCCCTCAAGTATCTGGGACCCTCCAGAACGCAACTGTTAGAACAAGAGCACACAGTCAGATACAAATAATGCACAAGTTGATCACGAAATATGAAACCGCTGGACATGACTCAAGAGTTTCTGAAAAGAGACTCCCAGGTGCTCAACCATTTAGACTGCAAAATAGTCGCTCAAAAGTGCTTCTAGCATAGCATCAAGATGCATACACGCAAATTCTCAGGGTGAACATGCAACGACACAGTAGATGGAAAATGCCTTAAAATGAAGTACTAAAATGATTCATGTGTGATAGATAATGGTATATGAATAGGTATGTGTTCATAATTACCCAGACACAACATTACATACACTAATGACATCCAATAAATGCTGTGTCAAGCATACTGCCTTTAACTCAGGATATCAATACTGTACCTCTGGGATATAATGCAGTTCTCATCTAAATATTTGTATGGGCTTCTCTTTTTGTTTCGCCACAGCCTTATTCCAAACTTAAATATTTTTTCCCCTGAAAATTGTCCATACAACACAAACTTCTTTTTAAAAGCCCCCCCGCCGCCCCAAAAAAGAAATCACGGTACACAAGTATTCCAAGCATACATACGTCAAGAGTGCCCTATACCAAGTTTTCATCCTGAATGGCTTTGTAAATTGCTGTTTTCATCTCTGCTCAAGTTCTGAAAATCTCTCCAGTTCCTGCTGTTGTCAAAACCACAACAGCCAAATGAGGTTATGGTGGCCACCCCCATGACTCACTTTGGGAATGGTATTTGGCAAGTGATGAGCGGTTACTCTATTCTCCAAACAAGAAATCCAACATTCATGCCAATGAATTCAAACTTTGTCTCTCCACATACTTTTATTTCTAATGGTTTGAGAATCCTTCAGGTAGGTGCCTTTGGGCAAACTCCAGGCAGGCTGCCATGTGACCATTACAGAGAACTGACTTCCATCGGATAACTCAATCATACAGGCCTGCATGGTGGATGGCTGCTGACTTGAATTGCCTTCGAGAAAGTGCTCGTTTATCCACAAAGGAACGCTGGAGGCCTGACAGAAAAACATTGGACTCTTGAACACCTCTTTGACTAATACCTTTGATTACAGAAGGCCAGCAGAGAAAGAGGCCTGGTCCTTTTGGTTCTGAATTTCTCCCACTTATGAATGATGGAGGCTACTGCACACACGGGCATCTTCAAAGCAGAAAATGTTTCGGTACCCTTCTTTAGATATGTGCATTAAGACAATCCTCTCTGGGAGGTCTAGAGACATTTCTTTTGACTTAATGCTTTGCTTGTGCTCCAACATGCACTGTCAACTGGGGCACATTTAAGACACACGGAATGAACCACTGGCATGGTCAGTAGAAAAGGATTCAAGGATTCAAGAAATTTTATAATCCACTTTGCAAGAAGGCTTTAACATAGAAAAATGTGGAAAAAGTAGAGTGATCTGAACACTTTTCTGGATGCACTGTAGTTTGTAATGCAGTTCTACTTGTACAACCAAACAAAACTAATACAACATTAATGAACACAGGCTACATTAATACCGAGCATTACAATTTTGTGAAGGCAGAATTTTTGAGACACAGTTGTACTGGATGTTATTAGATTATTATTATTATTAGATTAGTTTACTCAATCTAAGTGTATTTAAGGGCCATCTTCATCAGCATGACATGGATAGTGAAGAACACCTGATGTAGTTCACGACAAACAAGATGGTGGATAAAAAAATATTTCAAAAAGAGGAAGGTGAGCAGTAAGAACAGTTAACCATTTAACCATTAAGAAGACGAAACGAACACCAGATGCGCAAAGACAATTGAAGAACAATGAGAAGTTGATTCGTAAGCGGATGCCTATCTGTACTTACACAATGGCCAAGCTTACAGAGGCATTAGGGGGAGAGAACAGCGTGTCAGACATAGCCCAAAAATTTGCAACACCACACACAAGATGCTTAATGACTATATACTGGAGTTGCATTAAACACTCAAACGCTGACATACACATTTGCATCTTGCACAGTCCATCTTTTGTGTAGTCTACCTAGAGCACTGCATTTACCAAAGGGCTCATTAGGGCATCAAATAATGGCAGAAATGCCTCATTTAATTACCACAGCTTCAATGAGAGAAGATTTCGACTGGTATCTGGAATTGAATTTCCCGTGTGAGTTCTATTCATGTGTTCTTTGCCGATCGCATTTAATTTGCAGAAAGCTCATTTTCTTCTTCTAGCAGTGCACTGGTCGTGGTTAAAAAAAAAAAAGTGAAAAAAAAAGAGTAAAATTAAGAGACTAAACAGACTACTCCCTCCACCATCACCACAACCACCACCAGCCAACAATTATCATCCTTTACCCTGCCTGCTGTCTACTCAGTATTTCATTATAAAGCCTCTGAATAATACCCATTGGCATGTCACCAGTCTGTCAAATGGTTTTGGAGTGGCTGCTAAAAGGCTGATTGCACTAAAGGAGGATCAGTTCCAAAAGATTAGATGCCGCACTCACCGAAATTAAGCTGAAAATGGCACTTGAACAAAGGCTTTAAAGAGTCCATTTGCAAAGATGAGCCATTATTATCAGGTTGGCTGTATATTAAATGACAGCCTAACTATTTTACACGCAGATTTTCCCCTAAAAAAGTGTTTAAAGAATGGAAGCTATCAACAAATAAGTTGACAGAGCTTACACATACCATTTGAATTTTGACCGACATATCATTACATAATAATGTGAAATGCTCTGGCTGGCTTGCAGAAAAACAGCTGACTAATAGTAAGGAAACCTGTATCTTGCAAGAAAACAGCAAACTTGCAAAGTTGAAACGGCAGTAATGCCCTGTGGCAAAATAGGGTGCTTTGTATCTGGGTGGGGGCAAATCTTACCTCGCAGCAACTTAGGTCAAGAGATACATCTTTCACATTGGGGTTACTAGCCAGGCCTAGCAGGAGAGCCCTACAGCATTCAATTGGATGGAAACAAAAATTAAATATTTAGAAATTGATGGATTCAAAAGACATTTTGTTGTTGCGGTTCACTCACTTGAGGACATCTGGCGCCAGCTTTGTTCCTGACACGTTAATGGAGCTGAGAGACATGGCGCTGCTGAAGAAGTGCTTAAATGATGGCGGGACCTCCTTGCCTTTCCTACAGAAAAATATCACAAATGAAACATGACACCAGCTTTTGCATGACCACACAGCTTTCCATTTTTTTCGATTTGCAACAGGGGTGTGCATCACTCCCCCCAAAAAAAACCAAAAAACAAAAACAATTCAATACATGACGTGCGATACAATTTTAAAGACATTTTGATTTTAAAGTCGAACGATTTGATTCGATTCAATAGGATCACAATTCCATTCGATATGGCATGGTTCATTTTGAGAGGTTATGATGCAATGAGTTTCTTGTTGTCATTTTACATACAGTACATATGAATGAAGTTGTTAGCCTTCCCTTCAAAGATATATCTCTCTCCAATACATGACGATGTTATATGCATTTCGATATATTTTAAAGTGGATCGGTTCAATTCGATAGACTTGTATCATTTAAATTAAAACTGATATTCCGATTCATATCGGATTGTGTTACAACCGAACTCAGCATACGGTCAGGGGTTTTATAGCTTAAGCAATGGCCATAAAACCAGTGACTTACATTTGAAATAAGCATCCACATGCCAGTGTCTTTTTCGCGATCCACAGGCTTCTCAGTCTTTATAACATCCACTTCTTTTTCTCTGCTTACACTACCGCTGTTCATCTTCCCTCAATATAATCAACACCCCCAGGGCCCCCTCAGCATCAGCTCTATTCACCACTTGATGAAGATCTCGACTCCCCCGAGTCTCAGTGGGATTAGATAACAATGTATCAAAAACCCCACCCCTAACCCATCTGCTGCACACATGACGAGTGCTAACGTATGCCTCAAGTCTGTATGACATGACACTCAGTCACCAGCAGGTGTCACACAGAAAATATTGAAGTCATGGCTGGTGGATGAGGAAGTGCAAAAAGTCCCCTTAAAAAAACAAACAAACAAACAAACAGCACTGAGCATGGATATACTTGGTTAGAAAGTGTATGACAGTACAGTTGGTTTCATACCTGTGAGGAAAGACACTCTTCGAAATGTTGAGGACAGACAGATGATGGGCCGAGCCTCGTAAGAGAGCGGAACAAACCTGTAAAAATAAATAAATAAAAATAAAAGGCCTCAGAATTGGACTTAATTCTCGGAGCCCTAATACCTGAGCAAAGTTGAACGCATGTTAAACAGGTAGCCGCGTCAAAACGAGCAGTAATCCAAACACACCCGAGGCAGTTCAAGCGTGAACAATCCCATCACATTTACAAGTGCTTACTAAGATTATTTGTTTTATTTTTCCAGTACAGTTTTCTTAGCTATGGGCCCAAAGAATACAACAGTACTACCAGGAGCAAAGAAAAAAGAAAGTGGTACGAAGCATAGTGGACTTAAAGAAGGAGATAATCACTCAGTATGAAAATGGTGTGTGTGTTATGGATTTTGCTAACCACTATCGTATGGCTAAGACCAGCGAAGTGACTTTGAAGCTGTTTTGAAGTATTACTTATTTGTTGTTATTCATGGGGTTGATAACTCTCCACTCTCCTGTTTCAGACTGACAGCTGGCTACATCTCATACAAATCAATATTGTTGTACTGTATTTAGTGCTCAGACCTGGAGCAATGCCTCACACATACGGTAAGCGCATCCTGTTTCCTGTTAATTCACAATCCTCCGATTTTTCCTTTTTGAATGCATTTGTATTGACTTGAAACAAGGTGCATAGACTAAATATGAGCAGACTTTATGACAAGAACAAACTGCATTATGTAAAAAAAAAAAAACTACAGGAACAACAATGAAGAATAGTGGACCAAAGCCATTGTCATGCATCGTTACCAACGTATATTTTTGTGCTTTTCCTCTGCCTATTCTTCTTCGCCACCTACTCACCTGGTCCAATGAGCAGTCTGTGTTGGAAAGATCCAGAAATGCAAGGTGGTTGGGCTGGCTCAAGAAATTGTAAAAATGCTACAAAGAAAAAAAGAAAACAGAAAACACACAGTGAGCAGAAAACGGAAAAGTACAGGGCAATATGACGTGTATGTTGTTTGGATTTCAGTTGCATTTCAGCAGAGTTCCTTTGATATACCGGTAATTGAAATTGTTTTGCTGCCTAACTATAAATCCAATCTACAACTGCAATTGATTTGGATTATTTTCTTCAGTTCTTGTTTTGATTGTACAATAGTTGTAGTACATTATAACAGAAAAGAATATGTAGCTTTAATGCCATCCGGTATGTGCTATGTATGCACCTGCATGTCGTCTCCTCTGAGGATGTTCCCTGAGAGGTCCAGATGGACGAGGCTGCTGGGGATGAATGGGTTGGCACTCAGTGACTGACAAAGACTGTTCACCCCTGAAAACACACACACACACACACACACACACACACACACACACACACACGCGCGCGCACACACACACACACACGCACACACGCACGCACACACAGCCAAAAGGAAGCTATGTCAGCATTTTTCTAATCTTGTGTTTTTACAGCATATTGAAATGAATAAATTGTGAATCAAATAACAGAGTAAGACAAGAGGTGAGAATGTAGCATGAATGTCTCACAGTTGTGTCGGTGAAATTCTACATACTTGTCATTCTTTTTAAAGTGAAGACAAGAAATCAGTGTGACACATTGCCACCCGTAGAGCCTATTACAATCCGCAAGAATACTGATTGTCACGTTGGGAATGAACACTGTAATGAAGGTCTTAACATAACGGACGTTTGGGGAGTAGAGTTGCTGACCCATTTCACATCGATCGTATGACTCGCACAGTCATTCTTAATGGGGTCTTGAATCAAAATCTGCGGACTGATTTAGTTGACAATCTGTTGTGGATTATGACATGAATGGAAAGACAGAAAAATAAAGCAGAAGGTGAGCAAGTCAAATTATTTCTGTCCAGAGCGTTACATTAGATTACGTTTAATAACGTGCAGCCCATCTGACAAATATCTCATCTACTATATTATAAGCATGAACCCTAATCAAAATCTGTTTATGGGAGTAAGAAAGGAAAATAAAAATCAGACGCTGCTTCAAATTTAAGTACTATTCTGAGACTTTTCTAGCAATTAAACAAACAATGGATTGATGGACAATAAAGACATTAAGGCAATTAAAAATATATATTTCTAAAAGCAGAGGCAGCTGGCCAATAGAGGGCTTGAACAAAATATTTAAAAAAGCAATTTAAAAAATTATATTACATATATGCTGTATATATAATAGTTTTGGTGCATTTCCACTGGTGGCCTGACGGTGTTGGTAATGCACAAAACAAATTTGCCAAACACTAACAGGAAGTACAAGAAATGGAAGAAGAAGAAGAGGATAAAAAAAGAAATGGAAAAAGAAGTGGAAGAAAAGGAAGTGAAAGAAGTAGTCACAATTGGAGTCCATGAATTATCGCCGGTGGCCACCTTATTTATACCATGCTAAAGGAGGTAGCGGTAATGCAGCAAAGGTATTTACCAACCACCAAAAGAATTTTGAAGAAGAAATAGAAGCAGAAGAACAAGTAGCAGTCTAGGCAACAATGCGACATGGGATTCTAGTAAAGCCGTTTTAAACTAAAAAGAAAAACCTTTCTGGAGTTAGAAGAGGAAGTTTGATCCAACCAGAAATTGTGTGCTGCTGTCACCACAAGATGCGTTTGGAAATTTATTCTAACGCCGTAACACCACTCTGAGCGGGCGTTTGTGTGCATTTGCGTGTGCGTTCGGAGAAGCAGAGCATGCTCCCCTCCATTCATTTCCGAATGCAGCCTATGTGATAAACCAATTAGCAGCACATGCTTAAACAGTTTCCATCAGGCTCACCAAATAAAGCATTTAACCTCCTACATATGAATGATTGTGTATCGTGCATTTAGCCAAATTTTCTGATGACAGTCAAACGAAACCTCACACAAATGAATTGTTAAAAAAAAAAATTCTAAGACACCCGAATGATTGCATTCACAGAAACGTTCATCAGGTAGAAATTGACTATGTTCAGTTCACCTCGGCCCAAAATATGAATGAATTCAAGAACTTTCATTCAATGAACTCATTCAGGTACAACAGTGGCAGTAACTATTTTTCAATCTAAAAAAAAAATTAGAGGACCAAGTTGGGGTGCACCTCTCCCGCCCCCCCCAGAGCTAACTGCAGATGGATTTGAATAGAGCGACGTCACAGCCATCTGTCATAAAGTGTGGCTGATTGACCGGACAAGCGACCGGACGATCGGATAGAGACGTGAAATGGAGAAAAAGAAAATAATAATTCAGTGAAGGCACTTAAAACATCATCTTTTGAGAGGAGAAAATATCAGGAGAAGCTCGACACCAAACAGCGCAGACCTGATTGCCGATCACAGTTAATCAACAGTCCAAAGACAGGCTCGCAATACACCCAGACTTTTTCCAGCAACAGGGCTTGCTGTCTCTACATGTAGAGAGGCTAATGCTTTGTTCTGCTCTCCATGCTCCTTTTTCAAAAATGAGGATCTGACCCAGCACGGATTAAGACACTTTTCAGAAAAGGCAAAGATGCATGAACAAACTGGGTTGCACATGGAAAATGCACTGCGACATGCCATCTTCGGAAAAATAAACTTTGCTTCTTAAATTCACGAAAGCTACAGGATAGGGATCTGCAAGCACGATGAAGAAGTTGACAAACACAGGCACATCCAACCAAAAATAAACGAAAGAAAAATAATAGGTGTTTTCAGAGGATTGGTGGATATGTCTTGATAGAGGAAAAAGTAGTGCTTTCTCAGCATTTCATCCAAAATTTAAGCACATCTTGAACCTTGATAACGAATATGACACATTCAGATAATTTTAAGAATTTCTAAAACCAGTGGCAGCCTGTCATATAGTTCTGAGCATTTGGCAAAATGGGATTTGGGATTATGGATTGAGCCTTGAGCTACAGCAGCTAAGCAGGGATAGGTTGTAACAATGGTGCACTGTGCAAAATGATAGCTCTTTATTGATCGCCCTGGGCCAAAGAGGTTTAGAGTGCATCCCTTAAGACTGTGCAGCGGTTGCTTTGATGGTAAACCACAACAACATTTGATCCACAAGTCATTATTGACGACACTTGCAAATGATTTAAAAACATTCATATAGAAACAGAAATCTGAAAGTGTTTGCGTATTTGGCATGTAATTTGTGACAATGCGCCCAGCATAAGTATGAGGGACTTTTTGTCACCTGTTGTCACCAACTCAAGCAGATTGTTAATTACTTTAGTTCTTTGTTTGTAAATGCTATTAAATGTACTTTTAATTAAGTGAAGCACATTGAGTTACCTTCTATATGAAATGTATAAATAAATCTGTTTTGCCATTAGGTCACAGATTCAGTGTCAGTACCATCGCTGCAGTGGGAGTATTCAGACAAGCAGAAGTTGACAATTGCATCTGATCATCATTTGTATATTCACTCACAGGAATAACAATGGCATTTTAATCTCATTACATTTTTTAATCCATTTGTTAATTATGGCAGACAAATACAGCACATACCTTTAGGTGACACTGAGGTTTTAGAGAAGTTTACATGCTTGAGCCCAATGCGAAGTTTGGCGAATTGAGCACCAAGGGAAGAAATACCTGCCAGAACACAGCAGATCAAAATTGAATCTCAAGGTAGTTCTCCCCAATCTTCCTTTTCACAAATTATTTTTAATAGACCACTTATCCATTTTACTAAGTTAGATAGCATTGCAAATGTACAACAACTGACTTAGGTAGGTCTTATACTTAATATCTTAAATATGGACACAATAATGTACAAAGACAATGAATCATTTCGTTCAAATGCAAAAGTATAAAATGGAAAAGCGCTTTGGATCATGGATGGATGGAAATAGGGCAAGTCATAAAATATGGTTGATATAGTGCATATTCAAAAGTCCAAGTGTTTACAATAGCAAATAGAAGTGACTTCGTGCTCAAAGTGTAACTTCAATTAGTAAGGTCTGGTTAGATAATGACATGAGCATGCTGCTTAAATATAATACCTCGGTCCTCCAGTGGGTTGTTGGCAAGATTGATTGTGGTGAGTCCTGAGCTGGGGTTGTGTGCAAGAGCAGCAGCGAGTTTCTGGGCAAATTCCCTAATGAGAGACCAAAAGACATCCTGAGTACATGAGTGGTAATTGCTAGCTTTTGTCAAAATCCCAAAACTGGGCTTGAATCTGACACATGTAATGGTAACAGTACAAACTAAAACACAAAAACTGAAAGACAAAATGTAACAGCACCTGGATAAATTTGAATTAAGAAAAAAAGTCATATCGAGCTTCATTTCCTTCAGAGCTGACACCAGTAGATGCCCAAATATTGTCTGAGAAACAGCTGCATCGGTTTCGGCTTTTCCACTTCTTTGGGTATACTGTATGTTGTATAACATGTTTGGAAGTGTTTGTGTGAATTTGCCTCCCTTCAACAAGAAGAACATTAGTGAGGTTGAAAGTCATGATGAACTTGAGAAAGGGCCTGGTTTACAACCCCTTTAACTCATTCAGTACCAGTCAATTCTGGACCATGTCTGAAAAGACGTTTAAAAACGTCTTTGGGAGTGAATGAGTTCATGAGGATGAGGTCAGAGTTACTAATTCTTCAAGCCAGAAAAGGGACAAAAGCATTGAGCATTTCTCTGTAAACTGACTAGAATGAAGAGGGAGTCTCACGCCTTTTGTTTATCATACAGTTGCCGTTTTTTACTCACGTTTTGAGTCCTGCGCTATCCAGCACTAACTCCTCAAGTCGGGTGGAGCGAGACACCACTCTAAGGATCTGCTCACAAACATCTGTAGACTTAAGAACAACACCATGGGGTAAATTGACGAGATAGGAAAAGCATGAGGCAAAGTAATGGGAAATGTTGAGCAGTTTCACTGTTAATCAAGAACACAATAGTCATGTTCAACTGGATCAGCTTCAGAGCTTTCATGTAATTATAAAAGCCAGAATGCAATTAACCAAAAAAAAAAAACAAAACAAACAAAAACAAAAAAAACAAACCAAAGACCCAAAAGATCCAAACAAACAAAATGTGCTTTGGGACACATGCTTCCCTTTTAGAAAATTCAGTTTATGTTAATTAAATCAATAGCAAGGAACTCCATTGGTGGTACTTTGAGACCATTAATGTGTGACGAGGAACATCGTGGAACGACACACTTCAGTAAACATTTCAGTAGGACAAAGTTGTCTCCCTGTGGTTGCATCACCACAGGAGACACACGTGGGAGCTAAAGCACTCAATTTAGAAAGAATTAAAAATTCAACAGTTGGAAGTACAAGCTCCGCCTAGATGTTCACTGACCCAGTTCACTGTATGCTGCCTTTCACTCATGCAAACACTTCAATATCTTTACAGCCAGTCGCTAATTATCTGCACAGCCACAACAATTTTCCATCGGAATACCAGAACTTTACTGAACCATTGTGCTGTTTGTTATTCTTGGTAATTGACAGTCTTGCCATTAGGGGTGGCCTCTCTGGGCCAACAGCACCGGTGGGGCCAAAACACTGGCAACATTGTCCCACACACAGCCAGAGAAAGTGGGGAGGAGGGCAGAAAAGCAAAGCTGAGGGATAGAAAGATGGAGAGATGGAAGAAAGAGCCTGTTGTTGCCATGTTCATGCCATCAAACTATGCATTACAGAGAGGGGTTGAGAATGAAAGAGGGGCAGTAAGCAATACCTGAAAACACTGGATAAATGTCATAAAAGAATCAAATGGTGAAGAAAAAAAATCACAATGACATCGTTGTAGACATCATATGAACTAAACCATTCAGGAATCATTCGATAAGATCTTCTCTTTCTGTGCTGTCTGAGCTGATGACAGCATCACCCATGTAAGTTACACTTTGTACGCAAGCTAGACATTCATGAGGTCATCTTTACACGGTTGTCCTTTCCTGGCATCCCTGTATATCCTGCCCTGTACAGCACTCTTAAGACTATTACTCTTAACTGAACAGGGCGACAGTGCCAAGGCTAAGCAGGCAAATCACTCCCTGTGATAGAGATAAGTCTTCCAGACCCAAGTAACAAAATGAAAATCTTACGACTTTCAGACATTTCTTTATGAATAAGACATCTAGTGCAGCATGGATTTATCAGAAAATCACTTCGGCTCTTGAGTAAGGAGAGCAAATTCAATCGTTTCTGCTACCTCTTGAATTATTTCATCATCTGGCTCTCTCGGTCCCTCTCCACTGAAATCCAAATTGACCTACATACTTCGATGCTATTGCTGTTGAGGAGCTCTCTTTCCCTCTCGGCTCTTTCTTCTTGGGTACATGAGTGACTAGCATAGGTGCACAAATGGGCCTTGGAGAAGAGGAAGGGCCTTTCACAAACTGCTTCCCACAAATTTGTACTTCATGGAATAGTTCAAAAGGTCTTAATGAAAAGTTGACATTTCAGGAGTAAGTCAGCAAGTTGTCTTTGTAGGTTACAATAATAACTGCATAGAAACTTACACAAAAAAAGTGACACGAAACAAGCAAACAGAAACATGGGGCAGTGTGTATAGTTCAGGTGGAGTGAGCATTCATAATCAGTGGAAATTTTGCTCTGACAGAGCAATAACAAAAAGAGAATGAAAACGATGGATGACAAGGAATATATGCACAAGTACTCTATTTCAAATCAGATGCTACTTCACTCCAGTGGGAGACATGGCTTCCCTGAGATGCCGCTAAGAAACATCAAGCAGCAACAGCTAAGAACTGCAAAGAGAGCTTGACTTGACAAGAAGTCCTTCAAGTGCTTAAATATACCCCACATCTGCACTTTGTTCAAACTAATCTGGTCATGGATGTATAAAATTTAGTACCCTAAGGCACACGTAAAATCCCTCAATTTCCTCAAAAATCGACAGTGTGCCTTGTAATACGGTGCGCCCTGCCCTGTTTATGGATAGATGATGGATTTTGAGTTTATCATCTTTGATACAAATCCCTTCCTATTACATTCGCGTCATCATTCTAATTCACATCTAATCGCAAGCAGGCGTCTATTTGTTTTCGTCACACCGGAACTAGGTTTATTTCATGCTTCTGTGTCTGAAAATCATGGCAACATAGTCTGTTTAACAATGTTACAATGTGGGATAATATCATTGCGCTTGGTGGGACGAGAGGTCAACGTAAAGTTTAATTTTCTTATTTACTTTCACACTTATGTTTGCAATCTCGCCGTCAACTTCATGTACTTGCTACCAAGTGTCTGTTTTCGTTAGAGTATACCAGAACAAGAAATACTTCCTGGTTTGTTTTCCAAGAATCATGGGAAATTAAGTCCCACGAGCCTAGTGATGTGGTCGGCGGGAAGATGAGCTTTTTTGGCGGCATATTTCCAATGTTACAATGTGGGATCGGACCGGGGCAATAATTCAATAAAGAATTAGTGAAGCTGTTCTTTTTTCACTGCTCTTGGTGAGCATTTAATACTGGCTAAACCAGGATAGAAAAGGCACACTGTGAGTGTTTGAGCCTAAATATGCAGGTCATGGCATGGTGGTGAGGAAAGGGATTAAATGCAATACAAAGGAACTGACAATGACAAAGACATGAGATAATTGTTTGAACTGAGGAAGCTGAGTGTGCTAACTGGTGAGACAGCATGAAGCCTGAAGACAAGACAGCTGGTAATGAACACCAGCAGGGGGGGCATGGTGGCTCTTTGTCTCCTTTTCATCTTGGGAGTCTTATCACATGAGAACATTTGACTGATCCTGAGTCAAATGGCACAAGAGGGATGTTATGGTAAAACAAAGAACATAATGCCACATAACTTTGTGGAGACAAGAATGGTCATGTAGCAAACCAAACTCAACAAATATACCCATTACAAAAAAATACATGTATGGAATGTTTTCAAATGCAAACATTTATATGTTTTAAATACTATTTTTCTAGTGCCATTGAATTTTACGGTTTATTTTCTATGAACACAAATAGATGTGTAAAAAGAGGATTTCCTTAGCAAGGATGATAATAGTTTTATGTGGCTTGGAGAGGATGAATAGCAGTATCACATTTCTAACCTGTTAAAATAGTTTTATTGGATTTGGATTGGATTGGATTGGATAAGCTTTATTGTCAAATGTACTGTATGTGTAATATACAGCACAGATGAAATTTCTTCCCATTCAACATAAAACAAGAAGAGCTACTGCTAATAAACTGAAATAATTTAAGAGTATAATGACCTCCCAGTTGAACAATCGTTTTAATAATGCTTTTACCAAAACCATTGAGACAGCACTATAAACTTTATCAGGTGTAGCACTAAACAGTGATTCCTTTTAACTGATGACTGAGTAGGGAAAGAAACTGAAGTCAAAAATGCATTTAGCATATGATTGCTGTCCTTTCACTATTTGTGGACATAATGGAGGGACGTCTGATTCAAGGTCAACTTCAGAAAAATGACAAGAATTGTTGTTTAGTCCCCGCACCAACAAAAAGATCATCAGTGGTAAGAGAGAGAGGGAGCTTACCAGCTTGTAGTCCTTCGTGGTGAGTTTGGTGAACCACTGGTTGAACTCGAGCACTGCAATTATGGCCACCAAGTCCCTGAGGAACACAGACAGAGAAGAAAAAAAGGTCACTCACACCATTCTCTCCAATGATTTAGGCAACTTTGTGTGCATAAATTTTACATTAGTCTTTGACAGTAAACACACACCTGTTCTCTAAATGGCTGAAGTCCTGCAAGTTAAGCTCTCTGGTATCCTGTGTCAAATAGATGGTGTCCACATCCTGGGAAAAAACAGTTCATTAAAGTCAGTTATTTGAAGAAACATCCGCAATCTTAGAATTGAATAATTTCTATCATGAACAAAAGGTGACACACTTAGTATGGTTACTATAGCTGTTTTAGTTATCAATCCTGTGTAACTGATGATGATTCAAATAATACTGACCCACTGAACCTCTTCTCTGTATGGCAGTGACAGCCAGTCACAAACACACTTATACATCTGAGAAAAGCCACCTGCAGCAAAAGACAGAGTAAAAAAAGAGGATTAAATACAAGGACTAAAAAGCACAATGCCTCAAAGCTTCACTTTCACATTTGATCTGTTCGTGCAGTCCTTTTTTTTGTTTTGAGTATGACATTCTGAGGTCTGTGACATCCCTGACCCCTACCACATGGCCCTGGGTCAGCAGGTTTGTTGCTTTCCCACAACGTCTGCAGCGAGGTCAGTCTGTCAGCAGGCTCCATGTTGAGCTTCTTCATCACTTTACTGGCATGAGAAGAGAGCAAGAGTATGATTCAGTAAAGACATGTTTGTCTATACACGCATTCCAAGAGTTATTATACAAAGTCTTAACTAAGGATAGTCGGGGTGATGGAGCAGTGTGCCCTGGAGTGGTCACCAGGCAATCTCACAGCACATACAGACAAACAATCATTCACACTTATATTCACATTTATGAAGAATTATGTGTTTAAGGACAAAACATGCATGTTTTCAGAAAGTGGGAGGAAACCGGAGTACCCGGAGAGAACCCTCTTCAAACACAAAAACAAAACAAAAAAGTCAAAACAAAGTTTGGGAGTGGCCAATAAATGCACCACGCAAATGAGATTCAAGCACAAAAAAAACAAAACACAAAATCACTCTTGACTGCGAATGTGAAAATGTTGCCTGGGGGAAAAAAAACAAAACAAACAAACAAAAAAATTGAAAAAGTCTCTTTGCTACATGACTAAATGAAACGAAGATGTCTTAAGACATCATGCTGATGCAGCATAACTCAGTTTTGTGAATAAGCGAATGCAATGATCATGTTTCTTTCTCTCAATAATTTGGGAGTTTGTTTGTGACTGTGATTAGACTTACCTGGGTGAAAGACCTGGACATATTCTGAGCAGACAGTTTCCGACATGCGCAACCACCTCGTTGACTTCCTCCGTGGACAGCAGCTTCAGTGAGAAGGAGCCTCGCTCGTACTCCACAAACAGCTAAAAGGAAAGAAAGAAGTGAAATTCGTTGTCTGGGTCCTACTTTTTCAGATGCACCCCGAGCCCTCTCCCCTTTGAAAGGGAATGATTAAAAAAATCAGTTAAGTACTGTTACAGCAAAATTGTAGGTCATCCATTTGAATTTTATAAACATTTCTATTGCAGTCTACTAATCTATCCACAGTAACATCCACACATCTGCCCATGCACCAAAGAATTAAAATAATTAAAACACAAGTGAAGATTTGATGACCTTTTCCAAGATGGGCTAACCGTTGCAGCATTCACTCCAATTATGATGATGATTATGCACACCGCTACATGTCAAAATTAGCATAATCCCAGGAGCCTTGTAGCCAACATCATTAGTCCAAAGATTAAGAGGAGTGACATCTTTAAGCATGAGTGATAGAAAGGTTGAGCAGCAAGAATTTAATAAAGTGACAGATTATTCCGTGTTGGAAAGTAGATGATTCCGGCAGCTCAAATGAAGCCAAAGGGAGGAGCTCTCCAGATGGAGAAAGTTGATTTCAGATCTTTATTCTCTGATACAGTTGAGGTACACAATAACTGATTTTAACTATGTTTTCAGATATTTACACACTGATCCCCCAAGTAAAACTGTGCTTTTGTGGTAAAAATACTCCTTCAGACCCTTGCTCACTTCCCCAGTTACAAACATGTCTTCTCTCTCTTATGGAAGTAGCAATGGTAATTCCAGGCTTGCGTGGGTTTGAGAAAGCAGTAGCATGCCGTATCGATATGCCAAATGTCCACACAGTCGGCTTTGTTTTTCTTTTGTGTACGTGAGATGAGATGTTATGTACCTGTTTTGCCTTATTACAGGTAATGCCCTGGATCTCCAAGTAGTTAAAGGAGTGTTCCACCTAAACACAAAAGAGAGGAAAATATATTTACAAGAGTGAAACATAATGTTAGAAAATGAAGGAGACAAACTTTCCGAAGGTCACACTTGCATGCAATGTTTGTGTGTGAATTATGACCATTTTTGAGTGCATGCAGTGTGACAGTTGTCTCGATAGCAAGACATGGCAGCAATTGACCGCCTGAAGAATGTGCGTAAAATAATGTCTTGTCCATAATTAAGAGGTTCAAAGATCCTTTCAGGTTTCTCTTTTACACACGACCTTAGCCATGAAATAAAATGGGGTTTCGGTATGGTATTTGGTTAATGGTATTTGAATTAGGAATTGCAAGGTGATTTAGATTTATCCGACAAGTGGCAAGCAAGTAAAACAGAAAGTAAAAGGTCCTATAGTCTGTGTTTGTCCATGTCCGTATCAGTGACTCCTCTAAATTTGGCTGCACACATGAGGACGGGTAGTAGGCCACCAAAAAAAATAAATCAAACTTAACTTTGAAAGCCTTTTTATTTCTATACCATGTCATCATACTGTGAAAAGAAGTGTTTCAGAATCATATTGTGTATCAGGCGAAATACAAGAAAAGCAATAGTCTGCTTTTGCACACCAAAAAAAAAAAAAAGGACAAAAGAAAAAAATATCCTCAACACGATAGTGGGGGAAATCTCTGTGCCTGAGACTGTTTATATTACTGTAAGTAAGCAAGTGAATTCCCGCACTTGCATCTCACATACACAGTAGCTGAAGGCAGGCCAGGAAGCCAGAGCAGACAATTCCAGGTGGGAGTTGACTGTCTGAGGATTGGCCCACAGATGAGAGGGGGGAGACGATAAACAGACTGTCTGCTTTTTGTCTCTACTGTGTGTGTATGTCTGTGTGTTGTAGAAAGGTCTGTGCTGCTCACCACTGTTTTGTCTACAGGGCAGAAATTGTACTACAAAACACTATAATCGGCATTCCATCTTTTTTTTTTTATGTGGACAATATCATAAGATTACTAATATGGTGGAAGTTTAAATTACGTTTGCAATCTGAAGCAATGATTAATCGGGGTAATGTTTAAGGAGAAAAGGGGGAGGAGGACGACAGCTCCTGCACTGAACAAGTCTTCCAGAATAACATGGGGAAATTCTGATTCAAGTGTTTCTTTTTTTTTTCTTGTTATGCTTGTTTTTTTTTCGAATTCATTGGTTGATTATGGCATACCGATCCAATCCAGGGAAACTTGCTGCGTTTTTGTTTTGTCCGCAAAAATGATAAAGTGTGAAGTCACATTGTCATCTAAAAGATTAATTTGCTACGCACATGTTTTGGTCATTTTTTCCCCCTAATTTTTGGATTGCCTCACTCACGCCATCACCAGCGAGTGGTTTTCATTTATCGAAGGCAGCGCACATAAACACAAATTTCTTTGTGGCATCCAACTCTAATTGAGCCTAAGATTACAGACAGATCAAAAGTGACACATCAATGCAGACAGCATTTTGCATTAATCTCATAAAACCACAGTCGCAGGAACCAAAACCCACCAGCAGAAAGTAAACGTTAAGAGTAAACGTCTAGGGTACTATTACTTGCTAACTATTTCGAGCAGGCCACAATATGTGCTCCATATTGTTGCCATAGTAGCTCAACTGATTTCCAGCCAATGTTACAGGAACATGCTGACACACAGAAGCTGACAGAATATAACCAAACATCCTGCTGAGAGATGACCAAATGCATTAGCGTTTTCATGGCTCACTCATTTGTCCGTTGCCCAGCTGCCTTCTGCTGAAGGCAAAAAGATCCGTTTAAAGGGAAAATATAGATTATGATAAATGCTGCCCAAATATAAGCACCAGACATTTAAAATAAAATTTAAAAACCACACACACACACAAAAAAAACAAAAGCAATCGAGAGTCAAAAAACAGGTGGGACAACATTTGTGTTTGCAAAGAGATTCTTTGAGGAATCTGAGATGTGCTAAACCAGAAAAGCCCATTGACCATGTCAGAATGAGCCAGGGGGGATATTTAAAGACATGGGAATACAAGCAGAAAGTGAATGGGGGGTGGGGGTGGGTTAGTGCATCACAATACCTCTCCATCAAGATCGTGCACTCTACTCAAAACAGCAACACACATTAAATCCAGCTCTTCTTTTGTCCTTAAAATAAAACACTGGAAATCAGATGCATATTAAACGCAGTGCTGTTTGACCACCAAGTGGAGCAGCAAATCTAAATTTTCTGTGGACTCATCATCATCGTAATATCGATTTTGTGTGAATTAAAAAAAAAAATCAATGCCCCAAGATATACTGTAGCACTCAGCTCTTTTTAAATCAGTGCAGCAAGACTTCATCTTTAATCAAGCTACTATATATTATAGTGGTTTGGCACGCACAGATTCACCTATTTGTAGATTTCCCCCCACCCCCAATAAAATTTAATTTTTCTTTTCTTTTTTTATTTGAGATTGGGAGCCAACTCCCGTTTTTCATGGAAACCCCATAGTGAGGTTTGTCAGCATTTTTGGAAGAATTTTTGGGGTGTAAAAAAACAAACAAAAAAACCCTGTTTTTTCCCCCTAATACATTTCAGCGGGTGTCAATTATACATGCATTTTAACTATTTGCAGGCCTGTCTGGTACTTAAATAAACAGTGAGGTCCATTATCCTTAAAATCCTTATCTGAACCCCACCTTGGTTACAGCCAAGAATATTTTTTAATTGTTTTATGTCACTGTGACATGAGCAAAATCGTAAAATACAACCAACACATTTGTATGAAACAAATGATTAGTTTTTCATCGCGGTAAAATAAATACTGCTGGACATTTGGTCATGCTAAACACGTTACTCACACAACCACATGAAAAAGTAAATCCACACACAGGAAACTGGAACAAAAGATAATCTTCAGATGCAGGCAGACATCGTTCTTTTAATGCAACCTGCTCTTCAGAATGAGATAGTGTAGGTTATCCCTGCTGACCTTCGACACATGACTGAGCGGGGGGGCGGGGGGGGAAAGAAGTAATCTGGATTGAGGAAAAAGTGGTGAGGATGAGAGTGAAAATAAGGAATGAAAGTCTTAAAGGACATCGGAACAGAGGCGGTCTGACTGAGGGGGTGTAGATTCTCTCCTTGGAAGTGTCGGGATAGCGGACAAACAAAAGAACCATTCCGCAGCCTAAATACACATTCGTGAAATGTGAACAGAAGAGCGTCAATGTGACTGACTATGGGCTAAACAGTACATGACTTGTAATGCGACCAATCAATAACTTCTAAACTGTCCCCAAGGGCAAGATATTAAAAGGAAAGATTTGAGGCACTACAGTTAAGTATTTCCTGGAACTCTAAAAGCAATGAGGCTATGGTGATAGCACTCAGAGGACAATGCTCAAAACACAAAGTCAGGAAAATTGGGCGGCAGTTGGTCCTCTATAACGACAGAAGCCCGTATCAGATGTTTGCGCACGGCCCAAATGTTGATTTTTCGTCAAGGGTCGTTCAAGGTTACAAAGAGTTGCGAAGCTGTTCGTCAGACATTAACCAACAATTTTAATGGTCGCAAACAGCATTTCTTATCACCAGGAAATTTTTAACATGCTCCAAATTTCATTGGGAAAAGAATAAACTGTTTACAATCATTAAAACTGTTGGAGAACATCTTTGCGACCGTTTTTGACCTTGAATGAACCTTGACGGATAATTAACATTCTCTACGTGCGCACACACTCGCAAACCTGCGATACTCAGTGAGATATGGGCTTCTGACTTTGGAATGGACCTGTATGCGTGTGATCTGGTTCTCTGTGTGGTTAATATATACAATACAGAGTACAAACTGAATTCCCCCTTGAGGGATTCTAATCAGTAAAAATGATCTGTTGGCAATGCTCTAGCCAACCCTAATCCCGTACTCCAACACTGTTCAATGTATTCCTCAAGGACGACTCAACTTTATTTAATAACCACTGACATGACATTGAACAAAACATAATCTGAAACTATAACAGGAGCAGTCTTAAACATGTGTTTGTCTACTTGCTTGGCTTTAAAAAAAAAACATACAAAAAAACATGAGGTGCAAAGTGAAGGTTGGTCACTGCCCTAGGTAAATATGACAACTGAATAGGATAGTTTGTGTTGCATTTGTGTTTTGTTTCCTAATACAGGTAGCTGTGACAATTAAGGTACTTGACAGGTGTTAAAGTACTGCATTTTTCGGGCTATTAGTCACACTTGTCATAGTTTGGTTGATCCTATGGCTTATATTCCGCTGATGCATATTTATTCGTATATCAGTATATATAAATGAAAAAACAAAACAAAAAAACTGACTTTCCAAACAGCTGTGGGTACACATAGAGCATGCACGCACATGTGGCTACACATTATTCAAGTAATTGTCAATGGCATTTTATAAAGATACACAATGACCACATGCAGCGAAATAAAGACATCCATCCATCCGTTATCCGAGCCGCTTATCCTCACGTGGGTCGCGGGCGTGCCGGCGCCTATTCAATACTTCTCATATATTCATGGGAAGAACAGTTTAACATCAACTTTGCTCCTCTTACCTTGGTGGGAATGCGTGCAGTCAGGAGGTATGCTCGATGGGACGCAAGAGCCTGAGAGAAAAAATAGAGTGGAAAATGATGAGTCTTTTCCTGTAAATATATGCTCTTTAAGCGGTAAATACACAGTGTGAGCAGCACTTAAAAGGAAGTGATACAGAAGACAAACAACCTCTTCTGTTGACTCATCAGGATAAAAATGCACGAGACTGGGAAAACTCTTGTCTTAAGACAGAAAAAAACTATTTACTGAAATTCTCTGCTGAACATCTCCTGTCCTTGACTGCCGATGGAATGTTACTTTACAAACTAACTTCTTTGTTGTTGCTTGAACACATTCAGCGTTTGCAGAACTACCGGTAGTCTGTCTAACCAGGAAACACGAGGATGATCAAGCATACATGAAACGCACACACTTAACATTCCTATGCAGACAATCCGCCTTGAAAGGTCATGGTACGTTCTTGAGATGCTGACTCAGCGTGACATTGTTACAAGTAGGATTTGAACAACTCTATAGTCTCTTTGTCCCACAATTGTGTATACTGTAATTAAGAGTGGCATTCTGATCTTTAAACCTGCGACCAGAAAGAACGGTGCACTTTGAAACAATTCCAACTAGAACAATCGGACAAAGCATGTGGTTTTAGATGTTGTAATCCTAATTGTATTTGCCAATGGCTCAATACCCCGGTCTGCCAGATATTTCCTTTTCAAAACAAATACCGGTACAGTAGATAGCTCCAATCTGACCTTTAAAATAAATTACCGAGGCATTTATATCAAGAGAAAACGAAAAACATGCTAAGAAGCACTTCCTTCATGATTTTATTGAAAATACCCTGGACTACACTTTTTAAAACATGATTAGAAAACGTACAACAGAAATGCTTGTTTGTTAAACTGCAATTTTACTCTGATCCAAACAGAATTGTTCTTAGTGATCTTGTTTTGGCTGTAGTGGTGAATCTGTTTGACTCTGAGCGCAATAATAAACTGATCGATGTCAATGAAACATCCTGAAACCCAATAAAGAGACACCGACAGAGACACCATTCAGCACATCTGTGTCTGCTTTCCATTTACAGTCTAATTGTCAAACCGTCATGATTCCCACAATGGGTTTCTATGGTAACAATTGAGGCAGGGTCATACGCACATTTGTAAATACAAACACTGCCTTTTGACTACGAGCCACACATGAAAGTCTTGCCTGAGAATGTCAATGAGATTTTGCTTCCCTGAACGTCTCATCATGATGGCCGACAGTTATGCCCAAATCACTGCAGAAACTCAGGAAGTACACCAAATGTTTCATCTGGATCCGTTTCAGCTGTGGCAAATACACAGGAAATATTTCACTGCAAACCAACCCATCCCTTCTTGAAAAAGTGAATGTTGTTTGTCAATTTGGAAGAATGTCACATTTTGAATAAAGACATGGAAATTATTATTTTGTTTCTTTTATAAAAGAGCTCAATTAAACCTGCGTGAAACCGGTTGACACTCAGCACTGAATGGATATCAGTACTTCCATCCACTGGATGCTGATAAAGCAGATCAAGGAGTTTCCTTGGAGAAGAGTATCAGTCTGCCGGGTGTTCTGTCAGAACGCTGTGTGTTTTGTTTATAAAGATAAAGAACAATCACAATCATTCATCAGCATACCAACCAGACACAGCAGGGGAGAGGTCTTTGTGTGAGAGGTAGCCTGTATGCTGGCCACGGTTTCTTGGTAAACTTCATTCGCACAGAACATAGAAGTTAGAGACAAAACTGCAAGAATGTCATCAAGAGGTGGGTATGAAGTTCATTTACAGCGCTAAATAAAAAAAAAAGCAGAAGAGAAGCCTTCCAATGCTCCAGGTTGGACCCACTGTGCTTTGTGGTGCAGAGAGTCTGGAAATGCGTCAAAGGAAGGAATATCAGCGACAAAGGCTGAAGAAAAAAAAAAAAAAAAAAGAAAAGAGAGGAAGGAGGGGAACCTCTCTGATGTTGGCAGCACAGCATAGATTTCCCTCCGGAGTAGGCAGATAACATCAGTCAACGCCAACAACACACTTTAGTACAGCTATCTTTGTGAGGCATTGCTATAACATACCCCATTCCCTAACCACCAAAACTAAATGCTGAACTTCAAACCTTAACTGGAACAACAACCCCCTAATAAACCACATTTTCTCCAAGTGTTACAGTTCAGTTTATCAAAGTACAGTTCAGAATGGTGAATCCAGATGTGGCTTTTCAGAGCAGAATGTGTGGGCCGGCTAGTAACGTGAGTAATCTAACATAAGAGTAGCGCAAGTGTGTAGCTTGCTAAAGAGGAACCAGACACGGTACACTGCAATGCACTGACATTAACTGTGAATGAGTCCCATCTCCAACAGAACCCACACTACTTATGATATCCATTGTAGAGGGAAAGTGACAATTCTGTCTCCCCAACAACAGACAGCAACGTGTCAAACTACCCAACACAAAAATAGCGGCGGTAATTAGAGATCAAATGATCGTTGAGAATTCTACAACCAGCAGTGGTACAGTCGATTCAGTTGTAACGACAGAAATCTTTCATGTAAAGGGGACTAAAATGAAAATATTCCTCCAAACGTAATGGCAGGAAAAGCACACCGGAAATATCACATGATTAAATTCTCTCTCTTGGGTTTCAGTTTTGACAGACTAACCAATTATTTGCATATACTGTATGTTAGTTGACACAGTGCACAGTTGTCATTTTGCTCCAATCAATGCTGACTGCGGCTATGACCTACAAACCTCATTCGATTGCAGCCAATGAGAGCTACCCGACATTGAACCAACCATTCAATTTCACAGAAAACAACATATTTTCTGTACCATAGTCCACCGCCACACGTCCAGCAAGTAGCATTTGTCACAACATCCATCCACTATCTGAAATGCTTATTCAGGATTTCTTTTCCACAAAGCTATAAAGCCATTTATGATTGTATTGAAAAGAAAAATTACAATACATACCCAGACATGCAAATTTCACAATTTTATCCTGTTACAATGATTCATTGGCTCAATCTGTTTTTTTTTAATGAATTTTATGAACACAGTCACACAGACATCAGGTGACTGGAATAAGATGAGAAAAACGAAAAAATTAAATCACTCCTCAATCAATACCGGGGCACTATTTACAAATAAATACATAGCTGATGATTGTATGCAATTGCCATTAAGACTGTTTGAGCGACTATGACCCTGACCTAAAGTAACATTAAATTGAATGATGGTGGGAGGAGCTTTCATGTGGCCATATTCCATTGGTTGGTAATACCTCCCTTGGGATATATTAGTGAGGGGATTGTGAGCTTTGAATATGTTAAACGTGGCAATAAAAAAGGAGAACCCACATTGCTAATGGCAAAGACTAAAACAAACATTTCTGGTGAACGCCAAAGTGGCACCTAAATAACATAAGAATTTTGCAACAAGCTTACAAAAATATTCATATTTTAACTAACATTTCAGAGAGATTCTAGGATGTCTGATACCATTAGCTGAAGCAAGAGTGCTAAAATGTGCCTTGCTCGCAAACTACAGTTGGCCTGTTCTTCTACATAATGGTGATGCTCGCGAGCTGTTCATAATGAAACATGAAAAATTATCCTCAATTTGAATGTAATCGCGAGTATTTTTCTTTTTTAAAATTCTTTAGAAGATAAGGCATCATAGGCTTGAGAGAAAAGAACAGTGATGTAGATAATAAGATTATTGAAGCTTTTCAAGTACATCATCCATTGTAACTGTGCATGCTCCAACAATTGGTGACTGAGCCACAGGACACCACATAGATATATCTGACATGCTACAAAAATACTCTTCACTAGGGCTATTGAATATATTATTCTCTCCACAAATCAAATAATTAGATGGACGGTATTTTGCATTAAAGTTGGTTACAAGATCATATTTAGCTGATTATTGTTGATTATTCAGTATTGTTTGATGATTAACCATCACCAAATAAACAACAATTCAGAAATATGAGAAGAAGAAGTGATGTATACTCACATTTGAAGCTGAGAGCTAATTTTTGCGTACTGGTGAACGCAAATGGTTACTAGTTTGATACACACTTGTGAGGCTGCTTCAGGTAACAACTACAGTCCATGTCAATTACAGGTTATTTTATTTGATATTCTAAAATATACCTGTTATTAAAATATACATTATTTTCTCAGTCCTCTATGTATCAGTCAAGGCCCGCTTTCGCCCCAGGAGAAAAAAAATATTGGAGCCGTGCCGCGATACCCATAGATCATCTTGTGTGGTGCCTTTTAAGGAAATGTGAACCCATCATCTTATTAGCACTGACAGCTTTAAATTAGTAAAAGATTAACCGATTATTTCAAGGAATGTCTGTGTTGTGGAACATAAAATATCTGTGTTCACTGTTGACTTAATTACAGTGATGCATCACACTGTAATATAGGCTGTAATACAGACACTCCTCCAAAGCAAACAGTACGTGGGGCCCCCACCCAAAAAAAACTCCTTCAACCCTTGGTTAGAGCCTCAGTCTAGGACAAACACACACCCATAAAATGTCTTTTATGTGGACCATGAACAAGGTGTTCAATCCTCTCGGGAGGACTCCAATGCGGAAGTTGTGAAAGCATTTCGATGAATGAAGAACACCATTTCACAACCTCTGGCACAATGACAAAATCCCTAGCAGCTTTCCGTCCTGTTTTCATTTGCTTGGTCAAACTACATACACAATTGCAGCAAACAAATGCAGCAGATCACAGTCTTTCTCACAATATTTTGGCATCAACATGTACTCGTGGCAGGGCCATCTTGCCCATTAAGCTACATAGGTGAATGCTAAAGGAGCCCTGGCTTCAGCAGACCCCACAAAATATACTTTTAATATACAATAATGAATCATTAATTATATCGACACCAGAAGCTATCCATCCATCCATTTTCTAATCTGTTTATCCACACAAGGGTCGCGGGGATGCTGGAGCATATCCCAGCTGTTTTTGGGCAGTAAGCGAAGGAAACCCTGAACTGATTGCCACAACCATTCACACTCACAATCCTACCTAGTGACAATTTAGAGTGTTCCATTAACCTGCCATGCATGTTTTTGGAAAGTGGGGGGGAAACCGGAGTACCCAGAAAAAACCCACACAAGCATGGGGAGAACATTGAAACTCCACACAGGAACCCTCTACCTCTGTACTGTGAGGTGGATGTGTTAACCAGTCAATCACCATGCTGCTCCACTAGAATCTATTAATTCTTAAAAATGAAATGCTAATATAAAATCAGTTGTGAAGCAATGACGAGTCAATATTACTATAAATGAAAGTAGCGATTTTAACAGTAATTTTATAGATTGTGTGAAGTACAGGAAAGTATAAACTACAAACCTGGCAACCTTGACCACCAGTACGCTATGCTGCAGAGTGCTGAGGCCACCTCATGAAGGAAGCATCATGGATTACATGATTACTTCTGGATTTAGGAGATTATGCTTGTAAGTAAATCAGGAAAAGGAGAAAGGCAAATGGCGACTTCATAAATAATAACACTATATGACCATTTAGACATTCTATGTACAGTACTTTGTATTCAGCGAAACTGACTTGAATTGAAAAACTGCCTCCTTTGAAACATGGTCATCATTCAGGGTACGAGCCTTATCGAGGCTTCAGTGCTTCAGTGTTTTGTCAAGGACAGTTCGACATGTTGATAGATTGAGCTATGGGTTCAAGCGGCCGACCAGTCAGTCCACTTCTCACACTCGGGTAGTGTTTTACGGACTCACGCTATTATCTCAACCTCCATTACCCTGCCATCTTTAAAAAGGTAGGTCTGTCAAGGCTGAGTGCTAAAAAGACACTTCAAGTCCAAGCAGCACAGGGCAGGAAATTGCAGAACGCTCTATATGTATTTGACATACAACTACTGTAAATGCAGAGCGTAAATAACATTCAAGTCATTATTTATCAAATCAACACCACAGAAATGATAGATGGACTTTGTTCATGGCAGAAAATCTACACTTTATGGCAAGTAAATTGGACCATGGCTGAAAGAGGGGTGTGTCATCATGGGTGATTCATATTTGGAAATGCCAAAGTATGTTTTCACACCTCAAACAGAATAGTAGGCCGGTCTCCTATTCATGACAAAAATCTCTTCCCTGTCATTGAGTGCAAGAGGGGTATAAGGAGTTTGTCACACAGATGCTAGCAAATTGATGAGCCTCTCGTTGCTTAAGGCTACATAGCATCATCTGTTAATTAAGATAGGACAAACATGCCTGCCCAACTTAAATTTAATTTTCAATGAAGCGCTTCCACAATGACCCCCAAAAAAAGGGATACCATACCATTCAGTTGTGTCAGTGTTTTGTGCAAAGCCATGATAATGTATATCCCTGAAAGACTTGTTAATATTGTCAAGTCAAGTCAAGTACAACTTTATGGTCAAATGCACTGTATGTGCAACATGCAGCACAGATGAAATGTCTTCCCTCTCAACCAGACAAGACAACAAGAGGAGCCGCCGTGGGTGCCCGTACCGCCAGCAAAAGAACAGTTAACATAAAATGTTAATTTTGGAGGACCTTCACTGCATGCTTAGGTGAGGACCAATCACGTATCGGCTTGTGAATGTCATATGACCAAACTAAAAATAAAAACAAACAAACAAAAAAAAAACGCTAGCTGTGATCGGTCGCCCAGAGCAACTGGGATATCTTTTTCAGTTGACAGAAAATGGCAAAATGGCCACTCCCTGAGATGAATGGACATTCTTTTCTTCTTCCCCTTAAGCTATAAGAGTTATAAAAGTTTAAAAAATATTTAAAAGGTATATGGTTAAGTTAAGTAGAATTGGGGGATTTCATACCTTGAAAATATTCATAGCCAATAAATTGCTCGAATTTTTGACAACATGAATGTTTATAACATTGCAGGTCTATATAATACTCATTTTTCCATTCTACTCTTTTGAAAAAGAACTCCATATATTACATTTCACCTTGTATTCCCCCAATGCACAAATTGCTCACATTGTCTCAAACTGACAATCAACAAACGCCATTCCGCTCTTAGTTTGAATTCCCTGACATGTTTGCCTTCCTTTTGTGTTTATTCCAGAGTCCGTTTCTGTATTTTCCACAGCAACAAGTGTCCATTGTTTATTTGAGTGAGGACAAGCAAAGTAATCACTGGGACATTCTCCTGCTGTGTGCCTGTATAAAATACCACAATTTAGTTCGTTGAAAATCCTCACACAGATTCCCTCTTCTTTGCATTGTTAGACATTTGTTTCTCCTCTGTTTACATGTTCTCCCAGATAACACAAGAACATTTTTAAATGGTGTTGATATTACTGTGTCTCCCAGTCTTCAATGACCATATTTCTTTGTGATATAAAACCCACTGCCTCTCCAGTAATGAGAGCACTACATAACCGACAAGTCCAATTTTCTTATACACCAACTCTTTCCCTGCCACAGGCTTCCCACTTTGCACAGCTGCCAGATCATTTAGCAAACGCAGGAAATGTGAAAGTAAAGCTCATCCTTTCTACTAATGTCCCTAGATGACTCATGCTGTTTCTAACAATGACAGAATGACTTGGGAAAATATTTGTGTGATGACCTTATTTGTCATTCTTCGCATAGTTTTTTTGTTTGTTTTTTAAAGGCAGTCGATGGACAAAGTCATCATCTCTTAATCAAGTAAAATAATGATAATAATAATAATAATAATAATAAACAAGGGTTGGCCAAATCCCCTTAGATTGCCATGAATCAAAATTTTGAGGCAGTCTCATCCTTCAAACGGTGTGAAGACAGACCTTTTTTGTTCCAACATGACTATAATGTGAAAACTGAGTCAAAAAGTAAGTGGAATAATTTTTATTAACCAGTTCAATCGACTTATTGTATCTTTAATACAATCCCCAAGAAGCAAGACGTGGATTGTTAATAATCCACCAGGAATGCATTATTTATGCAGTCAGTTGATCGACTGCACGATGGCCATCAGTTAATGGTCCGAGCCACTGTTGCTATTTGGCTCCAAGTCAAAAGTAACTCAATGACTTTTTGAATGAGCCTTAAGTAAATCCTAAATAAACGTACTGTACATGTTGAACAGCAGGACATGTACGTTTTTCATGTCACTCTACTTGCTGTCGACACACATGCAAATTCATTGATGTCATTCACACACAACTGAGTCCTTTAATAAATGACTGCCAATTTGCTTCACATTATCTAAGCTGTTAGCTTTCCAACAGTGTGTGCAAAGTTCTACTCAGTACATGAATGCCAAAGTATTAAGACACCAGAGAATTAATTTAACAGCTGGCAGCTGCACTTCAAGTCAATGAGGGACAGAAAGATAATGAAGCTTCTTGGACTACTGAATGTAACTAAATTTGAAACATGGAACCATTGGCATAACTAATCCAAACTATATTGACCTCAGTTGAACCAAGTATAACATTTTTGCTTTGTTTATCATGGAATGGTTGAGACCGATAAACCCCAATCTGTCTTGACTAAAGGTTGACAATATTGACAGCTAAGTTAGCGATATAATACAGTGACATCATACAATACAAGCACAAGGAAGTGTATCCAGCCAATTAGCTCCTATATTTTGTTGTTCTACTTCTTCCTTTCATAACTTTGCTGCTGTGATAAAGTTTTTCTTATCTTATCTTATCTTAGTCAGACAAAAACCATCTCAAAGTGCAGTGCTGCAGTCTTTAAGAAAAAAACTAATGCATTTCAATTCTGTCTGACCTAATTTAAAAATATCTTTAAAAACATATTTTGTGCTTCTTACCATTCCAGTTACCGCACCAAGGTGGCAAGGACATGTTCTCCTTGAGTTTCTGATTCAACACGGGTTGGAATACTACAGCCCCGTCCACTCTACAGATATTTCTTTTGTAACAAGTTGAAACAAGTTAAAACTGCAGCGCAGGAGCGGAGCGCTCGCGACAGACAACCTTTCATTAAGAAAGCTAGCAGGCTACAATGACGCAGCACGGTCTCGCAGATATGTCTGTAAAGTGCCACACAACATTATTAACCTAAGGTCGTCTTTGCTTTCGGGTTAGTGACAAAAGGTTTGGGTGACGACCGAAAATCGCTGCCGTCCGCACTAAATCCATCAGTCGGCAGACAGGCAACGAAACAGGAGTCCGTCAGTGACGGACTGTCAGACCTTCCGTCATTTCTGACAAACTGCACACCACTGGATAATATCAGAATATTTTGACCATGCTAATAACTATAAGAAGTCATTATTTAAAAACAAAGATGCGTTTTTTTTTCATTTTCATTTCAATGTTACTATGAAATGATATTCAGATGAATGGAATTAACAACAACTACAAATGTTTTGGTTGTTTACATACATTACGTAATGTTGGCAGTATGAATCGGGATTGATTCTCTTGAATCACACATGCATTTTAAAATGTAACAATATAATTAAAGAAACAGATGATGAGAAGGTGGACATTACATCAACAGTTATTTTGTGCAGGCGGAAAAGCAGCAATAGTTGACTCACCAAGACTCGGTTCTCTGTCTTGTCGCCTTTGATCTCCAGTTTGACTCTTTTCCTCAGTGACAGCTTCACCTTCCTCCCTACCGCATCCCGCATGCTCTCTTCACACAAAAAGACAACAATTTAAAGTCAGTGTTGGCATATGCAGTATTTGATTCATAGACTCAGAGACAAAAACATGAAAGCCGGCGCCTGGAATTGAAGGGGTTGTAAATCCGGAAAAGGAGAATTGACCCAATGTCTGTATTCATCAATGGATGCTACAGCTGCTTGTTTGCTTCCAAGTTTAGCTTGTAGCAGAAGTGTGTGACGTCATACACGCTGTGATCATGACGTCTCTAATCCACGGGCGAAAGGAGCCTTTGATTCTCTCCGCTTTCATCTATATCCACTTCAAATAACACGCCATATATAGGAATACAGTGCTGTGAAATAGTATTCACCGTCTTCCTGATTTCTGTGTTCTTTGCATATTTATCACATACAAATGTTACAGTTCATCATACCAATTTTAATATCACAGAGACTACCCAAGGAAATACAGAATTCACCTTTCTAAATGTCAATTTAATTTATTAAGACACACAAAAAAATCCCCAACTACATGTGCCTATGTGAAAAAGTAATTGTTCTAACTGGTTAAATCACGTAACTGTGACTAACGACGGTTTTGGGAACGCTGAGGTCATATTCACAGACAACACCCTAGCACCACATTTGTTGAATCAAGAAATCAGAAAAACAGAATCTGTCAGACAAAGTGAAGGAGGCTACAAAATCTCAAGAAACAAATGCATCATGCCACGATCCAAAGAAATTAGAAAAAAATAACTGAAATTGATCAGTCTGGTAAAGGTTATAAGGCCATTTCCAAGACTCAGGGGATATGGCAAACCACGGTCAGAGCCATTATCCCCGAATGGATAAAACTGGGAACAGTGACAAACATTCCGAGGAGTGGTCAACCAGTTAAAATTACTCAAAGAGTGTGACGACAACTCCTCCGGGAGGTTGCAAAAGAACCTAGAAAATGGCATTCATGGGAGAATTCCCAGGCAAAAACCACTGCTGTCCCAAAAAAAACACTTAGGCTCATCTCAAATTTGCCAAACAACATCTTGATGATCCTCAAGACTTTCAGAAAAACATTCTATGGACTGATGAGTCAAAAACTGATAATATTGGAAGATGTGCGGCCCGTTATGTCTGGGGTAAAAATGGCACAGCATTTGATAAAACGAACATTATGCCAATAGTGAAGCATGATGGGGGCAGTGTGATGGTCTGTGGCAGCTTTGCTAACTACGACCAGGACACCTTGCTGTGATTGATGGAACAATTAATTCTGCTCTGCTGTCTATCAAAAAATTCTGAAGGAGAACATCCTAAAATCAGTTTGCGCCCTCAGACTCAAGTGCTCTTGGATCATGCAGCAGGTCCGAAACACACCAGCAAGTCCACCTCTGAATGGCTCAAACTAAACAAAATTAAGGTTTTGGAGTGGCTAAGTCAAAGTCTGGATTTGAATACAATTGAGATGTGTGGTGTAAACTTAAACGCGCAGTTTATGCTCGAAAACCCTCCAATATGGCGGAGTTGAAGCAATTGTGTGAAGAAGAGTGGGCCAAAATTCCTCCACAGCTATGTGGTAGACTCACGAACAATTATCGCAAACACTTGATTTCAGTTGTAACTGCCAAGGGTGGCACAACCCATTATTAGGTTCAGGGGGCAATTGTGAGCACATGGGGGACAGTTAGAGTTGGAGTTTTTTTCTGTTTAAATAAATTGACATTTAGAAACTGCATTTTGTATTTCATTGGGTTGTCTCTGTGTGATATTAAAATTGGTTTGATGAACTGAAATCAGATGAATATGCAAATAACACAGAAATCAGGAAGGGGGCAAATACTTTTTCACGGCACTGTAGTTGTTATATTTATATTATTTAATGTGCTGTACAAAACAATAGCATTTAAAGTAAAGTAAATATAACACATCACATGAGACCTGGGCAAAAAAGACAATCCGAACAACTATTCCTTGCCGTGCTGTATTATTTTTGTGATTTTATGTTAAATGTACTGTAAAGTGCTTTGTTTCAGCTGTAGCTGTTGTGAAAGCACTCTCCAAATAAAGATGTATTGCACTGTAGCAATCCGGCAGGCTGCCATTATGGATGCCAAGCAGTTTATTTCTTAATCCCGTCATTAGAAATTGTGCATTATTTAGTTTTAATGAAAGACATTTTCAGTTAAAAAATATAAGGTTAACCTAAGCGAAAAAATATTATTAAAATATTATAGTAAAACTGCAAAAGTATTGTTTTTGTGTGATGCCACCACACGATCAGGACCGAAAAGTTGGCTAAGAGGAAAAGTATTCCATATTGTGGGTGAAAGTTGCACTCTTTTTCATGCTTCCATAGTTTCTGCATTGTGCCTACGGAGAGAGCTTTGGACTTGCACGTGGATGACAGATGCTTACGCAATTGCATTCATGCTGCATTTCAGGGTTCACGTCAGGATTCTTTCACGCATCCCCAGCAATTAACACACCGACAAGCGCGTTTTTAATCCAATTGGCGACCCCGTGAAAGTGAAAAGAAACCTCGCTCCTTCCTGTGTTCGCTGTTTATTGTAATGCTGAATTGGAATACTGGCGGATGTCTTCATACAAGCGCTCCTCGAAGCAGGTGTCCATCTGCCAGTATCTCCATCTTTATCATTCAAATATCAATTATAAAGTAATGCTCAGATAGCCAGATGGCTGAAAACTCTTGAATGGAACAGTGTGTGCATTTGCGGTACACGTGCAGTCCAAAGTGATCTGTCGTAAAACAATGTGTAAAGTCTAAATTGGTTTCAATACATATTTGAAACTCAGAGTCGTCACTGAACGCACCTCAAACAGAGCGCAAGCACGTACTTTTCTTTTGGTTCTCCACTCGGCTATCAATCATGGAATGCAAAGACCTTTTTTTTTGCAAATCATTGTTCATAAAACTGTACAACAAAAAACATCAGTGTGTTCTTCAACTCTTGAGATGAAAACAAGCGTAGTTATGTCGCACTGGTTTCACTCGATGGGTGTGTGCAGGTGATACAACTTTTTTTAGGGGTAAGTACATTGGCACACCAACTGTGTGAACCTGCACTTGTGTCCCATGAGATATATCTCAGCAGAAAAGGAAGCTAGGCCATGCTGCTCAGAGAGTGCGTAACGGGCTTTTCGCTCCATCTCACTGTTGGTCAATGCCGAGAAATTGAGGGACGGCTTGGACATGTTACACTATGCTGCAAGACTTGCCAGGCAATCGTCATCACTGTCGTGAAGCGTCCCGGACGCCGCATGTCTTACCACAGGGGCTACGACGATCCCAAGACAACACAAATTCGGCCATGACACAAGTGTTAGGCCAAAATCAGGCTAGAAGAAGAAGAAAAATCCAGCAAGTGAGCTCATCTGCCTGAATATACCGTAGTGTAATTTGGCAAGCCACAAGTGCACCGATGGCCCGCTGCTGGAACCAGGGACCATTGCGTCGCACTGCCTGCGAGTAAAGTACGCATCTCGGGCAGCCATGAGTGGGCCAACAGCCCGCTTTTGTACGCATTTAACCACAATAATCACATTACTGAGAGTCACATTTGACCTCTGCTGTGTGATGTGTCTCTTTGTTTGCAGGTAGCAAGCTACGCTCAACTAAGCATTTTTCACAAAAATTACTTTCCATTGACAACTTTCACATCCTAACATCATATCAAGTCTAAGACGAGGCGGAGTGGCCGTGGCTCGGGTGGTAGAGTGGGTCATATGGTAACTGAAAGGCTGGCTGTTTAAATCCCGCTCTGTCCGAGTCATGTGACGTTGGCAAAGACACTTAGGTCAGCCTGCCTCACGGCAGCTGCGGCTAAGCAACATAGTTTACCACCACCAGTGTGAATGTGTGAGTGCATGAGTCATGTATCCACCGCAAAGCGTCTTTGAGTGTCCAAAAAGAGAAACGGATGCATTAGAATTATTATAAAACACCATACAGCACCGTCCAACTACTGATGCTAGGGTAACAGTGGGCCTAGATTATAACTACTGACGATAAATAATTAACTAACACCTTGTGACCGAGCAATACTTGCTGAGGACACTAGGCTATAGCTAAACAAGGTTACTTAAACTTAATATCCATGGGAAAAAAAAGTTCTGCAAAATGTGGACAAACAGAAGGTCAACCGTTGTCCCAGGAAAGAGCGTATTACTCTTACTAAAGCGTTAACTATGAAGTTCCATTTGATTGGAATAGCAGTTTGACAGAGCAATAAAAATGTGCCGGAAACTACTGCACTCAGACATGCGTATTCTGCAGCGTATGCTCCCTTCAGCTTGATTGTTCACACCCAGGAAAAGCAGCAAAGTTGGCAAGCTGGCCTAGAGAGCAGAAGTGGGTCAGCTGCCTCTCTACGCTCTTCACACTCCCACTCATCCATTCTGAGGGAGAATGTATTTGAGCACATCTGTGCTGGCATGCGGGATCCTTGCCTACAGGCGTCTTTGGATCAAAAGCAAACAAATAATTAGGGTACGGTCTAAAAACAGTTCATCTGGCTAACATGGGTGTCATTTTCTTGTGTAGAGAATGTGTGTGTCTATGCAATAGGAAACACTATTTTAATGAGCTGGAGCAAGAATCAAATATATTTATTTTATTTCCATCCCTGATGAATTTCATCTGAAACAGCGGTGCTAATTTTACCAGACAACCACCCTGTAGATTGAGTTACAGGCATGTGCACTTCATCTAATTGGGAAAATGAACCTCAAGCTCAAATTGACGCATGTTTATAGAGTCATAGCAGATACAAATTGGTGCACTTTCTGTTAATTGTGCCATTCATATCTTAACCGCATCAAGGCACTGGATCGCTACAAGTCCATTTATTTTGTTATGTGTGTGTTTCAACATCAAAAGTTGAGGTTTGCACAGTCTGTCAAAATTTAAAAATCGTTGCAAAACAAGGCATCCTTACCGTAATAGGGTTTGACACCTTTGTTCAGGGGACCAACCCACTACAGTGGGATGGTGTGGTTGCGGTTTGGTAGATGTTGTTTGTATGGTTTTACAAACCTTAATACCTTGAAGGTAATCCTTCCATAAATCACAATGAAAAGGTCATGTTTTTGTTACCATATACAACGTGAACAAGAATTGACAGATTTTCAAAATGCTCAGGGAAAGCCACTAGTAGGGCTGAGGGAATGATCATTTCTTCTTCATGTTGTCCAATCTTGATTGTTATCAAGATTTTTGTTTTACTATTGTTAAACTGCCCGTTTTAAAGCTCCAGTTCTGAAAACTAAGGAAATTAGAGAGCGGTTCATTATTTTATTAACTTATGTCTATTTTGTAAAATCCTAAAAGAGATGAACATAGACCAGTGGTGGGCAAACTACGGCTCGCGGGCCGAATCCGGCCCGTTGGTCTTTTTAATCCGGCCCGCCGAAGGTTGGTCCACAATTAAGGTTCGATGTGAATGATTGCATTCATTTCAATTGGACTTGTAATGACAGACATTTCACCGCCAGGTGGCGCATTGACTTGACGTTGCAGAACACGGGGGGCGGGGCAATCTTTTCGACCACCTGGTACCTCTGTATCGCTCTACTTCTACTGGTCTGATCACAACCCATCTGCAGCGATGCACAGGCTAAAATAGGTCATCAACAACACTTTTGTCATTTAAAAAAAGTATATTAATACCGTACTTTCATGCTTTTGTTCTGTTGATGTTTGATATGGACTGTCAACAAATGCAGTTTTTTTAAATGTACCATAGCTCGTGCTGACCTGGCCCTTGTGTCAAATTTTAAAAGTCAATGCGGCCCCCGAGCCAAAAAGTTTGCCCACCCCTGACATAGACTAATGTTTAAAAAAATACTCAACAGTATGACAATACTTAACTATATAAAATAAAACAGTGACTGACCTTACATTCTTGTTTGTTTGAGTAGGTTTGCAAGATTCAAAATAAACCAGCACCTCTGGAAGAATGAAAGTGCCCAAGAATGTAAACATGATCATTTTTAAGCCACGCTCTTCTGGCTGCAAGAATGTCAAAGAAAATAGGCCAAAGGGCAGTTATCCTAAAAGGACAAACGAGACAAGTCAAATTGCTATAAGAATAACTTGACAAAATGTGTACATCTCAATGTTAGGTGGACAGTTGGAGTAAAATAGAAACAGTGAATAGAAGATTACATTTGTGTGGCATTTTTCTAATCGCATTGCTTGGAAGCAGATGGGGGAGGGAAATGTTGCCTGATGCTGAATCATTGTCACCAGTGAACGATTGTTCCTAAGAATGGTCATCGCCCACACAACATGACGTGATCATGACAAATTCCTTCGTGTGCTCAATGACCGCATGACAGTTTGGATTATTTCCTTATACGACACCATAAATAAAAGCTTCAGTGCAGAAGACGAACTAATATAGCCAATGAAGTCATCTCTGATTAAGTGCCTCCATACAATTTCCTGAAAACCACATGCCCCATTAAAAGGAGGAAGTGTTTGTCCATAGATGGGATGGAAAGTGCCTGTGCCTGCCTAAGATTGCACCAAGGTGTCAAATACTAACTGCTTGGTCAAACAAAGACAGTTAAACACACAGCTACACAACTGGGGGAAAAGTACCGTAAATGTCCAATGTAACAGTATAAATAGGTCGGAGAAGCACGGCACATTGACAAGGCCAGTCTGGTGAGTTTTTAAAGCTGCAACTGTGGACCCTGCGCAGACAGTCACGACAAACAGGCTTCACTTCTTTTATGTATATGTAAAATGGCTTTTCATTACGGTGCTGTATTTGTAAAGACACATCAGAGTTTGTATCTGTGAAACCAAATCTACACACTCTTCTCCATTTGAATGATTGTCCATTATTACCAACAAAACTGATGGATATTTTGTTTGTTCTGTAGTTTCAGATAAGATATTGGGAATCTATGCTTTGTCATTTAAATACACAAGGCGTCCAAATAAGGCTCGAGAGATATTTACTCTGGGACTGACAGGCCGCATCAAGTGAGTTGGTAGGCCAGTTCTGGCCCTGGAGGTCTTGATCTCGACACCGGTTCCTTAGATTAATGAAAAAGTACAGTGTGACCACTAAATCTCATCCATCAACAGCAAGTGAGATATCAAAATCAGATTGAATTAAAAAGTATTTATTCATATTCTGTGTATTCCAGATACCAAGTGGATGAAATGGGTTATGTTAAGAACAGTGAATACAAACTTAATAAATGCTACTCAAGAAAAAGCACAATGTGCATCATGGTTTATTGAAAAAAAAAAAGATAAGTATAATCAGCAAAACTACGGGATTACTTATGAACGACATCTGCCTGTGCATCTCGAAATTTGTGCATGAGGCAAGAAATGCACCAGCTACAGGGACTTTTTCAAATGCTTTGCGCAACTAAAGCTCCCACAGAAAAGGCACAAAAAATAAAAATCCTCATGTTATAATTTCCACATGCTTGATGTTGTAGTAAATGTGTACAGAGATAATGAACACCATGTATATCATAAATGTACCTTTCCAGGTTCAAAAGTAGTACTTGGAAAATAAATACTTTTGCATGCTAATAACTCCAGACTTGTTTTGTCTTAGGAACACATCTGCACCTTTTGGGCCTTGTAAAAGGACCCAGGTGTGCAATAAGCACTAGTGTACATTGTAGACGACACTTGTCTCCATATTCTTAAGTAAAAACAGCTCTATGGGTCAATAAATCTAATTCTCATCCAAAAGGAATCTATACATGACTTCTACATAGTTATGGTAGTGCCACACAAACTGAGACAATCGTACTATTGTCTGCCACTGTCCGGCACAATGAGAGGCTTTGCAGCGTTGCAGGGGAACAACACAGTACGTTCGCACCGACAAGTACACACACACGCGTGGGTCTGACAAGAGGGTTGAACACATGGCCACAAATGAGCTTTACTCACCCATGAGCTCTTTGGGGACCTCTGACACGTCCTCGCTCATTTTGTGCACACTTAAGTATCCAAACAACACGACGCGGAGTTTTTTCCCCGTTGGAATCGGAATGAAGGCAAAAAAGGGAGAAAGCCAAGTCGTAGGTGGTACCACTTCTGCCGCCTCGTCGGTGCTTCTCTTGCCGGTTACATTCTCCTCTCCCCCCGCAGTGTCCGGACAATAAGTCGGTGATGATCGGTGGAGAGCATCGCTTTGTGATTCAAGCGGCTTTAAGATGACGTGAGCTGGAGACACAAAAAGTACACGGCAGAGCCCAGATGTACCGTATCTCCGGAGGCACGATGGGACAACATCCTCTGTCTCCGTCTTCCTACCGTAAAGCTGTCGGTGGTAGTTCCGCGGCAGCCAATGGTGGAGACCGGGAGGCTCGGCCCCTCCCAGGCGGGTGATGAGACAGTCCGAGAGCCGATAGTAGCGTGGCAGGGGAGGGGCGGTGGTTTGCCTGGCGTCAGAGGGACTATAGGCAAGCTGCGACTACACGGAGAACCAGAGACAGAGATCTAGCTGAGTTTTACGGCTCCTACAAAGTCCAAACCTCAGGCGATGTGAACTAAAGCCCTTCCATTCGACAGTTATCATCATCTAATATGTTGAAACCGAAAGAAGTATAGTTTGACAAGAGTTGTTGTTTTTAATCACCTTAAAAGACAACAACAGTGTACAGTAAACGCATATGTCTGCTGTGGTTGCGTTTTTCTTCATGACAATCAATTAAGTAGAGAAAGGGGAGAGTGACATCTTGTGGTTTTTAGGGGAATTGCAAGGGGGCTGCGTTTTGCAACTAACCATGACGTCGCACGTACTTCCGAGTGGCAAAAGCCGAAAAAGTATGCTAAAATGATTCGACGTTGAAAAGCGATTTTTGATTATTAGGAATTAACATTGTAAATGTCACAGATGTCTTTCTGGCTTGTTTCAAGTACATTTTAAATAGCTGAAATTTTCATTCACTCACCTCCCTTGACTCGCATATGAATTTAAGTGTCCTATTTTTCTTAATTCATAAAAAAACAGGTTTATCCCACAATTTTTCATCAGTGCTACTGGGGGGCACATTGGACCACGCACGTCCTCACCAGATCCAAGCCAAAAATGCTATTTTAGTATGGACGAAATACATGCAAAATATGTGCTCTTAATATATTTCATTTTCGGAAAATATATATTTTCCCAACAGACAAACAAAATAACCAAATACAGTAAATGTTTGTAATGTAAATGGGTCTCTTGCATAAAAATAATAATATTTGAGTGTAGCTAAACAACCAACACGAAGTGCACAAAGTCATTTTCGACTGGTTCGCGCGTCGGCCTCACAGTGCAGAGGTGCAGGGTTCGATTCCGGCCCCGGCCATTCTGTGTGGAGTTTGCATGTTGTCCCCCGCCCCCCGCCTCCTGCCCGAAGACAGCTGGGATAGGCTACAGCACGCCCCATGACCCTTGTGAGGAGCACAAGCAAGCATATGCGGTTACTGGTATTTATTGTTTAAAAAATCAATATAATGTTGAGGATCTAATGCTATATCTATATGTGCCTCATTCCTCCTGGTGAACTGATTTCAAGAAAAGAAAATGCTATTATTCACTGTGTTTGAGAGTCTTAATAACATCTGATCAAAGGACAGTGCAATTTTTGCAAAATCTGACATTTATTTAGATTCGCTTTAAGTCCTAGCTTTTTCAGCTATCAATCAAGGAATACAGCTTATACAATTGCAAATCGGAACACATTTTACTATTGAAAATGTTATCATTTTGAAATGTACAGACATTAGTCAAATGAGAATAAATGTGTTAAGGTACAGTTTGGTTGCTGCCCCTCAATCACTTTGAGTCTCTTGTACAGCTTCTCTGCCATGGACGTGAGCCGGCAAGCCCTCAGCATGCGTGGCAGAATCTCCAGCTCCTTCTTTGGGGCGTTCTGGAGCCAGTTTCTGATTAGATGCAACAAATGAGGTCGCAGCTGATGTTGAGTCAAGGAGAAGCGCAAGGGGCGGCTTTCCAGCCCTGACTTAGCGATATATCTGTTGGAGAAGGAGTTAAATCCTACAATGAACCTGCTGTGAATACTTCTGAGAACTTATTAGATTTTGGTGAAGGCTCACCTGTTAAAAAATCTCTTCATTTTACCCAAGCGTATTCTGTGCATTCCAAAGAATCTTGACAAGAAGGTCCTGAGAAGCTCACCTGGAAAGGAAAGCCGAAGAATTAGTCAAATCCAGAAATATTCAGAATGCTTCCCCCAAGGAGGTCATATATTTTGTTTGTTTGTTTTTGGTTTGAAAGATTACAAACACATGAAAACAATGCATAATGTGTTGAAGAGTGGGAGAGGGCAAAGAATAACCCATTCAATTTTGCTGTGACAAATGCATGGGTGGGGGGGGGGGGGGGATCTTCATTAATTCATTTGTTTCTTAGATAGCAAAATTACACATTGACCACAATGCTAATTTGGGGAGAGACTGGGGAAAGGCCAGGGATGAATCCAATCAATTTTGGTGGTGCAATCCAGACGTGGATCCAGGATTATTGTTAATACTTCCACCAATAAATTCAGCAATGTGTATTTGTTGGTTAGATAAATCAGATTGCAATTTTCACACAACCAGCGAAGAATCTCTTCAAATATTGATGTATTAAATATGTATATCTAGGATTATTAGGAGGTAGTTGTCGATGTAAATATAACATTTGGTGCTGATCCAAATTAGGATTGTTTTGCCTGAGAAGAGGTCTGGGCTCTACTAAAATGTTCTGATTTTAACAAAACACAGTTGGCATCATCACTAATTGCAGCGCCTTTAGTAAAGTGTGTCAACATGCTGTGTAAAAAAGTGAAAAACTTTTGTCCCAATTTAAGTATGTACCAAATTCATGAATGAGTCAAATCAAACAAGACTCCAAGAATGTTACGTGGTCCTACATACAGGAAAAAAAAATACCTCCATTTGCAATGTCCTCACAGAGGCCACACATCGTGTCGTGGGCTGCGGAGCCATTGAGGAGCACAAGCTGCCCATTGACACACTCCTTGTGCTTGGCACATGACTCCATTGCAGAGGAAGAGGCGGAGAAGAAACCATCGGAGCACATTTGACATACTGTGTCATTTTGTGATGTACCTAAAAAAACAAAAGTCTTTAGTTATCGTTTGTTCTCATTAGTCACTGAAGTAGGCCAATTACAGATGAATTTGAACGAGAGGCGGGGTAAATCCTTGAGTGGACGGCAAATAAAGATAAACAACAATTTACCACCAATGAACACATTCACAGTGCAGTCAACATGCATGTTTTGGAATCATGGAGAAAACCCACGCAAGGCTCGGGAGAACATGCAAATTCCACACAGTATAAGGTCTGAGCTGACATTCAAACCCAGATCGCCTTAGTTATGAGGCAGACTTGCAGACTGCTAGTCCATGTTGCCATACTAATTTCTCTGGAGAAGAAGTTCTGATATGAAGTTGTTGAGGGGCAGGATGACTCATCTTGGTAAGTAAGGGTGTATCATCTTTCCTTTGTGGAAGCTGTTAATTTTGGACTTCTCGCTTTTATTTAATGCAGCATGAGTGGGATATGCCAGGACCTTTCATTTACTGAGCAAGTACAAATCTTTGTTCCCCACGGAATCTGCCAAGGAACAAGAAACGGACAAATGGCGTTTTCTGTATCTACGATGAAAATGCCACAGTGTGTGGTGTACGGTTGTACCAAGAAGTCTGGAAGAAGTGCTACATGCATAATGGTTGGATGTGATTATAAATGTTGTATAAATGTTGTATTTTGTGCTACACAAAAATGTGTTTGTATCATGCTATCAGAACCAAGAATGAATGAAATGAAAGCCAGGTCTATGAGGAAAAAAATGCTGTGAAATGTAAACCTAACCTTTGTAAATCACAATTCATTAAACTGGGACAGAGAGGGGGGGGGGGGGGTGTGTAAGGACGGATACAGTAGATAGATAGGCACTGTAGTTATTTTTACATTATTTTAATTTTTAGCAGCAAAAAAAAAATCTGAAAGCCGAAAGAGTCTGTCCCATAATTTATAAGCTATGTCCTTTTTATTTACTAGCTACCCAAAACGTTGAAAATGATTAAAATAAGCACCTCTAGTAAGAACGCCATATCCGTGGGCGCACTCCGTGTGCTTATTGCAGTAGTCTTCCGTCATGTAGTAGCCCTCCTTACAGCGACACACTCTATTGTTGCAAGGTCCACACTCGGTCTCGACCTCCTTGTCGCCGGTGCAGAATTTGTTGCAGTACAGGCACTTTGGAAGGTAGTTCCACAGCTCCGTGAAGTGTCGGCCTCTGCACGGCGCGCACTGCGTTTGAGTGGCGGCCGTGCAGTGGGCAGACAAGTGCGTGCCAGGCGGACACTTGTTGCACGCGAGCGTCTCCCCCGTGGACGGATCTCTGTACTCGAAAGTGAGAGGCGACACCGCGGCCGATTCATAGCAGTGAACCCCACAAAGTAGCAGCAACAGCAGCAGAAGGGATGACAGGGACAGCTGAGGAGAACAAATTCGAAAACAAGAGTCTGCAGTTTTCAGTCTTTTACAAGTGACTGTGAACGCAGCGCTGTTTTATACTTACCATGTCGATGTTGAGCATATCATGCGTGCACGGGGATGCTTTGTTATACACTTATATAGCGGCGAGCACGGAACAAATTACTTTTCTCTCGAAAGGTCAAACCACTTCTACTTCGATGTGTAATGGGAAGTGTTTTAATTCCCGACTTTGCACAACTGCACGTAAGAAAACTTGGTATGTGTCCAAAAAAAACAGACCGTCTTTTCCTGGAACTGAAATTCAAGCGTCACCTTTCATCATTGTCAAAGATGAAAATAGTTACTTACGTCTCACAAATGAATAAATAAATATTAGCATTGTAGAAACACTGACTTATTTCAGTCGTTCAATTTGAAAGGTGAACCTCATATATAGTTTCAGTCTGAATCATTCACACCCACACATATACACTGTCTATACAGGTATGCACTCTGTCTAGTAAATGTTTCTGCACTGAATACTTTCTTGAAACAATAAATATGAAAGATGATAAAGTAAATTTTTATTTGTGTTCATTTAATTCCAATTCAAGCTGTTATAACGTCATTATTCATTGTTAAAAACGGTTATAGTAACAATATAACACGTTAATTGTTAAAATAAATGTTTTTTTTTCCCATTTTCAGCTAGTGGTGTGCCGCGAGATTTTTTCAATGAAAGAAGTGTGCCTTGGCTCAAAAGGTTTGAAAAACACTGTACTAGAGGTGTAAGAAAAGTCAATTTTGATTTAAAAGATGTGAGTGCATCATATTGAACTGAATCAAATGATTCCACTTGGAATATCGTGAGATTCATATCAAATTGTCTTTTATTGGAGAGCTATATCTTTGAAGGAAATGCCACATTGACAGTACTAACAAGTTCATTCGTATGAATGAAAAATGACAACAACAACAAAAATTAATTGCATCCTACCATCTAGCACTCAGCTGTACCATATCTCGTTGAATCGGAATCCCACTGAATCAAACTGAATTTAATTCCGAAAGGTCCTTGAATCATATCCCACCTCATGTATCGAGATCCATATGAAATTGTTTTTATTGGAGAGGGCTACACCCCTACTTTCTACATGTGTTGCTGCACCTTTTGTGTTAAACTATCTGTTGCTGACTATGCCGTGGGACTGAAGCTATTCATTGGTCGGTTTATAGCGATTTGCATTGTTTCTCAGCATAAAGCTATGATTAAATTAATAAGGCAAAACTATATGCTTGTTTTCAACACTAAATATGTAATTTAGCTTTAGTTTGACAGTAAACTTCAACTGGGATTAGCATTAAACAGCTAGAAGCCACTTTTTAAAAAAATGTTTATCTGCCGAACTGCTGCTTGTTGTGAAGTGAATTGAATCATTTCATACTTGTTCACAAGTTGAAGAAAAAAAGAGCCAAAAGACGGTTTCAGCTCGTATTTCAAACACTACTGCATAATTCGTATACTTATGAACGATTTCAAAACACATTATCATGAAACATAATCTTCTTTTATTATATTTAATTCTAACTTTTTTGCCATTATTATTTCTTTGTTGTCTGGTTGGGATAAATCATATGGTTCTTCTGGGAATTGTTTAAGGTGCAAATACTGGTTCCTTGCACTTCAAAGGGAGAACAGAAAGTTTATTATTGTGGTTGTAGTTTGCAGTGGTGTGCACGTATATGGACCTAAATTACATGTTTCATCTACTGATAATGCGCCTCTGCTGATTTGTGCTCACGGTCTGCAAAGAAGCTTGGCACAGTCAGCCAGATCACAAGTGAGATGTGAAATTGAATACCCACTTTAAGTAGCAAAGTTTCGGTTTCCGACTTGCTTGTTTGTATAGGAAGCTCGAAATAATGAGTCACCCCATCTATGATGCTGATGATTCATCATTGTGTTGTATGGCTAATAGAATATACAACAAATTTTCCGCAGAATATTACTTGATGATTATTCATGACCGTATTGATGCACAAGTTGTGTTCCATGCGAATAAAACCTATTCAAGAAATGTTGAGTCACAGCAGAAAAAGTCCCACCTTTTATGAAGCAATGCTTTTGTACAATCCACTTGGCATTACAGTTACATGAGCTATATATATATATATATATATATATATATATATATATATATATATATATATATATACAGACACACACACACACACACACACACACACACACAAACGAAGTTCATAATATTAACAGTAATAAAACAAATAAAACATAATAAAACACATATCCCTTCAAAAATTTGCAGCATTTAAAATCCAGTATTTCTTTTCGAGCAATAAAAAAACAAGCCTTTACATAGAATGGAAATTAAATTTCCCTTTTTTGTTTAAATAGAACACAGTTGTACATTCATAAAGCTGACAATTACAAAATAAAATTCCTATAAGCTTCACTTGCCAGCAGTCGCAGACAAAAGCAACAAAGGACATACAGGAAATAGTTCTTACCTAGATTTCATTATGAAATCAAATCCTTCCTCTCAAATAGCGAGAAAGAAAAAAAGAAAAGAAAAAAACAAAACTAAATTTGCTTGCCCACTTTTCATAAAATATTACTATTTACATTTTAAATAGTTTGTACGGTATATTACTTTTCACAGACTCAAACAATTCCCATGAAATATTTCCCAAAGATTATGTTGCGGTCTGCCTCAAATAAACCATCATATAATTACAATTCCTTAAAAGACTGTAAGTGGGCAAAAGTATTGCTGTATTAATTATTCAATCTGTAAGGGGTATGATATCATTATATTATTACAAGAAACACAAATAACAGCACATTATAATCATGTGTGTAGATACTTATAGCTTACTTCAGTGGCATCCGACAGATTTGATGCCATTATGAGACCTACTGTTGGAATGCACAACCTGCTCAATCCATTAATAATAATAATAATAATAATAATAATAATACAGACCTCGGACAAAAATGTACATAGCTAATGTTAATTTTACATTATAAATAGGCCTATCGCGCCTGTATTGGATCCATGGGATTGTTTAGGTGCACTTAATGTTTGGACTGAGTTTAACGAATCTCGTGAGCATGTGTCTGTTTATTACTGTGAATTGAAGCTAAGGATGGGCATAAAAATCATGTCAACTACTTTGACATCAATATTTGTTGATGGTGGCAGTCTCTGCTGAAGATTTTTGACGTCATGTTGAGGCAAAATGAAGCTTTTTTTTTTTTTTACCTGCCACCAGCAGAGGCGCTGTTGATTCACTGCCAACTGCTTTGTGGTCTTGGACGCAAGCTCCGGGAAGTCAAGCCCCTTTGAGAAGCGGTATTCTACTCAATAATACACTGGAAATAGAAATTCAGAACACACAGAGTGAGATTTCTCCCAACCATCCATTCATTCATTTTCTATAACGCATGACCTCTTTCGGGTTTCGCAGGTGAGCTGAATTGATTGCCAGTCAGTCACACATTTAGACAAACAGCTATTCACACTCACACCTATGGGCAGTTTAGTTTTCACCTAATCTAACATGGAGTTGAAAATGGGAGGAAGCCAGAGCGCTTGGAGAATACCGCAAGCACAGTGAGAACAACTTGAACCATGAAATCTCAGAACAGGCGGATGTGCTGACCATCATCTCGACCAATCGAAAATGCAATCATTTATGAAAAAACACCTAAGTAGTCTTTTTAATTTGCCCCATAGTCGAATAAAGTAAATTTAGTCAAATGCCCATCCCCGATCAAAATCTTGCCCTCATTCATTGAACGGCTTAAGAGTTTTAAAACATAGCTCATCTTGGAGCATGCTAACAAACATCTTCTCATATGTCTTGCGTGTGGAGGTGGACCCGATAATGCGGCTGATTTTCTTCAGGCCCTTGAGAAGGTAGCGCGGTGCCCCTTTGCTGCGTAGCACCCTCAGACTGTGAGATAGACCTTTCACTAGATCCAGGTCAAAATTGGCCGTCTTCCAAAGGTGGAGGAGCTGCAGGATGTACTGTTTGGGGAGACAAGTCGCCACGAGCGCCGACACATCCTCCCGGGGAACTTTTACTCCAGGCAGGCTGTTGACAACCTCCAAGAGGTCACCCAAAGTGAGGTTTTTCAGGCTGTTGCAGCGGGAGACCTTCCGCTCACAGTGGTTCACGCCTGAATGAGAAAGGAAAAAAAACAGCTTTGATGCTTCTGAAGTTAATTATTTGGGTATCTAGACACTTTTGACGTGTAAACATTTGAGAGGACGGAAATTGATGCAGTTCTCTCAGCCCCGCATGTCATTTAATTCCTAATAGTGAAACAAAAGAGGGCACCAGAGACTGATAACTACACATAGCCTACGAGAGTACTTGATACCTTCAAATAAAGCCGATATTCGCCTGATATATCAGTAAAGTGTGAGCGCTTCAAACCTTAGCGTTGATATTCCATTTTGAAGCCCTTCACTTACTTCCATTTAAAATGAATCTTAAAAGTGGATACTCGGGTTGAACAAACAGCTTCTGCTGTCTACTGGAAGAGCATATCATTTATTCCGACTGTCACTATGCAACTCTAACATAAATGGATCAACAAATAAGGAAGTGAAATCCTTAAGACAAACACCAAGGATGGCCTGTGATTGTCAAATTGACTGGAATGACAGGCAAACTAACGCTCGCACAGATGTAATTGATGTAATTCATTGCCATAAATACGTACAATAGTATGCACAGCTTAACGAGGTTCACAACTCCTTTGCTTCCTAGAAAGCAAAGGGCCGTCACTGAGGACCATTGATGTCATTGCTTTGACAACCGGGGCTGTCGTTTTGTACAATGTGCAATGATGTGGTTGAACACACAAAGGAGTCACCGATTGCGAAAAGATTGCAAAACACTTCAGGACGTGAAAGATGAGACGAATCACTGTCACGCAGGCTGTGGCAAGTATATAGTTCAGGGGTGCCCAAACTATTTTTGAGCGAAGATCTACTTTTCGATCAACCAACCAGCCGCGATCGACCAGCTACCGCACACACGCGCATACGCACGCACGAACGCACGTACACACGCACGCCATGATGAGCAATAGCCTGACACTGAGGCATGCGACGCACTTATGCAGCCTGTTCACGATGGTAGCTCACGCGTACCGTTTTAAAATGCTTCTCTCGGCCCTCCAGATTTCCATTCTTTGCCCGTCCCCTCTGTGAATTGTACAAAACAAACTCTTAATGAGAATAATGATAATGATAAAAGATATAGCGCAACAACTCTGATCACAAGCTGCAACTGCAGACTGCTTAGCGCCAACAACTTCCATTCACACGTCAGCAGAGGTGAAAGATGACCTGCTTTATTTTATTTTATTTTTGAAGTACTTTTTGGTGCATTAACACAAAAATATATTACTAACATGCACAGAGACACAAATGTTTTTTGCTTTTTTTCCCCCTCTATACCTCTCGGATCGACGTGGGATCAATTCTTGATCTACTGGTCGATCGCGATCGACATAATGGGCACTCCTGATTTCGGCCAACCTTTGGAAACCCGTCTTTTTTTTTTCTTCTTAATAACAGTAAGAAGTAGAAGAATGACATTGATTTGTAATAGTAGCAGTAAAAGGAAGATGAGGTGAAGTGGTAGTACAACAGTAGTAATAGTCGTAGTGATGACGATTTTACGACTTTTGACCTCTTAATGTACATTTTTTAGACTGTGATGATAACGACAGGTAGTACTACTACTACTACTACTACTACTACGACTACTATAATTATCAGTACTGTTATATTCTTTTTCTGTTGTCCTGGAATTGTTACGATTGGCTTCGAACCTACACTGCGCTTAATGTTCCACTCAGAACAAATGCAATTCATGGTGTCGCTCGTCTTTCTTTTCTGTGAGTCTGCGAGAATTTCAAAATGAGCCTGTGAATTTCCTTCAGGGACTGACAAAAAGCAAAAAAAGGAACCATTCCTTTATCATCTGACAATACCTTTTATGATGCCATACAGCTTGTCCTGGTCCTTGTTCTGCTGCCTCCACAGCCGCAGCAGCTGTAGGACTTGCTGCTGTGGAGAACAGGCCTTCTTCAGCCTCTCCACGCTCTTGCCATCCACCCTCCGGCCCGGAAGACTCTCCAGCAGATGATCCAGGGGCACGGAGGACAGCTGCAGGGAGGCAAGCGACTGGAAGACCGCCTCTTCGCACAAAAGCACATCTGCGACAAGAGAGCAAATCCTTGTAATGAATCATTTGAAGATCTTTTTTGAATGGAGCAAGTTAACTGCTCGGAGACACACTTCTGTTTTGTATTTGTTGTTTTTTTAAAAATATGCCGATTCTCCTCACATCATAACTTTCCAAGTCATACTCAAGTTTTGAACAGCTTTTGAATACTTTGCAGTATTGCACATTGCAGTTATGTATTATTTGTAGCCTAAAATTAACCACCGACTTTGAACCTGAATGTAGCACGTAATACACCATGTATCAGATTCAGATGTTGAAATTTGACCCCATAGCAGCCTCTATTTTACTTTGTATCATTTCGGGAAGCACATTTGTGGTATCGCTCATCAGTCGTGATTCAAAATTGTGAGACAACACATTCTTTCACTCATTTTGGTTTCCAGTAATCTAATCAAAACAGTTTTGTTTTCAGCAACTGACTTTTTTTCTCTCTCTCAGCTAAGCTCTGCTTCCGATTTTAGTGTACTTTCCATTTGACTGTGTTTTGAACTGGAATTGGAGTTTTACCTCTACAACTCACATGAAACATATTTAAGCGGATTGAAACACACAAATTTACAATATGTTTAAAAAGTGTACACGCTTGGACAAAATTGTTGGTGCCTCTCTTTTAAAGAAAGAAAAACCTACTGTGAAATAACTTGAATCTGACAAAAGTTATAGTGATCAAAAATGTAATGAAAAGCAGACATTACTTTTGAACTGTGGTTCAACAGAATGTTTTTTTTAACTCATGAAACTGGTTTGAACAAAAATGATGGTACCCCCTAGAAAAAAAAAGAATGGAAATCATTTCACCATGAACACTGTAAAAAATGGCAAGTTGAATTTACTCAATTTTTTTCATGTAGTGGTTGCATGAAATAAATTCATTTGGTTCAGGATACATTTTCTAAGTAGACTATACATCCGCTTGAAAGTACCTGAATGAGGAAGGGAAACAATCACTTTCTAATAATAGGTGAGCCAGCCTATTTTTAACTTGTAACCCGTGTGGAGCGTGACACATATAAGGCAGCAACTGATCTCTATAATGGGCCAACTTTCTTAAAGGTCCCACCTGTGTGGCACAAAGTGTGCTGGTGAGCACAATCGATGGCCATAATTTGGTCCTGACTCCCACAGATGCTGTCTGAAGCAGACGTTCCCCATCTCAATGTCTTCAGGCCTGAATCAGTGCAATTTCTGTGCGGTCGACAAGGTTCTGTGGAGGAGCGGCTGCCGGAGAAATGACCGGCGGGGCATTGCTTGCACACAGTGTCACTCACTGGAGTACCTGTAAGGAACCAGAGACCAATCAGTCACGTAAAGAAAGAATAAGGAATACAGGTGCAGAAACAGCTTTATATTCAACTCCTGTGAAAAGTAAACTTGCATTTGTCAAGTGACAACGTGGAATTCTGATTCACCAGAATTCGAAAGCTGTGTTTCGAGACCTTTATTGAGCCAAGGCGCATATTTTATCGAAGAAAAATCTCACAGAACAAAAATATGCCAAGTGGATACACAGATCAATTCCTATGTACGGTCTAACATTCATTGTACCGCCAGCCACTATCGCTGGCATACACTGCTCAAGAAATATGACATCATGTAGTTTCCCAGAGCACACGTGACGATCATTGCTGTGCGGCATTCTGGTTGGGGATAACCGTTCTTGAGCACTAAATCAGATGAGATGCTATTCTCTTGATTACAAAGCAAATGATTTTAGAAGCTGTTATTTCAGGTCAAATGACTACGTATTGCTGCGGTAAAGTGCGGTGAAATGATTCTAAGAACATCAACCACAACATGTGACCATGGCATCATGAGAGTGACTCACATCGCTGCGGCATCTACTTAATTGGCTTTTTTCATGACAGTATGTCTAACTGTAAACAAGAACAATGTGTAATTTGCCTTAAATTTAGTGGAACTTCTTCAGTCAAATGCCTCAGAAGGTGAGCCATTTGACCAAAGTGTTGACCGAAGTGTACCAGTGATGGAAAATGTGATTTATTTCGGTCAACCGTAAACAAATCTCTGTCCTGGCTGCTCATTACAATTCTCAATGTGACATGCCACAAGCAGAATTCTAGGAAACAAATTGTTGTTTTTGAGATTGAATTACCGGTGGTTAAGTTACTTTTGGCATTAGTATGACAGTTAAGAATGTTGCAAAAAGTCGGTTTGACTTCAAAGTTGTGATGTGGGCACACACTCATGATTATAATTTTTATTATCGACTTGTACACTTTTTTTACTTGTGCAAATGTCAAAATGTTCATAACTGTACAAATGGTGGGGCGGGCCCCCATGGGGTGGGGGATGTCAGAGGGGCGAGTGTGATCCCCAGTGTATATATCCATCCACCATCCAATTTCTCATCTGCTTATTCTTACGAGGGTTGCGGGCGTGTTGGCGCCTATCCCAGCTGTCTTCGGACACCCTGAACCAGTTGCCAGCCAATCACAGGATAGATGTGACACATAGATGAACAGGCATTCGCGCTCACACTCACACCGACGAACAACTTAGAGTGATCAATCAACCTACGGTGCATGGTTTTGGGATGTGGGAGGAAACCGGAATACCCAGAAAAAACCCACACAGGCACAGGGAGAACATGCAAACTCCACACAGGAAGGTCGAAAGAAATGTCTCTTATTTTCAGAACCAGGAAAAGTTCTTACAAGCTTTCTTGCAGATTATAGTCTAATAAGTGAAGCATCTCAACAGTTTTAATGTGAATAGCAACGACATTATTCAACGTTTAAGATATTTGACGTTTTCAACCACTTTTATACTCACATATGATGAAAAACATCACTGATGTCGATCTCCACTTGATCATAGTTTGGAAAAAAGCAAATATTGAAGTCAAAATTCATTAACTCATTCACTCCCAAAGACGTTTTTAAACGTCTTTTCAGACTTGGTCTAGAATTGGCTGGTACTGAATGAGTTAACATTTCATATTTTGACAATTGTATTGATTTCCGGACAAGTCCATTTGGGTCGATTCATGACAAAACATTAAATCCTTCATCCTTATTCAATTCTTACAGGGCTAATCTTATTCACGGGAAAATCTCTATTCAGTGACATGCTCTATCACACTATGTTGCTGTTTTGAAATGTTTTTTTGTAACATCACGCAACTTAGGTTTTGGGCATCCTTGTTTGACTGCCATGTGTATGTCTGATGTTGCTCGCTGTGGTCCAAGACATTTTCAGGAAGTTTGTGTGGAAGCTGAGAGATATGGAAAATTATCGGAAACACTGCTGTGAACATGTTTTCTTATATTTTTTTTCGGGTAACCATAGCCACCTTGTTGTAATTTAGGCCAAAGTGCAAAGTTATTTGCTTTCTAAGCGCACAAGTCACATTGTGTGTCACAATCACATCCTCGTTTTGCTTCTTGAAACTTAACTAAAACTGTATTAGTCAGTTGAAACATATGTTTCAATTACCGTAGTTTTGTACAGTGTGGTAGTTAACATGCTGGGCTCTATTTTCGTGACCAGCACAAGTCTAGCACAAAATACGGTCTAAATGTGCACAAGGGCAGGCTACATTTTGTTTGGTATTTTCACAGACGCACGCATCTCGACGCAGTTTAAAATATATGTTTTGCGCCCATGTGGTCATGAACACAGATGACTTGATTCACTGCCAATCAAAGCGGCTCCTCTTATTCCATTCAAAATAAGTGCGTGAGAGGCAACAAGTCCTTGACATGGTGGACGGACCAACTATTTTGGTGAAGTCCATTAAAGAGGTCGAAGCTTGCAAAGTATGTTCATACAGAACTGTAAGATGTCCTCCACGGGCAGGTGACCTAAAGTTGATCTGTTAAGCGGACACTTGGAGACTTCTTTCCACCCCGATTGTGCGTGTCCATTCAAATTCCCAAGCAAGCTCATTGAGGCACGCGAAAATCAGGACATGCCAGGTCTTTTGTTTTGTTTTGTTTTTGCTCAAGGGCAGCTGTGTTGTCGACGAATATAGGGCCTGCTATGTGTTTTGGGCACTTTTGAGAGAAAAATCCAATCTGCTATTCAGAGTCAACACCAAAAGGGCACATTAAGTGGCCAAGAGACCGAGTCACATCAAGGCGGCAAAGCGTTCGTTTTTTTTTTCTCATGGTCTTAAGGCTTCAACCACATTTGTGCCCATTACATAAGGAGCCATGGCAGCTTAAGGAAGGGGAAACCCCAGTCATGCTGTCCCACGTCAAGTAAAGTTGTCTCCTATTTTACTATGGCGGCGTGTGAATTACAGGGTAATAAGAATAGAGGGAAAATGTCACAGGCGCAGGAAGCGAGGCATACTGTGTCGAATGCAAAATGAAAAGATGAGATGAATTTGTTTTTCCAAAATAATAGTTGACGCAAACCACGATGACCCAATAAAGGACTCCAGTCTGTGAGTTTCAGCGTAGTCTACAAAGTCAAAGGAATAACTCATTAAGAAACATAGGAAAAAGATTTTTAGCAATGATCAAACTTCCAAATCAGCATAAAGTGAGTGCACCTGATAGTAAAGTTATCAAATCAGTAAAAACAATCAGATATTCCGATATGCAAGTACCATGTCAAAATGCACAAACTGAAATTACAAAGATTAACTGGATCCTGACTTCTGAACGTGTCTGCTAACCAAACATGAATACTTTGAGGAAGTTATCAGTTGGGTGTGAGGAAGTCCATTTGACGACTGTCCGACATAACGACTGTCTGACATTTTTTGTTTAGTTTTATTCTTACAAAGTATTGAAAAAACAACAAAAAAAATTCACAAGTGAACGCAACATACAGGGCAGAGCAGACAACACTTTGTTCTTCTTCTTTGTTCGCTTCTGTCAATGACGATAGCAGGCCGAGTCCAAACTAAAGGTCCCATCTTTAAAACATTCAAAGCAACGAAATCTATCTATCTAAACCACAACAACAAAACAAATATATAGGGCCTGCTCGAGTCATCGGCTCTTCAAACATTGGCCAAAATAATCGCCCAAATGGCCAATGTTTGCCAATTGTTTTACCCATTCTGCACTCTAACCATTTACAGCAGCTTTATGCAATTAACGGTGGTCTCATTTCACAGAAAAATTCATACCCTAACCATGCATCCTTAAATATATATAATAAAATTTGTTGACCATTCTATGAACCTGACTATGGTGGCTGGCAGGGGCAAACGGGCTGCAAATGGCCATACGAAAGATGAAAAAAAAAAAGACAAACAAACAAATGTGAACTAATAAATTTCACAAAACAACTGCTATTCAAAAGCGCTGCAAGTAAAAAATGCTTTAAATGGTCAAATGCTTTAAACACAGGAATGTTGTAACAAAAAAACCAAAGACATAAATGCAGAAAAACACAAAAGCAAGAAAGAAATGCTGCAACCACAGCAACAAAGTAGAAGCAAACATCACAAACCACAAAACAAATGCAAAGAAAACCCCAACCAAACAAACAAACAAAAAAGATCGCCTATTTTGAGTACATAGATTTTCCACAGCGTTTTGATGATATTTTCTGTCTCTCTGGCAAAAATGCCCCCGTGGATGGCATTCGGTTGTACCAATATATCTGGGAGAATCACTGCATGCACATTTCATCGGTAAGAAAGCAGTTTAAAATGTCTTCTTTTAAGGTACAGTACATCTCGATGTGCTATTTGAACGTTTGTCTGCGTCACGTTAACAATGAAGTGAAAGCAAAGCCCATTGGAACGAAATGTAACTCTTTTCTTGTTCAAGTTATGAATCAGAATACTATGGGTTCCTGATTCTTGATCCCGTTGCAATCTCCACTGAATGGTGGATGCAAACAGCGGGGATCCCAGCACAAAACACGCATCGATGAGTGTTTTCAGAAAAGAAAAACAGCTGTCACGATGGCAACATAAGAAGGCTGCTCTCAAGCTTGAGCCGCAAGGGTCCGTTTGATAGTCCATTCATGTATACGGCATGACGCAGGGTGTCAATCCTGCTCTCTGGTTGGACACTTGTGATGCATTGTCACACTGCCAGTCCTGACTTTATTAATCTGAATAGCAGACAAGTCACAAGAGTGAAGTCCTTGGGTCTTGCTTAAGGTTAAAACTTAACACAAAATCTGAACACTATTTGTAATTTAGGAAAGAAAAGAGTTACTTTTGTCTAATAATAGAGCCCCCCCCCCCACCTAAAAAAAACACACTATACAGTACATCCAATTAGATTACGTGACATTTTTTTTACACTGAGCTGACCTGCATAATACTGTATACAAACAACTTTATCCTGTGAAACAATGAATTGTCTGTCTTTGCATCCATCCGTTTTCAATAGCGTCTTTATGGGCGTAGATGAGTTGGAGCCTACCACATCTGACTTTGAGTAAGAGGCAGGGTAAATTCAGGTAAATTCAGGTAAATTAAAGTCTTCACTTAATCTAACGTACAGGTTTTGGGAATGTGAGAGTAAACTGAAGTACCTGGACAAAAGAAATTCCAAATAGAGCCCTCTGGACTGTGAACCAGACATGCTTAACACTTAGTCCCCCATACTGCTTAAAAATTACAACAAGTAACAAAAAAAAGTGTAGTATGATTGACACCACATAGCACTTTGTAATAAGTTGTCATAAACAATCAATGTAACCCGGTCGTTTGTTACTTAAGTTCAAAATGCCCGTGACAATTTCTCTTACCTAAAGCTGTCACTCCATAGCCGGGTGGGCAGGAGCTGTGTGTGATGCAGAATTCGACCACGAGGTGGAAACCTGCAGCACACTCGCACACTCGGTCGTGGGTGCTGTTGCACTCCTGCTTCACCAGCTGTCTCTCTTTGCACACCTAAACACCAAGCACACAGCAGAAGCACTGTCACGGGCCTTTAAGTGGGGAATGTGAAAATGATTTTCTTGAGACACGGTGCAGGCCGCAAAGGTGGTGCTTTACAAACCACAGGCTTAGACCTACATTTTCATAAAAGACTTTTGTGGACTTCTGAAAACATCACAGGATAGAATAGTCACGCACATTATTAAAAGATCTGAGGGAAACCATAAAAGTGTCGCGTAAAAAGAAAGCTGAATAAAAATACGAAGGCAACGTCGGAGGAATTTCTGAGCAGTTCACATAAGTGAAGTAACAGACTTGAATCCACATTGTGTGTGTGCAGGTGTGTGTGCGTGTGTGTGTGTGTGTGTACAGGAGTCTTAAATAGAAAAACAGGTATTTCTGAAAACTACTATGAACATTTACCCTTTTAAGTTCAATCCTACCCAGAGGTGGCAAAAGTACCCACACTGTACATGGGCAGACATGCTGGTGCTTGTGTTTAAAAAGGACTCTGGTAAAAGAAGAACTACCAAATCAACTTCTGTTCTGAAAGGGGAAGTCAAGTCAAACGTGTTCTTTTGAATAGTATGTTCTCTGCTGCGCCACTAGTGTAAACACAATATTCAGATTAATATCGCGTTTGTGGAATATGACTTAAGCAGCAAAATTCATTTGGTTTTATCCATCCCAGGACGGGGGCCATTTTGCCACTTCCTGTCGACTGAAACTGACACAACAGTGCCAAACCATGTTCATGTCAGAGTTCATTCAAGGACACAAATGATACAAAATATTAAAACATTAGCCTAACGTTCGGCAGACGTTCACCAACATTTTCAGGTATTTCTTGTTGCAAGGAAACCGTGATCATTTTCAATTCAAATGTTCAGCAAACAATTGCGACCGTGAATGAACCCTGTAGAATCTACAGGGTTCATTCATGGTCATCTACAGTGTAGATAGAGAGAGAGAGAGATTCCTTGGTACAGTAACAAAGTATTTGTACTTCATTACTTACCACCGCTCTACCTACCAAGGTGCAGTATTGGCACGAGTCCCCCCAGTGCCAACTGTCTGCAAAGTGCCTCTCCGGGCAGGCTTGGCACTCTGTCGTCCTGTCAGCAGTGCAGTGTTTCTTCACGGCCGTGCCAGGGGGACACTGGTCACACAGGAGGAGGTCAGAGGTCACCGGGTCGCGGTACTGGTACTTGGATAGTTCAGCCTGCTGCTGGAAGGCCCAGGTGAGGGAGGCTGTGAAGAGCTGCACCAAGGATAAACATGGTCAACATGTGTGACGAAGAAAGGCCATCTCGAGCACATCTCATTGTTTTTTGGCTCAAGCCGGAAATATTTCTGAATGCTGGAGCAGTGGACTGCCCAAAGGCTTCCAGTAAGAGCGAGTTGAAGAAAAGGTCAGAGCTGTAAAGTTGTAGCTCCTAGTGGACTCGCTGGCCTATAGCCAATTACTGATTTAAAGAGCCCGAGAAGAAAATCATTCATAGAGATGAATCCCTGCATACACGACCTGAGCTACATCATTACTGGCACTTCTAAAGCAACAATTAGTCTTATTGTAATGATGCCAAACAAGCTGTAATAGTTGTTTTGTGATTTCATTGTGCCTGTTAGTCTTCATTATTTTTCACTGCTCCTTTGGCATATTTTCATCATACGCTAAATGATTCAGTAAGTGGAGGCAGATGGTTTAATCTAGCTGCTTGAAGCGGACAAATGGACTTATTAGCTTTTTCCCAAATACTTGGGCCTCTGGAGTGCCTGATACCCATCACATGTGAAATCAGGCAACCAAGTCAATCTTTTGATTTCTAAAAATGTGTCTGTGAGTGCCCCACTGTTACATTATTGCTGAAGCTCATGTACATAACCACCTCCAAATATCCAGAGCCAGTATAAAGCAACAGTGGTGGTTTCACACAAGCAGTATACATTTGCAGTGCGCACACAGACAGGTGAAACACTACGTCAAAACCAAAATATATGCAAAGCTGCAGTGTTTTTTGTTGAATGCGCACATGAGCCTTTTTCACAGTGTTAGCTTCTGGTATCTATCTTTTGTTCCTAGAAAGAAAATGGGACTGTATTCATGTAATAGTAGGCTATGTTTTCAGCACAAATGTCGGCTTTTACATGATTATACGTCATAGCACCTTTAATTGGCTCAAAGCTTAAGTCGGGAGATGGAATTGGTCAAGAGTATTTAATTAAATTTTTTATTATTGGCACACTGGTCCTTATACAGGCGGCTCGGTGGACGAGTGGTTAGCGCGTCAACCTCACAGTGCAGAGATCGTGGGTTCGATCCCAGCTCCGGCCTTCCTGTGTGGAGTTTGCATGTTCTCCCCGGGCCTGTTTGGGTTTTCTCCGGGTACTCCAATTTCCTCCCACATTCCAAAAACATACACAGCAGGCTGATTGAACACTCCAAATTGTCCCTAGGTGTGAGTGTGAGCGCAGATGGTTGTTCGTCTCTGTGTGCCCCGCGATTGGCTGGCAACCAGCTCAGGGTGTCCCCGCCTACTGCCGGAAGGCAGCTGGGATAGGTTCCAGTACGCCCCGCGACCCTTGTGAGGATAAGCGGTTCAGAAAATGGATGGATTGATGGATGGTCCTTATACATATGTATGTACTTTTATAAATGATTTGACAACATTTATTGTAAATTTGCAAACCCCTAAGCCACAACTCACGGACCCCTCAAAGTCTGGGGACCTCAGTCTTGAGACTCAATGATTTAGAGCTGTCAAAAAGCTAACATAAATGCTTTGGCGACTTTGTGAGTAAAAAGGAGAACCTGACGAGAACCCATGCAAGCACACAGAGAAGAAAGTCCAAGCAGAAAATCTAGAGCAGACATCCCAAACCCTCTGAATGTGAGACAGCAGTCCTAACTGGGCACTGCGATGCACTTTATCACAACTTCTAGAGAATTACCCTGCCATACTCAGTGAGCCTACTTATTCATTTTCTAATTGGCTGCGAATCTTCTTGAACAGCTCGCCGTAGACTTGGAAAGCGAAGCAGTCAGTTAGCGAGCGTGGTTGACATGCAGCCATGCAGACCACGGAGGACACATGCAGACCAGATGTCAGCCGACAGCCCGCTTCCTTTCGGTTGCAGCATTGGCTCTGCGGACTTTCCCGTTGGCCGCGATGCGTCCTCATTGTTAAATGGTTCCATTGTTGCCTTGTGTGGTCACACGTGACTTGACTGCATGCTTTCTCCCATATTTGCTTCAAAATAACTCCAGCAAGCGCCTCCTCTCACATGTCATGCATGTGCAGGGTAATGTATTGCATGTGCGGGCAATGCATATGTGTATTTATGTGTTATGGCTGTGGTACTTTCTGTGGTCACCTCTCCTGGCTGCTGTTTGTTAAAGTAAATGTTGGAGGTTACTGCTGGGCTTTCCCCATCCACCACCGCAATGCAAAACACTCCGTCTTACTATTTTATCACCGCGCACCACTGACCTCCCTCTCTGCTGCGTATTTGTATTCCTTCTTAAGCCGCTTACCTCAAAGAACACACTACTGACTACCTCAATAATAAATCTGGGTCAAATTTGACGGGTTGTTCTCTCTGCATCTGAGGTCAAATGTGTGTTTTGTGGTCTTAACTGTGGTATGGAAACAACAACTCGCTGAAAAAAGTATTTTGGACTGAATTTGTCAGGATCTGTGTTTTTGCCATTTAAAAAAAATTGATTTAGTTTTGTTTCATGTTGTGCCTTGTTTTCTCATGGCTTGTGTCCTGTTTTGGTTGTGTTTTTTGTTTCCACATTCTTTTATGGTATGGGTTTACGTGGAGGAGTTAGGACCCAAGTACAGGAAACAGGAGAGGCAAGGAAGGAATTCAGGATGTTCTCAAACAAAAAAGGAATGCATTTACAAAGAAACAAAAAAGCAAACAAGACACTTGGAATGAAAGCTACTAAATTAACAAAAGTCCCAAGATATACAATGTAACAAACCAAAATTGGGAACGGACTCTCCACAACCGGGAACAAGGCCAGACAGAAACAGAAGCAAACAACTGCTGGATACCAAAAAAACTAAATACAAGCAAAGTGATGAGACAATGAGGAACACCTGAACAAGGCATGAGTGGCTGAGGGAACTCACTGACAGACACAAGGGACTGGGCTCAACACGAGAACAGGTAGAGACAAAAACCTAACAAGACACACATGGAAAAAGGGACACAGGGCGAACATCTCATCCATCCATTCATTTTCGGATCTGCTTATCCTCACAAGGGTCGCCATGCGTGCTGGAGCCTATCCCAGCTATCTTTGGGTAGTAGGTGGGGGATACCCTGAACTGGTTGCCAGCAAATCGCAGGGCACACAGAGACATACAACTATTCGCGCTCACACTCACACTCACACCTAGGCCCAATTTAGAGTGTTCCATTAACCTGCCATGAATATTTTGGAATGTGGGAAAAAAACGGAGAACCCGGAGAAAACTCACGCAGGCATGGGGAGAACATGCAATTGACTGAGTGTTGTGTCAAAATGAAAAATACACCGCACTCATTCACATTTCACTTATCATGTCGACCTGACATATTTAACTACAGTACGGATATGCCACACTTGTTCAAAAAATAGCCTCCACTCTAATTCGTACCAAGCCTCAATTAATCATTCGGTATACGTTGCTCACTAAAATATGTCCCAAAAATACTGTACTCTATCTCTTCAAATATTGGCCTCCCCTCAAATAGAAGCTGTGCATCAATTATAATTTGGTGTGCTCCACTTCATCAAATTAATGTCAAAAAGTACAATCAAGTGCAGCTCTTCAAATGTTGTCCTTGATCAAACACTGCACCTTAATTATTCCTCAGGTGAGTTATCCACTCCATAAATAAATAAATAAATATACAGTATATATACTGTGTATTATATTACAGTACTGCAATGTCTCCTATTACAGATTTACAGATTACATACTGAGTGTTTACATTTGACTGACTTCCATGCAGGCAGCGTGTGTTCAGCTCTGCCCTAGAGACGTCATCCCATAATTGTCGGGTGTGTTGTTCCTTTTAATATGGTGTCGGTGTTTGACTGGTGAGCATGTCCGCTTCACAGTGCAGAGGTGCAGGGTTCGATCCCGGCTCTGACCTTCCTGTGTGGAGTTTGCATGTTCTCCCGGGGCCTGCGCGGGTTTTCTCCGGATACTCCATTTTCCTCTCACATTCCAAAAACACGCATGTCAGGTTGATTGGGATCTCTAGATTGTCCCTAGGTGTTATTGAGAGTGTGAATGGTTGTTCGTCTATGTGTGCCCTGCGATTGGCTGGCAACCAGTTCAGGGTGTACCCCGCTTACTGCTCGAAAACAGCTGGGATAGGCACCAGCACAGCCACAACCCTTGTGAGGATAAAGTGGATCAGAAAATGGATGGATGTCTGGATATATACAATACAAATGCTTAAGAATGCTAAAATAGTAACCTGCCAAAAAGTTACTGCCCTTCATTGCACTTTGTGAGATCTTAATTAAATGGCCATTCCTTCTGTTTTCTCGAGCGCCAAAGGGAAATGATACCAAAAATCCAAAAAAAAAAAAAAAGATGAAAGGCTCTCTATTGGAAACCTGAAGCTACAAGAAACACAGTGAGCTCAGTGTTTTTTCCTGACAAAACACATTAATCTCAGAGGACATTTGATGGAAGGATTTGACCCAGATTGACTGTGTGAGCCATCCTATGACTGCATGTTTTTTTTTGTAGCATGGGTGGCCCTCACCAGGAATCATATTAATAATTTTCATGGTCATAAATTAAGAAGGCCATTATGCCGTGAGACAGCAGCCAGCCAATTTAAAGAGTATAGAGAAGCCCTGACAGAGTGTGACCCCGGTTGAGCTAATCTGGTTACAGTTACAGCCGTCACACCAACAAGTCACACTGAGGTCACTGGCATGTACTCACTAGCACATGTGGAAATGGTCACGGTCACATTGATTTTGTCAGCTTTCTCACAGTGCTCTTTGGACTGAGTCCAATGGCAGTGACAGAAAACAGTTCCACACAATGCACAGAACAGAGATGGAAGGACAGCACATGCATTCTGGGAAATGTTAAAATGAAATCGCCGTGATGGAAGCTGAATAATCCATCTCGGGACAATTTTTTTTAAAAATAATTGAATGTTTCACTGGTTCAGTTAGAAGGATATGATGAGAGCTATTTGGACTGGTCACTAAAATCAAACATTTGGTGATGAAACATGCAGAAATGCGTGTGGCCACTTGGGAGCAGCAGAGGAGGCAAGTAATGTGAACAAGAGTTTTGAGACCCCTGGCCATTCATCATACAAGAAGTGACATTTGCACGTAGCTTCCCCACCTTAAGAAAGACTACCCACACAAATGATGAAAGACATTCCTAATAAAATCTGATAATATCATGGACCGTACAATCTCCGAAGTCAGGACAATTGACAATGTCATTTTTTTTCTCACAAATCAAGACTCTTGATCTCTTTTCTTAAAAATGATTAACCGTGATTCATTGTTAAAAATTATCTGCTGTCTTAGAAGTTGCAATGTTTATGGCTCAACAAGCCATTTAGGGGGTGGGGGTCTGTGTGTCTTTTTTCTGAAATGTGATGCTTTGGAGACACAAGGATTCTGCTCGCCAGTGCTGTGTAAATTGGTTTCAGTCCTTCCTGGCACAGAATATCTATCATTGGTCAGTAGTAATGCGTAAGTAAGGTAGGTATGCAATACTCAATACTGACTGCTATTTTGGGTAACTAGTTCTAGTTTCTGAATGTGTTAGTATATCCGAAGTAGTAGTCTGACTTCATGCATTACTTTGAGAGAAAATAGACGCAAAATGTAGAGGTGTAGAATAATAATAATTATCATACATTTTATTTATAAGCGCCTTTCACAACACTCAAGGATACTTTACAATCAAGAGCAAAACAATAAAACCACAGATAGAATTAGAAATAAAGGAAGAGATGGATTTAAGCTGAATATGCAAGTTTGAATAGGTGGGTAGGTAGAATATCTGTCTTCAGGAATAACAGTAGCAGACAACGGCCACTACTCTCCAAAAATGAGTAACATGAGGCACAAATCATTCAACTGTATGCCAAATTCAGCCACACTGGTACATGGATGGTTTGCACATGCAACAAAATTAATATTTAACAAATAATAAAATAAAAGAGGTCAAACAAACAAATAATAACATAAAGGAGGCCAAACACACTCTTTTACTAACTGTCAGAGATTTTCTCGGACAAAGTTAAAGAAATGACTCGGCACACAGGAAACTATCACTAACCAACAGGCACACGTCAAACAACTGTATATTTATTATGGAACATAAAGTAACAAAGGGAATCGATTTCCACCAGTGAAGCATGGTGCGAGAAGGTCATGTATGCCCTCCCATCTGGGGGAGTGAGGTCATATATTTACCAAGTCACATTTTCAGCATGATGTCATCTCATGTAAAATCGAATGAAGGAAAGTGTTATCTAGCTCTAACAAAAAACGGCATCAAATTGAAGAATCATTTGATTTGATTTGAATGATTTGATTGATCCCCCCCCCCCCCCAATTTTGCTGCTGTAGACTGCAAATTTCCCCAGTGTGGGACAAATAAAGGTTATCTTATCTTATCTTATCTTATCTTATCTTATCTTATCTTATCGTTATCACAGCATTCCAGCTGACAAAGTCTCAACATGTTGTGTGAAGCAGAGCTGCGACGAATGGTCCTTGAATTTATTTGTTATAAAATATCACAGTGACAATTTTTCCAGTTTGTGTTTCTGGTTCCCAAATGTTTTTGATGAGTCTCATAAAACTCATCTAAATCCAACTGTGTGGACTGACTGGGCACAGTCATTGTAGAACAGAAAAGGACATGCCCCAAACTGTAGGAAGCACTATTCAATTACAGAGTCCACAATGTCTGATATCTGATGCTTCCTGGACTAACCAATTTTGCTCAAACTTTGCAGTGTCTTATCCGTCTTTATCAAACCCGTCCAATTTGCTCGGATTTTGAAGAGTGGGTGTGCTGGACGATGCCTTGTGGTGTGTGTGTGTGTGTCTTTGTGTGTTTATCAGCAATTAAAAGAGTGACTGAACTTTCCGACCTCCTGGTTTTCTTTGAAGACACCATTTGATGACGTCATTCATAGGCCATCACTGGAAACCCAAATTACACGGCAGCTAAGTCCCACTGACATCCATAATTACACTGTCAGTGAGATAAATGTACTACGGGGAGCCCGGCCAGATGGGAGGAAAGGATGGATGAAGATACTGAAGCGGAGAGGCAAATCAAAGGATAAAAAGGGGAGGTTGTTTGATTTAAATGTGATTATGTTAAGATAACAATATAAACAGCAAAAGGAGAAATGTTCAAGGATGTTAGCTTTGCTGTCAGTATCCTGACTGAGCCCTTCACTTAATGAAAAACCTCCATCTCCAATAAAGCTTTTGTTTGGGAAAAACATCGGACAGAAGAATAAATCAAACTTTCCTCGTAACAAAATGGCTGATATTATTCTGATTGCTATGAAACCTCAAACAGCAACAAATGGCATTAACTAAATGAGATTTTTTAAAAAGCACAGAAAACATGTCGATTCGTGACACCCCATACTTGCCGCAGCGTGTTTGGTTGCTCACTGACTTGTGCTCCCACAACACTATTAACTCTTAGGAACATATTTTTTGCAGAGAAGAGCACATACGCTTGGCGTAAAAACTGGCACATCTTCATTTTCATTCCGGGGCAAGGCTAGTTTACCATGTTTGGGAATTTGGCAGAGCGCGCCGTGCTTCATTGGGCGCTTAAGTGGACTGAGGGAGTTTTCTATTACATTCGGCCGGCACACCTGACAATTTGGTGACAGAAAATTGACTCAAATTCAGATCTACCTAAAAGCAGGTCTAAATTGTGGCCCAGGTGGTGTAACACGTTTTGGTGTTTTTGATTGAGGTGCAGGCAGACAGATTCTGAGCTTTTCAGACGTGTGTGGTTGATGTAATTGAATTTCATTCATAAACAGCATGTGTCGATCCCTCAGAATCATTGGAGGAATCACTTAATTGGACAAATGATTACTCGATATGTGTAATACATCCAATTCACCAAAATCACATTACACTATATGCACATATAGCGAGACTAGGTTCCAGCAGGTGTAAGTTTTAGACTACCGGTACTTTCAGCCATCAATTTGTCACTTGTGCACGCCAAATGAAACAGGCTCAAAGGGGCCACTATGGCGCAGAGGTGTCTGCCAGTTTCCCAAACAAGTGGCATGAAAATGAGGATGTGAGTTTTAACGCTCAAGCGCAGCTGCTCTGTCTGTGATTATAGCGCCCTCAGAGGTCATTACAAAAAGCACCTTCATTATCAAGCTCACATAACTCCATTTATCCATCCATCCGTCCATTTTCCGATCCGCTTTCTCCTCAAAAAAGTCACGGGGTGTGCTGGAGTCTATTCCATCTGTCATCGGGCAGTAGGCAGGGGGACACCGTAAACTGGTTGCCAGCCATTCACAACATAACGCTACATATTTAAATTTGTAGAGTTACACTGGAAAGAGTAAATTAGGGAATGTGAGTCAGGGTTATCTGGGGTCATCCTTAAATTAGTGGCATGTAGCACAAGAGGATCAAACCCCACAACAGCAACTCGCACACCGGGCCCATGGCTTCAGTTAACTGAAGAACACAGGTGGGCTGAAGGGGGGATTCCAAGTTTTTCTTGTGAATATGGAATCTCTTTTTTTTAAGGTCATAAAGAGAGACAGAGTGAGACAGAGTTGGGGGTTATTCTTCCATGCTGATTTAGGGAATGGCATATTGACTCTCATTGCTCACTTGCTCCGATTTAACAAAACCTTTCTTCCCATTGTTCATTAACCAGTGCTAAACAAATTACTTCATGCTCTTGATTTTGTTTATTACAAAAAAAACCAAGTCATGTTTGTCTAGTTATCTCAATTATGTTCGTATGATAACAAGAAACAGTATGTAAAGAAATTCACAAATGCATATTTTTATAATATTGTAATTTCCTTCATTTGAAGGATCAATAATATTTTTTCCAATTGCTAATTTGATTTGGGGAAGTTTGTCTCTGGCGAAGGAGATCAGAACAATAACCAACATTTAAGTGATAACAATTTTTTTAAATGACGTATTCTGTATTAACTCCCTCCCCACTCTCCAAACATTGTCCTATGCAAACATTTGTGAATGTTGTACTTAACCCATGTGTAACTTCCACTACTCCCTGTGGGGAAAACAACAATGTCTGCTCTGTGCAATGAATTTTCACCCTATTTGCATCAGTCATACTGTTTTGAAGACAACACACACGGAAGTAAGATGAAACCAAAACAAAAGCCAGAGTGTGACATTGATTCAAATAGTTGCATGCCTTTTGCATACTTCCCCACATCGCTTTGTCTCTTGACCACACACTCCACAAACACCTAAAATAAAGAAATCCCTCTGCACCATGCCCACAGTTGCACTCCATCCATGCAAACTTCTGTTATCTGCTCTACTGTTGATGCAAAAGAGGAAGTTCGATGTGCAGTCGCAACATACAAAGGTGAACATTTATTTGTCTAAAAAAAGAAATAAATAAAATACTTGCGCCTTCACACACTCGTGGCAGGGCCCTCCTGTAACTCTTCACAAGGTTTTCAAAAGAATGAAATCGGTTTGACCCAATCAACCCCCCCCCCCCCACCCCCCCCACAACCCTCTTTGCATGTGCAGCTTCTTCAATGGAATACAGCACTGTACTTGCACATTTGGGGAAGTTGGTGCAGGTCACTCCAACGGACACATCCAAGAGGAAAGCAGGCAGCGGGCGTTAAGATAAAGAAGGAAGAGATAACAGATATGAACACATGGAGATACTGTACATTACTACAATGGGATTAAAGTGTAAATGCATGATGGCAGACTTGGTGTCAAATCAGGTTTCAAAAACTCCATAGTAGCAAACTGCAAAGAGAAATTGGAAATCAAATATTGAACTACCGCAATCATTTAATAATAATAATAACAATAAACTATAAGATGAATGGATGGACGAACAATACAGTGGATGCGATGAATGACTGATATGTTGCTAGATTGGTGGATTTATTAATGATAGGATAATGACTGGATGTAAGGTCAGGGCAGTGTGATGGATGGATAGCGTGATGACAGATGGATGATCATGGGGTAGACAGAGGGGGGATAGAAAAAATGAACAGACAGACAGAGGGGCGGATCACAGATTGACAAATGATGAGTTGATAGACTTATTGACAAGAACATGGAATGGTTGACTGTCAGATGGGTACATCCCTAAAGCTGTTGCTGCTTTTAAGGGTGATAGTTGAAGAATTGAAAAGACAGATATGGTATAAAAAGTTGATGGACAGATGATTGATGGATGAAAGAACAAATTTAGAGATCAGGGATAGGCAACTTAAATGCTGGAGGAGGGCCACAATTTTTTATTCAGTGCGAGTGGGGTCCACCACATACGACGATGCACTTCCTAACCTGATGCATGACAAAGATGGTGTTTTAAATATGGACAAAATATGTACATGAGTGCAAAATATATGCTCTCAATATATCTCATTTTTCGGAATACATTTCTCATGGCATATAGACCAGATCCACTCTCTGAACCGAACAACAAAGGGTTGAACCACGTACTGCGAGGTTCCCCCCCGGGTGCATAGGCTTCACAAAACTGCTGAAGAGCAAACCAACTCATTTTGGGCAGCATTTTTTCACAAAAAAACAACTCACTCAAAGTTTTAATCTGAATGAGGTAATTTGTTTGTCCTGCATATTATTCTGAATCTGCAAGCCATTCATAGTCTTACTCACATTTTAGAATAGGGTAATACAGTAGGTCCTAGTGCAAGCACAACCAAGCCATGTCTACCATCTAGTGGTGAATGGTGATATTACAACTTAAAACTACAGCCGACCGTTCATACTCGCAGCGTAGCCGCCACAGATTTAAATATATACAGCTTTTTTTCAGTTTTTTTAATATATTGGCAATTTTCCAGGTTTCCCCCCCCCATTATTCCCCCCCCCCCTCGCTATTGTTTTCATAGTTTTTTTTAAAGAATTTGTGGTGTTTGTAAATGAGGAATCTACTGTATGTAATATTTATATACATAGTATGTAAGATGTTGTAAATGTTCATTCACATTTTTTAAAAATCAAGGGGCCAACCAGAGTGTAATCGGTGGCTGCATGGGGCCCACAGGCCACCAGTTGTCAATCAATTGTATAGCTGTTGTACAGATAAATCAAATGACGATGGATGAATGGAAATATGAGCATATGGATTGTTAGACCGACTGTTAGATGCCACCTATTGGTAACAGACTGCTGGACGAACATCTTAACAGATAGATGGATAAAAGAATGAACAGACACAGTGAGTGGACACATGGATTGATGGATGCACAAAAAGACAGACTGATGGGTGGCTGGATGAATGGATGGGTGGCTGGATGATTAAGAGACAGATGAATGAACACATTAGATTGGCAGTAGAATGGACAGATTTATGATCAAGCAGGTGGATAGACGGATAGACAGACAGATGAATAGAGAGTGACTCTGGGGAGTGATGGATGGACTGACAGATTGCTGGATGGAGGGATGACGTGATAACAGGCTGAGCAGGAGAACAGACAGAGTTGGAAAGTAGATGGAGCAACAAACATATATAAATTGAAAAGACAGTGTTTAATGTCTGCCTGCTGGTTGGCTGGTAAAGAACACATTGAGACATAAAAGAAATAAACATGTTTGTGTATCAGTCACAGTATTCCAACTGTTATCATCCAAAAGGAACATGCGTTTGAAGACAGAGGACAGATTGCAGCCACATGTGCTGGGGACGCGCCGAGAAAAGAAAGTGCACACAGGTGCACGAGATAAATTCACTGCCTGAAACCACAACAGCCTTTCTGGACAAGGCTGCAGACCATTTGTTAGACTCGGACACGAGTTGCTCAATGAAGGAGTGAGCGGCTGCTTGGATGCGTGGCTCACTTGGAAGCAGGCGCACAAATATGAGAGATTCCCAAAGGAAATGATTGGCTAATTAGCCGGATGTTGAAAACAGTGAGAGGTCTGACTCAATAGTTGGCTAAATATGACAGTCGTCTGACTGAATGTCTGAATAATGCAAAACCACGTCAATACTATTTTCTTTGCAAAAGTATCCAGATGTGTTGAGGTGGCAAATCCTGGTCCACAAAGTAAAAACCCTGTGAGGGTTTGGGTTTCGCCGCAGGTGCATCGACTCAACCGGCAGGTAACCGAGCTCTTGAGTAGAAGCACCTGTGGCCAAAGCCAAACTCTGGCAGGTTTTTACTTTCTGGACCTGGATTTACTACCTCGGCGATTTGTAATGAACTCACCTGCAAGAATTGTTTCATGCGTTGGCTTTAAGTGCCATTCCATACATTGGCTTGAAAACAAAAAGGAGCAAGAGCATGTTTTAGTGCTTGCAAATGGCCAAGGCATACAAGGATGTTTTTAGCATGTTTTTCTGCTCTGGTAACTGGTAAATGAAAAACATGCAAAATTTACAAAAATCATCAAGTGCAAGCAAACTGCATGAAAACAACACTCTCAGGCTGGAATCAGAAGCTACCATATTAGTTAAAGTTACCACATTATGATACAGTATGAATAGCAACAACATTATACATTTTCATTGAAGCAATTTTAAATGTTATGTTACATTCTGTGTGGTTGCTGTTGAATGAATGTTGTTGTGGTTTTTATGTGGAGGAGGGCATGTGCCATTTCATTGTGTTTTTTATCCAATTACTATAAAACTTAAAATGAAAGATCGCCAAACGGTCTCAAATTAAAACGCTTTTCCTGTGGATTTATTTGCATTTCTGTTATTTTGTCACCATCATGACTCATTTTACTGCAGAATATTGCCCATAAACTTTGAGACTGAATGAGCATTCCCTGTGCATGCTTTAAACAAATACTGTTCTGTAGCCACAGGGAGAGTGCAGTGTTGCACAGCAGGCACAGAAATGATCCACATTGGCACCACAATTTTAACTACTATAGTTACATCTTGGAAATTAGAGCCATCAAGCCACAGAAACGCAGGCTAATCTACAAAGTACATGCTTACAAGTAATGAACACACACACACACACACACACACACACACACACACACACACAAATCATGTGTCTCAGGATCAAAACAACTAAAATACAACTTACCAAGATAAGTTTCATGGCCAGGTTGGAGCTTGCTATCCAAGTGCTCTTCTCCTCTGCATAAAAGTGAAGTAATGTGGACTCCATCACAAATGTCCTCTTATACCGGAGCCACAGAGAGAGAGGGAGAAAGTGTGTAAGAGAGCAAGTCAGAGAGAGAGAGAGAGCAAGAGCACATTGCCCACCCACTGAGTGTCTCCCCCTCGCACAGACCATACGCCAAGTGGTGCATAAGAGGAGGAGAGAGAGGACTACTTCAAACGAAGAGGGATCATTCATTTCGTGACCATGAATGGATGTGACTTTAAAATTAGGGCTCAATTATGTATGTATTCATGCATTCACAAAGAAGTGTTCTTTTTGAAAAACAAAACAAATCATTTGGAAATGTCGGAAAGATTTTCATTTGCCTGAAATGCCCCCATCTTCTTTTCACATAATGTTTGAACTTTATGACAATGCCTATCACAAAGCCATCCCATGTTTAAGTTTAAACCCTTCAAAGCTCATGGAGAAGTAGATCCATGGGTAATATCAGTGAAGAACTATGATTATTTTATAATCCTGACATCTACTATTGATACTGCTTTTGCTGTTTGGAATTGCAGGGAGCTGGATTCTATCCCATCTCATAGCAAACGGCAAATTTCACAATAGACTGGCAGCAAGTAAATAGCACAGGGCACAAAGAGAGACAGACACCCATTCACATTCGCATTCACACCATCACTGAATGAGAAGTGAACCCATGTGGCCTCCACTGAAGTCAGGCGAGTGTACCACTACACCGCTGAATGATAGTCAAATATAATGTCCGAAGGTATTTTTGGGCCGCACGGAAAGCAATTAAGAATGTTCCAGTCAAGCAATAATTTTAAGGATGCACCACTACAACCATTTTGAGTATGGGTACCAGTACTTCCAATTGAGGGCTCAATGAAACCCAGTACCAATACGAGACAATGTAAGTACATCTTGCAATTTTGATCTAATTTTCATTTTAACCATATATTGGTCCAAAACAAAAACCACCATCTTTTCTTGAAGAGGGCATATATTTCACTCAAATACAACACTTTTTAGAGTAACAACTTGTCATGACTGACATCTTAACATACAACTGCGTGTTATTCTAATAGTCTCAGTGATGTTGCAGTCTGAACACTAGGGGGCAATATGTAAAAGGAGTGCATAGATAAGTGACAAAGAAGAAAAAAAGAGATGAGTAAGAATGCAGAGTGGTAGATATTAACAAGACTCTTATATTTCCTCTGTCTGCTCATTATGAAATAACGTAATTAATAAGAAATACCAGACTGCTTCTTGAGAGTCATCAAATGAAACCTGAGGAACAATTGAAGTGATATTTCATCAAACTATTGCTTCCTTCTCTCTACTGCACGTGTTCAGGATTTGAAGTGCAGCTGGCTTGGCTGGAGCTGCACAGCACAGAACTTGAATCTTGACGCTTGCTAAACAGCTCGCAGGACAGCAGCCTCCATCCCTGAACGGCAGCGGAATAATTTTCGGTCAGCTAAAAGTGTGATCATTCGTGTTACCTCTACATGAGGTTCATGGTTCCTACTATACTGAATCTCAGGATAGTAAAATGGTATCAGTGTTGTAGTATTGGTGCATTTTTAAAAGTATGAGTGCTGTATACTTGCAGGATAAGTATTGGTGCATCCACCCATCCATCCATCCGTTTTGTAACCTGCTTATCTTTGTGAGGGTCGGGGCGTGCTGCAGCCTATCCCAGCTGTCCCTGGGCAGTAGGCGGGGTACAGCCTGAACTGGCAGCTGGGCCAATCGCAGTATTGGTGCATCCTGAAAAAACATGACCATGTACCGGTAGTTGTAATATTCATCCCTGTAATGTAATATCGTTTTTCATTTCATTACCACCATACACATGCATAACAAAGATCATAACATTATATGGCATATATAATTTTATTGACTGAAAAAAAAATCGGATCTTGTTCTTTTTTCCCTTTTTTTTGGTGGGGGGACATTCTCTTAAATTGTATTCTCCGGAGAGTACATGTTTTTTTCCGACTGCATTATTTTCAGTGCATTACCTTCTTTTGAAATCATGACATTGTTTCAATGAATGCACTCTAAAGCTCCATTTTAATCACTTGACAAATTTGATTCATACTGTTTGTCCATGAATGAATTCAGAATTCATTCAGCTTCTGGTGCGGTACTTTGTGTTCACTAAAGTCTATTTGACCTGAAAAACAGTGCGGCAGGACAACAAGTGGAACAGTTTGGTGTATTTGAAGTGCATGTGTGGTAAAATCCACAGAAAGACATGCCTGTTTGCAAGATTTATGAAGTCTTCTTCGTTCATGCTAATAGCTGTTAGTCATAGAAAATAGATGTTTTGGGAGGGTAACCACAGACACAGTAAAACATACGTAGCGAGTAGGTCCATGACACATCCCACTGTTGAGTAATTGAACTAATTTCCAGAGACGGTGTTTGCTGTCAACAAATGAAAATTCCACACTATACTATGAATTGTAGGTGAATAATTAAAAAAAAAACATTGAGGAAAACATGAACTTTCTTGTGCTAAAATGAAAACATCAAACATTCAACTGCGGTTAGTCAAGTTGGATGTATACCAAGTGTGTCAATCATCTACACAAGATCAGAGTCACTGAAGCAAAATGACACTTTTTTCCCCTCATCTTGCATGTATTGGATTATTTCATTCCGCGTTCTCATTTTGTCCATCAGCTGTGGCTTAGTTTGCCTACTTTGGGGTTCTAAAGTTATTTTGATGGTCTGTTGATAACATATCGCCTCGAGTGTTGGTATTATTTTAAACCAACGGTAAGTAAAAAAGATCTTCAAATCATTTTGATGATGAGACATTTTCTTCAAAGAAGGAAGTGTCTCGACCACTGCAAATGTCGCCGTTAAGAGCTGTGCACTTTGTACAAACTTTGTGCACTAATATTCATTGGTTTGAGTTCTTTAGCTTCCGACCATATCTTTGGTCGTTAAAAAATAAATTTCATTACAGCTCCCAAAAACACCCGTCAATTTGTATATACCACACCATTAATTCCACTTGACAACTGTAGAAGAGCCTAAAAAAAAAAAAAAAAAAAAACGACAGCGCAGAAACGGCACAATATTTCCCACTTGAATGTGATCATAAAGTGATATGCGTGTTGACTGCAAAAACATACCGCTAAGTTAACGAACAATGCTTACATTTTATGTCTGTGATACATTCCAAGAAAAACAACCATTTGTACTGCTCCACTTATTTTATGTGATGCTTATCCTGTTCAGGGTCAGAGAAGGGACTGAAATATCCTAACATGTGGAAAAAAGACGCGGGTTACACCCGATGCCAGTCAATCACATGGCAATTGTGAATTGAAGAACTGAATAGGAATCCCTCCCCACACTAGTTGCATGAAAGTCACCTTGTTGAACCATTACACTAATGACCCAAAGTGTACTCTATGGTGGGAATATTCCTCAATACAATGGGCTGGAAACTTGTCGTCCACTCCTTGGTTTAGCGCTAAACTAGAAAAACAAAAATCCGAGCAGCAATTCAAATCATGCCCTCATTTGATGAAGTTCCAAAGCAAAAGCAGAACACAAGCGTCAGTCATGTTAGATGATGGATCACGGGCGGTCGTGAAACAAGGCTTTGGGTTTGGGAAACTGTGCTCGAAAGTTGTTTTTGTCGGCATCCGGTGTTTGTGACTCATTGAGAGGTTTAGTGATATATAGCAACTGTCACTTGTGGAAAAATAGGCATTATGATTACATAATGACATGACGGCAGAGCTACTTAGCGGAAGACAATGCTTCATAATGAAGCTTCAGGATGACTGGAGAGAAAGGGTTAAAAGCATGGAATAAGGTCGAGGCGGGGGCAGAATGATGACTTGTTGGATGCAGGTGGCTGATAGAGTGAAAATGTGGAATCTGACAGTCACAGTAGGCAAACTGTAAAAACTTCATTCATAATTTTACTGTTACACTGAATACTAAAGATTGTTGAGGGAGCAAAGGGCATAGATGAAATCATGACTCAACACTCTGCTAAACGATTCAACTTTGAGGTTGACTTTCCATTGAGTGAAATTATGATCATTCAAGGTGACTGAAGAATAAAGATCATTGTTCATTGAAATTTACGGTGTAATTAATCAGTCGTATCCTCACAGAACACTAACTGGAAACAATAGATGGAAAAATATGTTTCTTATTAGCTGTGTTAGCCTTGGCGCCATTGATGGATCTTTTTTGATCATTTTCTGCCTTGTTTTTCTGATCTGAAAATACTGTGAAACAAGTACGAACACATATTTGCCTCAAGCACTGTAATTTTACGTCTTTGCAAATGGGCTTTCATATACTGTTTGATCATCATAGCCCAAAGTTATCGTCTGACTAAACATTAGTTTTTGCATGTAAGTCAAAGTTTTCCACTGATGAAAAGTCATGTCATTCTACATCATTTGAACATTTGTACATCGGTTGCTCATGACTAAAATGTGGTAAAATGACAAAAAAAAACAACCCCCCCTCCCCCACATGGTTTTACATGGCAATGCCATATCCATAAGCATATTCAGATGTTATCACAGTGCAAATTATTATTCAACTGTATTTAGGGAAAGAAATAAAAATGCCATGTCACAAGTTGATTACAATTTAATTATCTTCTTGATTTTGCTTATAGAAAATTCCAACCATAATCATGATAAAAGTGATAAAAGATAGCCCATTTATTCACCCCAATTCTCTTATTTGTATGTCACAGAGTTGCAGCATACTGCATGATGTCCAACTCAACCCAGGTGTATATATTTTGTTGAGTATTATTTGGACCCCACCAAGCACCACTATCTTGCCAAAGAGCAAGCAAACGTATTGGTTTGCCTTTTTGTGAGTCTGCAACTCTGGATTTTCAGTCTCGCACAATACCATACTTGACATTCACCAAAATCAGAAAAAATAAACAGAACATTGAGGCAAATATTAATAGTATATAATAATAATTATTATTATCATAGTTTTGAGCTTCATTTTATAATAATAATATTAATTATTATTATTATAATAAAATGAAACTCAAAAATCAGCGCAAAATAATTTTAACACTTGCACATGTATTGGACAAACTTGGTGAGTACTGTATTATTTTCTTTGTCTATTGTTGTGGGCGTGTGTTGGTAACCGCCACAAAGACCAAAACAACAAAAAAGATGGAAGCGAGGCCAGCATGCTGTTAACAGTGACCACATGTATGAGAGTGCTTTTGCAAAAATGATAGTAATTCAGACAGGATATTAAAATTCAATCCAGGCGTTTTTTTGGGTAACTCCTGTTACTGTTAAAATCTTAGACACTCCATTCCCTATCTTGGCAGAAAGACGCTTATGCGCTCAGCGTAAAAACGGACGCACTGTCGTGGGTGTAAGGCGGCTTCGCCTGCATGGTAGACGACATCATCGTATCTTTCTGTTTCCTTATTGACAAGAACGCCGTGCCCTCTGACCGCCCCGATTTTAATGCAAATGAGGGACACCACTATGACTAGTCAGGAATCGGCTCCGTTCCATCCCACGCCTCTTTATGCCCAATTCTACCTGTACAAAGACCAGCAAAATACCAAACGAAAGAAACCTCCACCTATGTGCACAGTTAAACTGCACCTTGCGCTAGACTTTCATGGGACACGAAATTAGGCATGGTTTTGCAATGGAAGAAGAAGCCAAATAAAAGTGCGCTCAAAGATGTTCTAGTGGAGTTTCAAACCAGAACTTCCTGACTGGGAGGCAGTTGTGTTCATCACATTTTCACCATAGCGCCCCCTCTAAGACCCCTGAACACTGATCCACAAAGCCGAAACTCAACTGAACTGGACAATGGTGAAAAAAAATAGTTTGAGACTCACATGTGCACACTCAGCAATTGCCCCTCGCACAGATCTCAACATAAGAGCGGCGTGGTTGAGTGGTTGTTTCCCAGCCCAGAGGTTGGTGGTTCGATCTTCGGCCTTTGCGACCATGATGAAGTGTCCTTGCGCAAGATACTGAGCTCGCAGTTGCTCCTGATGCTGCATCATCAGTAGATGAATGTGGTAACAGTGTCAAGCGCTTTAAGTACCCGAGATAAAAAAAAAAAGCGCTATATAACCGACAGCACGTTTACCATTTAACTCCGTACAACTGAAATACTGCGACCACTGGTGGTTTTATCATAAAACATTTTAGGCCCCACATAATAGTACTGCATTTTTTTTTTTAAGCGAAAACAAATTGGCACAATTGTCAAGGATGAAGCAGATTGATTGCCCTGGCAGCTGTAGCACTGTTCTAACGATAATAATAAAGAAGAAAGAGGTGAGAAATAAAGGAGAGACAATAGGATTCAAATTTCGAGTCACAAAAAAACAAAAATAAATAAAAATTAAACTAGTGGTCAACGGTTGACCATTCATAATCAGTATTTGTATACAGTAACCCTGTACACTGCATGACAGGTCAGACACATGAACCTGTGTCGCTTGATGTGTAGAAGGCCTAATAATAATTTGGGGCGTGGGGGGGGCATTAATTTGAATGACAAATGAGGATGTATAAACGTCACATTGCTGACTCATACATAAAATATTTTAACATAAACTGTCTCACATACACACACACACACATGTATAGAATTAAATGAACTACAATTTACAAGGTTAAGACATAACACACAACACAACACTTGCTTTTTGATCACAATCGACAAGCATGGCAGTCGGCTAGTTGGGGTCTAGCTAAGAAAAAATGGCAGTCTTCATTCAGCGTTCTTTCTTGTCAGAAGGACAACAACCAGCACAATCGAACTGCCCATTCATTTTCTATAACCCTATCTTGTTCAGGCCTATGAGGAGCTGTCGCGTATCCCAGCTGACTTCAAACGGAAGGCAGACTCCACCCTGGCCCGGTCCTGCACTACCACATAGACTCCAATGCAAAACAAGCAAGCTGGCAGAAAATGTTCGATTTAGTCTTCAAAAGCGAGGGACAATGTAATTAAAAGGAAGGATCAACTTTCTTCCCATATTCTTCTTTGAGATTGACGACTGCTATGAAATACTGGATGCTGGATATTGCACAGTTACCGCATGAGGGTCAACCCTCATATTTTTGAATTCATTTTGGCCCTACTTTCCATTTTACAATTTTTGTGGCATTTGAAGTTCCAGGTAGTGCCGTCCATTTTCCTATTAGCCCACACAGTCTGGGAAGCAAGATGAATGACCTTAGCGTGAATGTTTGTCAGGAAACGTGGGCCTCTGCTCTGTTGTTGTATAGGCAAAGCACAACCATTGTCTTGACCTTCTCATATTCTTCTCTCCACTACCCTGCGGTCCAGCTCAATTTCTTTTTAAGGATATTTTATAGTCAGAGTACCCGGCCGTCTCTGATGGAATTTACAACAGACAAGTGGTTAAAAAAAAAAACACCAGGAAAAACAACAACAACAAAAGCCTCAGGCGGATGCAGAAATTGTCACTTGGGGTGAGTGATGTGAACACTGCGAGAACAAGGAAGGGATGCTTAAGGCAACAGAGACGCAGGCATGAAAAAGAGCGATGAGTGTTCCTACAGACCTTGCGCCCGGCGTTGGAAGTCTTGCCAGTTCAAGCAGTGACTCATATGTGGCCTTGAGAGAAGAAATAACAGCAGAGGGAACCCAGGACTTCCACGGCAGCTGATGTGGTCACCTTGTTTTCCCTTGTGAGGTTTCTGAATATGATTTAGGGGAAACTCTCCCGTGCTTATGAAGACCGACGCGTCTGGAGTGACACATAGCAGCGTACGCAGAAACAAGGCTCACTGTGAAAAAGCCCCGCTTAATTAGGCCCATCGGAATGGAAATCCGTGATGAGCCGAGAACCCCTTGAATGTGTGTACCCCATTTATAGAATGTAGTCACTCAACTCGCCTCAGAGTGTTAAGAGGCCTTGGGATCAATTGACTACATTCTTGGAACAAAATATATTAGGATGACAGTACTGTACTGTAATTATTTTGTTTTACTTTGGTCATTTCATTGATACCAAAGTGTCAAACTTCAGGCCTGCACGCAAAATACGGCCCAGCATGTAATTTTAAGAGGCTTGCCAAAACTTTCCACAAATTTGCCTTGACTTCTGTTCAAACTATGCAGAAAAATACAACGGCAATCATGTAATAGGATGTTGTTCATTAATAGGCTTCCTGCACAGGACATATTCGGTAAGGGACAAGTAGTCTGATTGCTTCGCTCTCGAGCCACTTGCCAAGTCCAGAATCACACACAGTGCAGCTCATCTTCTGCTGAGTAGACATCATGACTAGACATGCTTAACAAAAAAAAAGGAATACAGCCTCTCGCTCCTCAGATGTAGCCCAGGCAAATTCAATTTGGAGTGCTTTCATGGATATAGCGTAATCATTCGCACTGTTCAAACTGATCTCTTTATGTTGCATTTGTCTGTCCCTCACTTCCTTTGAGGAATAAGTATTTATATTGCACATTTAGCCTGTTGTTTCATTGTAAATGTCATCAAATCTGTTCCTGTTTACAAAAGAGATAAGCAGTTTGGTTTTGCACTTAATTTGAATGTCAATTTTAGACAAAAGTTAAAACCCACTCGAACCGTGACTTTTAGCCAACTGTTACTCCCTGAGCTATTATCCACTTGTGTTATTTTGCAGTTACAACCAACCCCCTGGCGGCAACCGTGTGGCCTCTGATGGAAACAAGTTGGACACAACTGACATGTTACTGCGGGTGGACAACGTATGGAAATAATCCTTCCAAAAAGCAGGAACTAAAGACAAAATGCATGAATTTGCAAAGCCTTTGCAAGTTACCTCAGGGTCAAAAGAATTTAAATCAAGTCTCCGCTTAGACCCTTTAAGTGGAGTTTGCATGTTCTCCCCGTGTTTGCGTGGATTTTACAGCTTTCTCCCACATCCCAAAAAAACGCCCCAGTGCCTGTCAGGTTAATTGAAGACAGTAAATTACCGACAGCCGTGGTTGTGCGTGGGAATGGATTTTTGCTTATATGTGCTCTGGAATTAGCTGGCGACCAGTCCACGGTGTACACCGCTTCGCGCCCAATATCAGCTCGGATGAGCTCCAGCTAAACTATGACCTCGGTGAGGATAATGGCCATATGAAAATGTGAATAAAAATAAAAGGAAGGCACAGAGACAAGCCAGCTGGCAAAGTGGGGTTTCACCAGTGTGTTACATCACTTTGTCTTTTAACACAACTCAGTAAGCATTTATGAGTTAAATAAAGTATTTTTTACAATGTCGGGTGTGTGAAACCGTATGGCGCTCTCCTCACTCCCTGAGAGATCATTTATGAAGACACCTCTATATAAAGTGGGGAAACTGGATGTCAAACATGTTTCCAATGAAATTAAAAATATGTATTTAAAGGGGGGTTGCCGGGGGTTCAAGGAAAGTCAACAGACAAACAGGAGCAACCTGCTTCCTTATTTTTATGTTCCTTTCATGTGAGGTTGAATGTGAGTAGTTGTGCTTCATGTTTACCAACCAAAACAAGTTCTTACTCACTGGCTGCAATGCGCGGTGGCACAGGGCCAATGTAAAGATGGCCGCACTGTGCAGCTACTGTGCTATCACTTCACTCGACAGGGCCTAACCCATGGCTCCCTCATTACACTATCACGAAATAACCAGGGTAAAAATAAAAGACATCCCTTAAATAAAGAGGAAATGGAAGTTGGACGCGCGCCTTTAATCTGACAAGTAAATACAGAATAACTCTCTTAAATCTGAAGCAGTAAGTGCTCCCCTCAGGAAACCAGGAAAATCCCCCAATGCTGTGAAAATACAACACGTTCTTTTTGAAAAACTTTATATCAGCAGGGGACAAGACCCCACGGGGTTAAAAGTCAATCATAACAATATAATGGAAATCACCTTCATATTTTACAGTCAAGCTCCCCCAAAAGGCTGCATGAATAATTTATTTAATAATTTAATAATTTTTGCGTTTTTTTTTTTTTTGCAGTTGGAAAAGTTAAACATGAAATGAAGTAATCTGTCAGGCCCGCTGGAGAAACTGTTGAGAAAAGAGAAGTGATGGCTGGAAGGTGTTTTTATGTTCTGCACATTATGTATGATTTACCTTGAACAGGCTAATCTTTCCAACTACATACCGGTATTTGACAAATATCAATCATTGTCTGCTGGAGGCAATCTGGACAAGAGTTCAGCATGTTCAATCAAGAAAAGCATCTAATCTGTTCTCTGCTCTTTCTTTCTTTCTATCCATCGATCCATCCAACCATTGATCGAGGTATATTGTGACTGTTCCCCAATATTTCAGTTTTGCGCTTTGTTTCTTTATTCTGTCATCTAGGCTCGCATATAAACTTGGATAACATATGACAGTGACATATTGTCAGTACGTCGACCTTTCTACCAGAGTGTCAGCTCTCTTCCGTGTCTTTTGCATCCAGCCCTGCTCTCTGTAGTATTTTCGTCGATAAAGACTCTTACTTTGCAACTTTGGTCTCATGTCTGCTTCTGGGTCCAAAATTCCGCTCGTCACATGACACTACCTACTGACCATTCTTGGACCCAGGAGACTCAGGCACAATCCATCAAGCTGCTGACGTCATCCCTCCACCTCCAATCAGAGAGTGATCGTCTCACCGGCTGCTGCTCCACCTTTTCACCAGCAACTCCTCGTGTCGCTCCTTCTCGATGGGTTTCCCAGGCCGTCACAAGCCCCCCGGACCACATTCCTCGTACCACCCAATGCCCTCCGTGTAAGCTCTGTCTTTTCCTCCACATCTCTTGCCCTCCAAACGTGTTCTGGCGGCGCAAGCCTTGCGGCCTCCCTCTGAACCTGCTCTGGTAGCACGAACCCAGCAACCACCCTCCGACTCTGCTCCGGTGGTGCAAGCTTTGCGGCCGCCCACTCACCCTGCTCCAGCAGCTCAAGCCCCACAGCCACCCTCTGACTATGTTCCGGCGGCGCATGTCTTGCAGCTGCCCTGTCCAAGTATTCCTTGTTGTCTTGTCAGCTTGTTTGTTTTTAGTTCATAGATTTTTTTTTTTTTCCATCTTTGTTGGTTCATTGTTTTTGTCACGTCTAAGGCTCTTTATTTCCTGTCGCCGTCCAAATCGAGCTGGTTACCTTGTGTACGATTCGTTACTTTGATTCTTGTTGTTTTGGACTTCTGTTTATTTCGTATTTCTGTATTTTGTTTCTTGAATTTTGATTTGGACGCTGATTTTGATTTTCCACAGGGAGTTCCCTCACTAGCTGGATAAGGCACCGGGTGTTGCCACTTGAGGGGGAGTACTGTTGTGACTGCTCCTCCTTAGTGTTTCAGTTGCTATACAGTTGCTGCGGGTCTTTTGTGCTTTGTTTCTTTATTCTGTCATTTAGGCATGATGTCTCACAGTATATAAACTTGCATTATTCAGTGACATGTTGTCAGTACGACGAGCTTTCTACCAGAGTGTCGACTCTCTTCCGTGTCTTCTGCATCCAGCACTGCTTATTTTGTTATTTTGACTTCAAGCTGGCGACGCGAGAGTGGCTGGCTTTACAGCCAGTGGCGATTCTGGGGCCCCCTGTGGCCCCCCCTCCGAGCGCAGATTACGCAGTCGTGCCGAGTCGCCGACGCGAAAGGTGGAACCAAAGTGCGTGATTTAACATTCTAGTCGGACCCTTTAGTGCGCTGCGGCATTTAAAAATGAGAAGCAGTCCGCAGAGAAGGAAATTACCACGACACGAGTGCTATTTGCGTGTTTGTGCGTGTGTGCGCGTGTGTGTGTGTGCGCGCGTGTTTGTGTGTGTGTGTGTGTGTGTGTCAGTGTGTGTGCACGCGTGTGTGTGTGTGTGTGTGTAACTTTTTTAGTCTCCCTTTTTATTTAACAGGATCAATATATAAGACATTGCCTTTTAAAATTTGGATAATTATATGCATGTAAAACATCTAGCTTCAGTGTATTTGCAATTTTTGTCCCCGGCAGGCTGGTACCATATCATCCCCTGGCTTGAATATTCTCAACAGACGTATTGTTACGCTTGCAGACATTTTAGCCCTCCTAATACTGTTTTTTTCTCATCACTGTAATGTTATGACTACAATTTCAAAGTCTGAAGAAATAAAAAGTCAAATAAGATTTCGAATCTGTCTTTTTAGCCCTGGGTTGAATGTGCCCCCCCCCCCATCAAAACCCCTGGCCCCAGCCCGGCCCCCTCAGTGAAATTGATCCAGAACCGCCCCTGTTTACAGCAGCTCCTATATTTTGTTCTTCTACTTCTTCCTTTCATAACTTTGCTGCTGGGAATTTCTCCATTGTAAGACTAATAAAGGTTTTCTTATCATATTTTATCTTACTTTACAGTCGTGATCATAATGCAAAGTGGTCCAATATAAACAGACCTGTATAGTGCTGCTGCCTCATCTTCAAGCACACTCTTTTCCACTTGTTATGCATGCAAACCAAACTTCCAACAGTCAAAACGAACAGGTCGGACAGTTTTCATCAACCATCCCACCCTTAGTTATGTTATTTAGTTGTACTTAACATGTTGACAATCAAATTTTTTACTTCACTCTCTGTATTGATAGCCAAACTGTGACATTAGTTTAACTCTCTTTGTGGGTATTGTAGCGACACATTCAGTTAGATATTGTTGTGCTTTCATTTTATGAATTTTGCCCTTCTATTTTTGCCAATGTCATTGACAAGATAATCCATTAATTCAAATTATGGTCTACTGAGCTGCTCCCACCGCTGTTGGTATTTAGGTTGCCACTTCAACAAGTGATGTTGACTGGGTTGCCAGGCTGCCAAGGATGAACCAATTTTTTTCTGTCTTTCTTTTTTTCATTCTTTCCTAAAAAGTCAAACACTGTTAAAATGCAGATTTCCAACAATAAAGAAGATGACTTTTCAAGTCATGTATTGGAAGTCAAAGTCAAGTGCAGTGTATCTATCTATCTCTAATTTTAATGACTTCTTTTTGTTGTAGTTGTTTTTCTTTTTTGACAACAAATATTTGTTGTTGATGAGTATTGATGAATAGATACTCAGTTCTTTGGTCAGGTTTTGTCTTTGTTTTTTTCTGAAAAGGCTAAATGGAAATGAATTATTTACAGCCCAAAACCTTTCGGCCAGCCACAGAGATTTAAATGCGCTGTATACTGTATATGTTTATTTGGGTGTTTACAGTATATGTGAATATATGTATGTATATGTGTATGCATGTATATCTTCATGAGATATTAGAACCCGTTTTTGCTGAGATTACACCTCCAAGTCTTTTGGGGTAGGTCTTTGTCAGTTTCACACATGTAAAAAACGAATTATCTATGCATCTATAAAACCTGCAAAGCTTTCCATTGTAAATTATTGGCTCAGCTCTTGTCTCAGTTTTCCATTTCAACATACAGTTGTACCGCGAGAATCGGATATGTTAACACCAACAATGCAGGCAAATGAGGGGCTCCTGCTTTGCCTACGTTCAGGGGAGCTTGAACAGAGAGGAGATTAAGGGAGAAAACAAACCACGACAGCAAAGTGGTGACTGTAGAGCAGATCTCAGGCACAGCAACATCGTAAGATCATGTTTAGTTTGGTCATTTTGAGTCTTTTATCCTCAATTGCCCCATATGCAGTGATGACTTTTCAACCGACCAATGAGTGACCAGCAATGGTTTGCATCATCCACATAGTATCAGTGAAGTAGTGCCAGTAATAAAAAAGGCTCTTCAGCAAGTCATCATGTTGAGTCAAATACAGCAAAAGAGTGGTCTTGGAGCTCAAACAAATATTTCTATCATCCCTCCATTTTGGTCTAAAAATGACATATTCAAGGTAACCACTTGAGTCATCGATTTTGTTTCTTTGTTGTCTTTTTTTCCATTATTATCTCTGCAAATATTTTCCATTGGGCTAATCTCCTGCAGTCTCTGGTTACCTTGGAAAAGATGACAAAGAGGCCAGCAGCCTGCGAAGCAGCGGCATACTTCCTGCTCTCTCACCAAGATGCCACTGGAATGCAGGCCACTGGGCTTTCCCGCACTGGGCACTTTGCTGTGCACTGAGGAATGGCCTGCCTGTCGGCATGTCTGCATTCAAGTGTGTATTGGAGAGCGTACGTGGGTGTTGCACAGGCAGTCTGTGGGTGAAAAAAAGGTTGGTAAACCCCTCAAACACTGGGTGGGCAGATGTAATCTCATGTGTTAAGTTAAATTGGGCAAGTTGTTCAATGAAAATAGGGAAACCATACTTGTCAAGAACATTTTTAATACAGAAATAGTAGGGTTTGACAGGCCTGGGTCATAAAATGATGGTGACAAACGTTCTCAATTTTGCATTTTTGGGATACAGCTTGTTTAAAATTATGAAAAAAGAAGTAGTCCATGTAGCTTGACATTCGGCTATCTCAGTGCCCAGTCCTAAACCCCACTGAAAAGCTGTGGAAGAGGTGCAAAGAGGTTCAAGACTTACTGTAATTGTCACGTTGCAAGGTGGTGGTGGACCCCAAAAAGCAGGCAGGAGGGAGGAGCAGGTTGTACTTGAAGAACTGTATTGATAAAAACACAGAAAACTAAATCCAAAACAAAGTCCTATAAACAAAACGAAGCCAAAGTATCAAACAAAAACCATGACTGAAGCTCAAAACTAATCGTAACAGAACAAACATGACAGGAACAAACAAACAATCAATGACCTGACAATGAGTGGTCGGGCGGGAGTCCTTTTATACAACTAATTACATAACGACCAACAGGTGTGCAGCTGCAGGGAGAGCCCTACTGTGCCACCTGTTGGTCACAAACCAAAACATTACAGTAATTCTTAATTGGGGGGGGGGGGGGCTTCCAGTGAATAATTATGGAGGGCAGTGTCATCTATTGGAAGCACATTTAATCATTATGCTTGTTACTCTAAAATGTTGGGAAACTTTTTTTTTTTGGAAATAAACAATTTTTTTCATCCAAATAAGTGACATTGAATATATTCCAGCGGCACTGGCTGAGGATCACTGGACAGTCTTGCTAAAATAGACCTGTGAACTCAGAATTTGTTGGCTTCCGTCAATCTGTTAAGTACTCGTTGCCCATCGTAACATCACCCAATAACAGCTTTTTTAATGACGTTGAGAGTCACTGTCATTTAAAAGATACCTAAATGTGACCTTGATAATGGTATGGGATGGTTTTGTTGAACAAATTGTACACAATTTATATCCGCTATAGATAAACAATACTAGGACGATCAGTGGGGTACGTCAAAGTTGTTGATGACCATAATTTTCAAGTTGTGACAAAACATGTGACAGAGATACTGTCCGTGTACAAGCTCTTTAACGGGACAGTAACAACAACATGCTAGTCTTTATTTTTGACTGTGACCAACACTAAGGCCGAATTTGTGCCTTTCCCTGTTTCAGCTCAAAGTCAGTAAAGACCTGTTAGAGAGATGTTTTGAAAAAAAAAATATCCTGAGCAATTATACTGTGGTGTGGGGTGTGTTCAGAAAGTTGTTTTCCCTTCCCCAGTAAGCTCCAGAACCCGTCAGTGCAGACAGGCATAAATTATCTGTTCAATATTCACGATGAACACCAAGGTTGGATGTTCCATAGAGCCTGCGATTGTGACATAAAACCCAATCTAAGTCACGGATAAGTGGAGATATCCTAGCTTCTTCTCTTTCTTCTTCCGTATAGATTCCATCACTCTGGATGCCCCTTTGGCACTATACTGACTTCTCACAGATCGGTTCTGGTAAATACATTTGCCTGTGGGTGGTTGGCAATTGTCGGCGGTGTTATTTGCGTGGTGTGCTGTGTGTTGTCATTAAGTGCGCCACATAAATTTGTGGTGGATGCTGCAACATATTAGCTTGGTTTTACAAAACAAAGCGTTAAGTAGTCATTTGGCGTTGCCGTCTTTCCACAGTAGACCTCGCTAATGGCGTGTTTGCTTATTTGCCTTTGCTCTAATTGCTTTGTACTCACGCACCAATGTCTTCCAGTTAACCTCTCTCCTTCATTTGCAACCAATTATCTGTGTCTGTCTTTCTAATGAGACACACTGTAGGCCCATGTTTATGTTATGCAAACAATGACCTAGGGCTTGAAAGAATAATAGTCTAGAGAAATACACAGCCAGACCGACACACACGCTTTCATTTGTTTTCTCCCTTCATATGCCAGAACAAGTGTGATCTTAATCCAGTGATGGGTGCACTGCCAGTAAAAGGGCGTTGAACGCTAAATTTGGCTGACTGGAACTGTCACAGGGGAAACCGTTGAATCCTTCAGGAGGGAGAAATTGATAGGTGCACAATGAGAGGGAAAAGTCCACAGACATGAGGGCATGAGAAAAGGAGTCGACGTGATGAATGGATCCTAAATCTGGGGAGTAAGAGAAATGGGATCACTTCGAAGACGTGTGCTTTCGTGCCATCAAAACACTGTGCTATATTTGTTCAACACGGGCTTGTCACGAAGAATATTGAGTTAATATTCACCTCGTCTCTCGACTGGACCCGCTCTTTTTCAGGCAGCTTTCACTTTTTGTGCAGAACAGTGGTCTGCTGAAGATTATTTTGCTGCGGTCAAAGCTCCAGCTCGATTTATGAAAACGTCATCGCCACCACACCGGGAGGAAGAGAGAATACTTCAACTGTTCATTGAAAATAGAGTGATTGTATGTGTGTTTGGACTTTATTTATGGTTTATTCTCGAAATCCAGATTGAAACAATACAGGCCATTTTTTGACCAACCAAAATCTCGAGTAACTCCCCATAAAAAGCATTATGACAATAATGGCAAGTTGAAGAAAAGAGGAATCGTGAACCGATCATGAAACGGACTTCAACTTTCAAGTTATACCCCAATTTGAACAGTTACAAAACAATGAAGGAAAAAAAAATAATGGAACACATTGTGATGTCATTCAACTGAGACAAGCCAAGGAAAAAAATGTTTTTCCTGCCTACCCGACACTTTTGGAATGTCTGGACTTCAGGGTTTCCAAATGCTTACTTTTCAGTGACCTAAGACATCGTCTGCTTGCATAACTGAAGGCCAACAGTACATAAAATCTGTGTTTCAGAAGCGAGTTACACCTGAATCGAAGTCAATATTTCAATTTCATGCTTTGGATATTCTAAATCTAAGTCTAAAGTCTAAATCTGTGCGGCTGCATGTTGAAATGAGTGTTAGTAATTTCGCCGACGAGCACAAGTGAACATTTTAAAAAAGGATGGGTTGGACCAGTGTTGGTGTGAACGCACCCGACTCCAATCGCCGCCGGTCAAAGTGGCTTCTCTCATTCCCTTCTCATGCAGCTCACTCACATCTCACCTGGAGACATCTCTGTGCAGCAAAGGGCGCAACGATCAGTGTGTGATCAAAGCATTGTCACTGCCCTTGGCCGATGTAGCAACAGACAACATAAACGAGTAGAATCATGAAATAAGTTGGTGATTACTGAACACAGCTACGTCCCTAGTTGAACACACTTGTGCAACTACATTATTTCAGTTGTTCAGTATTAACTTCCCCTGTCAATAAGATAAATAAAAAATAAACAATTGGCTTCGACAGGGTACAGGTCACCATAATGGTGGAAAAATAATTTCTCTTGTTATCCCTGACATTTGAACAGGGCCTTTGGGCAATCTTTGATGTTCAGGGATGTTATTTGGAATGTAAAAGGAAGCCAAAGCACCTGGAAAAAAAATAGTTAAGCACAGGGAGAAGATGAAAAATGCATAAAGGAAGGCCAAAGCCCAAGCTTCAACTGCCGCCGCGGGACCTCTCCACAGACATGCGAACCACTATCCCGTCATGCTGTTGAAAAAATATGTTTTAAAAAAATATCTTATAATTGGCCTCCCACAATGTTTTGTATTTTGCTGCTATAACCAGCGAACATAACTTGTGCGTCAAAGTGCAGTTGTTTGTGACAAATGTGGTGCCTAAATATATTTTTGCACCATTCGGTCAATTAATTAATTCATGGCACATTTGAGGTTACCCCTTAAATGTCTATTGTGTAAAAATCTGAGTGATCCTATTGTTTTATAATCCCCCCTCTTTCATTTCGATTTAACCACACCGATATAAATGATGCTGTGTTTTCCACTGATGCAGGGGAAAGCACAAGTGTACGAATCATGTGCGCTACATGATAAATTCCTGTTTGCATTTGTCATCAAATTACGGTAAAAAACTTCAGTTCATTCGATGATTTGTGTATTCTACTTTGTAGCCCAACTCATGAAGAAACGAAAATGTTTCCCTCAAGATTTTGTTATATTAAAACATTATGTCAAACATCATTTTAGGGATTAAAAATTGGGCACAAGGAAAGCCTTTGAGGCCTTAATCAGCAACTGGTGATGCCTTCCACAAACAGTTTCGCAAAAGGCTCCAGTCAGAAACTATTTAGTTCCACACTCAATGCAATCGTAAACAAACCAATCTTCCTGAGTGGACACACACACACACACACACACACACACACACACACACACACACACACACATACACACGCACTGGTGGTCTAATGCTGGGAAAGCGGTGTGAGGCGGCCAGGACAACAAGCCGTCTTTTGCACCGGTGTGCGGGCCAGCAAGTAGCAGTGCTGGTAAAGCTAAGCAATGAGAGGCGGGAGTGTTAATGTGTCACGGCTGAATAATCAGTAATGTTGTTGCTGTTGTAATGCTTGGCAGCATTTTCACCTTTAACAAAGGCATGAGGCTTTACATGTAAGCTTCGATTAGAGGAAAATGTTAACAGTACCGTACTACTTTGTTCTAACACTGTAGTCTATTGTTTAGTTTTTCGATCAGTAGTGGTTTTGCTTTTGGGTGGCAGGAATTCAAAACCAGTGCGGTTCTAGGATTGGCACTAGCTAAAGTATTTGAATGTTATAAAAAAAGACGGTTCACAGAAATATGGTCCCAACAAAGTGATTGTTCAAGTGACACAGCTGATTCTTCTGAAGTGACACTATTCAGATATGTGTCATGGCAATGTAAAGAGGGGAAAAAGACACCTGGATCTTTTTTTTAGAACATAAAAGAGGGGAAAAACACAATTGAATCAAATATTTTCAGAACATAATTAGGCCTCTTCTAAAAGTGGAATAAGTATCAGATATGTTCGGTGAGTGCAGCGTAAATGTGCAGATGAATGACTGGCAAGTGCATTCAACATTCAAAACTCGGTCACTAAATGCGGAATTAACGTTCCAGATTAACGTTCTTGCTGACTAATAAGGATTAGTACATTTTCAAATGTTGGTCATTTTCATTCAAGATGACCCCCGTGAGGATAGAGAGCAATTGAGATAATGGCTGGGTGGAGTTGGATTCTGTAAAATTGATATAACAGAAAGAAATCTCAGAATTTCCTTTTGGCCTAGTTAAAACTGAATTATGGATATCTGCAATGTCTTGACGTTCGTAGCAAATTAATAACATCTATCTCATCATACTGTATTCTATTATTTCAAAAAGAAGAATGTGGTGGACGCAGATAGAACATTTTACGATTGATTTTCTGTCAGTTTTCCAGATGGACCTGAGGCTCAACATCATTTAGGTCATTTGGATCGATGGTGTGGCTTCTCCTTCCCTTTAAACTAATATTTTTGTGAATGTGCACACACACGTGCATTCGCAACCTGATTTGGAACATTGCAAAAAAAAAAACAGAAAAAAAAATATTCCTGGAACTGTTTAGGGCCAATAAATCAGAAGACTGAAGTCATCTATTGGGATCACAGCGTGACCATTTAGAAACTCACAACATGTCTGTAATAGAACAAGTGCACGGTGGAATGGTAGTTTTCTTGAAGCCAAACAAGTCTGTCTAAGAAAAAAGAAAGAGACAAAAACCAAACATGGTCCAACTTGAAAGAGTGGGAAACGCTCTGCGAACATGGGAAAAACAGATACAAAATAGTCCAGCTACTGAAATGGGAAACACAGCCAGGTTTATTTTATTTTATTTTTTAAATGGCCGCTTGTCCACATTCTAGTGACGGTTGAATGGCAGACTATCCCCGCTCACTTTGGGTAAACCCAGGACTGGTCGCCAATCAATTACAGGGCACATATAGACAAACAACCATTAAAACATAATTTTGAAGTATCCAATTCATTCCCCTTGCATGTTTTCGGAATGTAGAGCACCTGGAGAAAACACACACAAGCATGGGGAGAACAGGTAAACTTCATACAGCAAGAATATTAAAATCAAATCAAGGCCCGGGTTTACAGTGTCAAAGAGAGCTGGTATACTGATGTTGTGAGTGCAAATTACTGAATATATCTGGGACTGATGGCAAGCCATGCGAAAACATAAACCAGTGAAATATTAAACGAAAGTTATTAATCGTGAGGCGGTGTCTTCCCACTGAACCCAAAATGGTTGCACGGTTTACGGGGTGTGGTTTACACAGGGTGTGAAACTGTGTGACTAAACTCACCACTGATTTTTCACGTCTCTAAACTAAACCAGGAGCGGGACTGTGATGACAGACAGCATATTAGTTGTGTGAATCATTGGATTCTCTGTGGTCAAGTTTTTTTCACACAGCGAGGCCATCTTTCCCATGCTACGTTTTTGGAATCTCTAAGATGGCATGCCTTTCTCTTCTGATTCGAATTTATTCGACCCTTCATTCACATTAGGGCAGCAGGTCACATCTATGTTGACGTCAAAGTTTTAATAATAATAATATAATAATGCATTTTATTTAAAAGCGCCTTTCATGCCACCCAAGGACACTGTACAGACAATAAGAAAATACAATGTAAAAATTAGTAAACGAGATATCATATAAAAACAGGACATAAAATCATAAAATCATAGGAAATGGAAGAGCTATGTGTTGTAGGCAATCCTGAACAGGTGTGTTTTTAGACGGGACTTGAAAGTGGAAAGAGGTGTGCAGTTTTGGAGGTCCAGAGGTAGGTTGTTCCAGAGCTTTGGAGCAGCGTGACTGAAGGCTCTGGCTCCCATGGTGCTCAGTCGGGCAGGGGGCACTGACAGGCGGAGGGAGGACGAGGATCTGAGGGAGCGAGAGGGGATATGCACCTGGAGAAGGTCGGATAGGTAAGGAGGGGCCAGGTTGTGGATGGCCATATATGTATATAGAAGCAGTTTGTAATTGATGCGATGTTGAACAGGGAGCCAGTGGAGCTGTTGGAGAACGGGGGTGATGTGCTGCTGGGAAGATGTTTTTGTGATGATGCGAGCAGAGGCGTTTTGAACCAGCTGGATTTTATGAAGGGACTTTTGAGGTAGGCCGAAGAGGAGAGCGTTGCAGTAATCAAGGCGGGATGTGACAAGACTGTGGACAAGAATAGCAGTGGTGCGGGGGGTGAGGGAAGGGCGAAGTCTGGTAATATTGCGGAGGTGGAAATAAGCAGTGCGGGTGATGGTGTTGATATGTGAGTGGAAGGTGAGCATGCTATCCAGGATGACACCCAGACTCTTAACCTGGGGGGAGGGGGACACTAGGGAGCTGTCAATGTTGAAGGAAAAACTGTTTACTTTGGATAAAGTGGATTTGGTGCCAAGAAGGAGGACTTCAGTTTTATTAGCATTTAATTTAAGAAAGTTTGTTGTGAACCATGTTTTGAGTTCGGAGAGGCAAGAGGTGAGGGAGGGGGGTGGGAGTATGGAGTTTGGCTTGCAGGAGAGGTAGAGCTGGGTGTCATCAGCAAAGCAGTGAAAGTGGATATTAAATTTGCGGAGGATATGGCCAAGAGGCAGGAGGTAGATGATGAAGAGAAGGGGACCTAGGACAGATCCCTGTGGTACACCTGTGGTGACTGGGGAGGGCTTTGAGGTGAAGGATTTGAGCTGGACAAACTGAGTGCGGCCAGTGAGGTAGGAGTGGAACCAACTGAGGGGAGTGTGGGAGAGACCAATGGAGGAGAGTCTATTGAGGAGGATAGGGTGAGAGATTGTGTCAAAGGCAGCGCTCAAGTCTAAGAGGATGAGGATGGAGACTAAACCGAAATCAGATGCTATGAGGAGATCATTTACAATACGGATTAGGGCAGTCTCTGTGCTGTGGCGGGGGCGGAAACCGGACTGAAAGGGTTCATAGAGAGAGTGAAGGGACAGGTGGGAGTGGAGTTGAGCAGCAACAGTTTTTTCAAGGATTTTCGAGATAAATGGAAGGTTGGAGATGGGGCGGAGGTTATCGAAGTTGTTGGGGTCAGAGCCATGTTTTTTCAGTGTGGGGGTGATAGCAGCGGTTTTGAGGAGTGATGGGACAATACCAGAAGAGAGTGAGGAGTGGATAATAGCAGATATGAGAGGAAACACAGAAGGAAGGCAGGATTTAACAAGGGATGAAGGGAGGGGATCAAGCTGGCAAGTGGTGGGCTTGGATTTGAGTATGAGGTTGGATAATTCAGCAGTCGTTGGTGGAACAAAACTGGAGAAGAAATCACAAGGAGAAGAAGGTTCAGATGGGGGGGGTGGGGGGGGGGGAGCAGGCAGGTTTTGATGGAGTTGGTGATGGATTTGATTGAGTTTCTTTCATCCTGTAGGAAATTAGATGGAATCTTTGAGAGGTTTACGGAACATGACACTTTCTATCTGCATTTGAAAGGTAACCTGATATTTTCTTTTGAATAACGCTTCTAGAATGATCGATTGCTTTTAACTAAAAATGTTGACTTTATGTAACTGTGACTGATCATGTATATCTGTCATTCTTACAGTCGGATGCGGTTTTAAAAAGGAGGATATAAGGGAGAATGTGCTTTTTAATTGTTTTGACACAAATAGTTGAGTCTCTGGTGGGTTTCTTTATTTCGTTGTGTGGATTCTGCTTTTAAAAATGTGTCTGTGAGCAAGCCATTGTATTATAAGGCAGCTTGGTTAGGAAATGCGGCCTACAAAAGACACAATACAACTCATTCACTCCTAAAGACATATTTATGTCTTTTCACACTCCACACTTTCAACCCCAGATACCTTTAAAAAAAAAATTCCAAGACTTAGGGTAAAAAAAGGGGTCTAGAATTGGCTGGTACTGAGTGAGTTTTACATCTGTATGAGCACTTTCTTTATTTGAGGAATATGGCTAATCGAGCAGGTGTTGACTTTGCACACCTGGACATCCATCCATCCATCCATCCATTTTCTGAACCGCTTGATCCTCACTTTGGTCGCAGGGGGTGCTGGAGCCTATCCCAGCCGTCTTCGGGCAGTAGGCGGGGGACACCCTGAATCGGTTGCCAGCCAATCGCAGTGCACACAGAGACGAACAACCATTCACGCCCACACTCACACCTAGGGACAATTTAGAGCATCCAATCAGCTTGCCATGCATGTTTTTGGAATGTGGGAGGAAACCGGAGCACCCGGAGAAAACCCACGCAGGCCCGGGGAGAACATGCAAACTCCACACAGGGAGGCCGGAGGTGGAATCGAACCCGGTACCTCTGCACTGTGAAGCCGACGTACTAAACACTGGACCACCGGGCCGCCCCACCTGGACATTAACGGGTCAATATCTCCTGCTCTGAAGGGACTCTGAGATTGTCCAGACGTATCCAATAACACCACAACATTTTTGCTTAGTTGTTGCTTGAGGCCTTTTTGAAAAATAGTTGTTAAAGTGGCTAAATATAGAGCCAACGTCCCTGTGTTGGCCACCCTGAGCAGTCCTCACTTTTGTCACGTCTTAGCTCCTATATAATATAGGAATCGGGTCCAAGTATCCAGTGACGGGGCATTCCCAGCTTTGGCTGCCACCATTGCAATGTGCCACCCTACAAAGGCCTGCACCATCAGCCAGCTGCATTGAGTCTTCTGAAGGCAACATCAGAGAACAGAATGTGGTCGCTGGTGGTTAACCAGTAATTATTTCATGAGCTGAGCGCCTAAGCCTTTCTCTAAACCTACTCAAGGTTCAAAGCAGTGGTGAAATTTGGGGGCATGGCAACTCCATCATGCTACCCACTCTGACTATTGTGGTAGACATGGATTTACCAAAATTGGTCCAGGGTACTTTATCAACAAACAATAAAAGAAGCGGATTTTGGATGTGGATGGTAGTTCAAATTTGCGCTCGTCACAAATTGAATACATGCTGAATGGCAAATGATTTATCCTGTCAAATGTTCCACCAAATCAAACAATTTGGTTAATGGTTGCAATGATGTGATAATCGGGAAACAGTGCCATATGGAATAGTGGAGGTCAACCAATGAGGGCAGTCATTATTTGGATCAAAAGCAGCACTCTGGAAAGGTCTAGTCTGGATGGAAGTGGACACCAAATGAAAAGAATTTGAATGGAACCAGCCTGTACTGCAATTCATTCTGCGGTGATAGTACAATCACTGCTGAGAGGTGAAACATTACTTCCTTCAAGAAAGAAACATCTTTGTCCATAATGCCATGTTGGAAGAATTACAGAGGTATGGCAAAAGGCAAAAAGAACCCAGGTGTTGGACTGGCTGCCAGCAGTCCAAGCTTGCCTTCAATTGGATACAGTTGACACTCAAAGGTTGGTTTGAATCTGCTCAAATTGTTCAGATTCTGGGAAAAAAAAACCTATGGGAACATCTAATAATTGTTCATTCTATCACCATATCTTTTTTACAAAATCTTTATTATAATCTGAAATTCTTCACCATGGAAGAGGGCCTGCCCATGTGGCCACCACATCTGCCTCACATAAAAAAAGTTCTGGGCTCAAATCTCAGCTCGGCCTCTTTCTGTGTGCAGCAATTTTCTCCCCATGGCCGTGTAGGTTTTCTGCCTGTTCACCGCTTGCCCCACATTACAAAAACATGCATTTTAGATGACGTGAAGACTCAAAATTGCCAATTGCTGTTAAAGTGAGTGTTGTTGATTGGTTGCTTATTTGTACGTTCCCTGTGAATAACAAGTAGCCAGCACTAACCTTCACCACATCGCTCGCGCACTGTCAGCTGGGAAAGAAATAAGGTTGAGGAAAAAGAGGCGTCTGAAATGCCAATGACCACGCCGTTTATTGACTGCAATTGAGCATTTTAGCAACAGAGACTCTCCACACTTCACTTTTTAGCCACAGGTACATTTGAAAATACAGTATACCTCCATCCATCCTCACAAGGCATGCTGGAGCCTATCCGAGCTGTCTTTGGGCAGAAGGTGGGATTCACCCTGAATTGGTTGCCTGCCAATCGCAGGACACACATAGACAACCATTCCCTCTCACACTCACACCTAGGGACAATTTAGAGTGTTCATTAGCCTGCCGTGCATGTTTTTGGAATGTGGGAGGAACCCGGAGTACCCGGAGAAAACTCACGAAGGCACAGGGAAAATATGCAAACTCCACACAGGAAGGCCGGAGCTGGATCCGGAATTGAACCCTGCACCTCTTTACTGTGATGCTAACTAGTTGACCACCGTGCATTTGAAAATATAAATATCGTTAAATCGTAATGTATGGATGCCGCTTTGTATCTGGCAACGTAATCTTTGCTGTGAAAGATGATTAATACAGAATGACATTTTTAATTGGCCTCTACATCAGAGGCTGTGGCACCATCCACCTACAATTTAAAGTTGGAATTCTAGCAAAAACGTTTGGCCAACGGGTGGCCACTGCTCTTTGTGTTGATTCTTGTTTCTACTATAGGTATGAATGTGATTGTGAATGGTTGTAATGTAAGCTGGCAAAGGCTCCAGCTCACCCATGACTTTATTACGGTATAGAAAATGGAAGGATAGTCTTTGTGTATTTGCTTTGCGAGTGTGCGGGGTTGTGTGAATGTGCATTCAACTGTTCAACAATCCTAAGTATGCTTAGGGGGCCCTTGTCCCTCCTTAAAATGTGGTTTAGATGTTGTCAATTCCTGCCGCGGGGGGATTTCTTTCCAAGGTTCTGTTTTAGTGATTAACTATATTCCTCTGAGGCAGCCCAGTATTTAAATAGCTAAATAAAGCCTCAGTTGAGACAGTATCTGCGTGTATTCTCGGAAATTAAGACGGTTGATGTGGGTTTGTGATCCATCGTGGTCGCGTTTGTTCCTTTGTCATATTTAAAGGAAGAATCTCAGTGTGTGGACAATGCCACCCTCCTTTTAAACTTGTCATAATTCTTATGTGGTTTCCCGTTAAATGATAGGACTTTCAATCAACAATTTATCAAGGCATGATGGGAAGAAAAGCGTCATCATTACATTTCCAGAAATGTCACTGGAGAGTCCGCAGAAAGTAAATAGTCTGATATTCATTTGATCAAGGTATAGTCTTCTTTAATTCTTTCACCGCGTGTAACACAGGCCAGCCTGCACGCTGCCTTATTCGTTAGTCAGTTTGCTTGCGAAAGAGGTGCTGCCGAAACCCCCTCAAGTATTCCTGGCTTTCCCCTTCTTTTTAGTGGGGCACATTGTAAACGGCCTAAGGCCTTTCTGTGGTCACACACTGTTCCAATTTCCTCTTTCTCCTTCTCTCATCTCGTCTAGGAGCTGCCAAACGAGATGTCTGAATGAACCCTGATCTGTCATAACGTCAGCTTACTCTCATTCAATGCTCATGTATAAAAGGAATGGCAAACTAAAGGAATCCAGTGATGTAAACATTGGCCTTTAGTTTTTCAGTAGACGCACAGACAACAGATTCAATCAATAAATGACTTGACAGGTGATCCAATTGATTAACACAAAAATACTTGTCCGTCAATGTAATTGTCACTAACTGGGTCAAACACCGGTGGAATTCTCAGTCCGTCACTGACAGACACCCGTTTTGCTGACGACTGACAGAAACACGCCCATTTGTCTCGTGTGCTTGTTCACGGGGGTTTCTTAGAGAGGAGTGTAATGACTATACACTGTATGTATGAAAGTGAGAGCGACTGTTTTCAAGAGGATCTCTGCGAGGACTGTGATGGCCAGCTGTGATTGGCCTAGGTGGCGCAATTAGATGACATCACATTGCTTTGCTTTGACAAACGGACAACGGACTGACCGGATGTTTACAGTTTGGTTCAACTTGAAAAAAAAAATAGACGGATGATGAATGACGAACCATCAAGATTTTGTGAAATGCCCACCTCTGGCATACATGACTGACTGAGCATCAGCCAATCGTAGATAAAAAAAAAACACTCGCTCACACTTGGTGTCAATTACATATTTTCATTTCGATATTTTCAGGGGGAATAAAAAGCTTAATTTGAGCCGATTGTATTTTTGGAACCCGATCGTTTTTACGTAGTAATTCTCAACTAATAGGTTGGGCCCCAAAGTAGGTCAGGCAATTGCGGACAGATTCGCATTTGCAATGCTGGCCTGGCTGCAGACAGCAGAGTAAACCAATGGAAAAACAGTCAAATATGTATATGTCCATTAAACATGATTTAAAAGTATTTGATAAAATAAATGGTTCATTAATTATAATTTATTGTAAGTAGTAAACATATTCATTTTTCATTAAGATAAAACAGTTTAATGTTTTTGACGTGCACATTTTTTAATAAGTGTGGGTACTATTCAAGAAAATGTCATACAACTCTACTTGTTGTTGAATGCAGTGGAGAAACACTCAGTCACAGATCTCGACAGCTAAGCAACAGTTGCAAAATAGTGAAAGGATAAGTGTTTAAACTGTTTGCATCTGTTCCTACTAAAAGTAGCAATTGTGGATGACAGTACAAAGTAGCATTAGTTGTAATTCACATGTGATGAATTGTGTTTGTATTCCTCCGTGAGTGTTTATGCGAACAGATGTGCCCTGAAAAGAGACATGTTGCAGATCGGATGCTACAAATGCTGTACACAAATGACATTTACTAATATCGCCCATTGCCCACATCAGTCCCCAATACTTTAGGTGACCTACATATCAAGCTAACATGTTCTGCATTACTTAATTTCATTGGCCTATGAGAAAATAGGAGCTGTTCGAAAATAACGCAGTTGAGCCAGTTTTGTGTGCATCTCTCTTGATAATCAACGGGATTCAGTGATGATAATGATAGTGCCTGTTCCTTAGTTGTTTTTTTTATGTTTTGTTTTGTTTTGTTTTTGTGTGTGAGTCAAAAACGTTGGAAGTCCTATTTATCACTTGAAGGCGGTACCTCTTTTCTTGCCAAGGCCAACTTATAAATACACTTGTGACACTGCTCATTTCCACCAGTGGTTCTTTTCCTGGCCAACAAGTTTAATCTTTTGGAACTTTAAACAAAAGAACTGTTCCTGTGGTACAGACAAGGAAAGAAAACGTCTTTAAAACTGACACTTTTTAAGATGTTGCAAGCATGATTGGCATGTCAGTATGTCAACCAGACATTTCCAACATCTACGGTTCAAATATCTGATCTGGGCTTCCTATGTGGAGTTTTCACGCCCTCCCATGTTCAGAACCCCCCCCCCCCCCCAACTCCACACACACCCAAATGCTAGGTAGGTATCCATGTATCTCAGCCAAAGTCAGCTGGCATATGCACCAACTTAACCGTGATCCTAATAAGGTTAAACGGATGGATGGATTTAGACATGTAAATAGTGCAAAAATTGCTGTGACTACTGTTGTAAATAAATGCTATTCCTTCCATCAATTCGGCCCAAAATAAAGATGACATGGCAAATTTCCATTCAAGTTTGTTGAGTAAAGTTTGCATTTATTGATGAAATGTGCTGGCTTCAGAAGAAAGGCAACTATATTTGACTTTCTGAGAGTTTCAGTGTACATGATCTGTGCGTGACTGTGTTTTTGGCTGTGAGAGGGGAAATTCCAGACTCGAGAGAACCTAATGAATGGGTCACTTCTGTCTTGTTTTGTCATCATTGTAAAATATTTCCACTCTTCAAATTCTTGTCACAATGCAATTCAATCATCACACAATGGTCTCTCTATTGTCTTTCACATTTGCGACCGATTGTGTTTTGTTCTTAAACCAACTATGTGCCAACACTTCCAGTACATCATGAGGTATCAGTCCATCTGCTGCCTCGCAACCAAGTGACATATGTGTTCAGGGTCCAGAAACACAACCGTGACTAATGATAAAGATGCCTCCAAACCCCTGTGGCTGCTTGAGATGAACAGCGTAAGCCAAGCGGAATCATTTAAACCCCAATTTGGTTGTGATGGACCCACTCTACATATTGCCTCAGTGATTTTTGGCATGATTATCTTTCTAACTTAAACCCAATGTATGACCAACACCAGCCTATTGAACATCAGGATTCAGTTTGTTCCAGCAGTGGAAACAAACTTAATGAATCTAACAGAAGAAAACGTTAGGTGAAGGAATGGTTCTCTTTTCTTATGAAATGTTATTCCACAAACACTGGAAATAAGTGTGGATATTTTGGCAGAATTGTCACATCTTTAACCATTCCAGTAAATAAATGTCTTTTCTGTTCTAACAAATGCTAAGGCAAAATTACAGCAAGTAAGTAAACTTACAGTGCATAGTAGAACGGTGTTTCCCAACTTTTATTGGGCCAAGGAACATATTTTATAATAGAAAATCTCACGGCACACCACCAAACAAAAATACGACAAGTGCACAGGACAGAGTAATTATGCAGCTTCTGCCATATAATGGAAGAGTAGAACTATGGGTCTATGTTTGACTAGATAGACAAATATACATTACATGTTGTAAATAAATAATAATTTTCGGATCGTCTAAATGAATAAGAAACACTGGTTGCGAATCACTGCACTAGATACCTATATTGAAATACATTTTAAAAACATAAGTACAGTACAAATTTTAATGTATTTTTGGAATGTAGATAGACTGTATGACTTTAGGGTCATTTAACAATTGAGGTTCCACTATACGAAAAGCAAGGGACAGTACAAACTTGGTGACTGCCAGATTGACATGTTCGCACGAGTCAGAGGCTCACCACAGACGTCAACAGCTGACTTTAAGCCACTGTTTCCACAAACATCCAAAAACTTCCATCCTTCTATAGAAAAATTGGAAAAATATGCTCAACCCAGTTTATTTTTCCTGAACAAATGTGACATTTCACTAACTTTACCAGATGGATGTTCCCCCCCCCCCCCCCCAATATGGATATCTTGATTCATCTTTGGTAGGTACACTTCCTGACCTTTCCAAGAGCGTGACTTTATTTGTGTGAAAGCATGCATAGAGGCTCATCTTAACTGACCTTTGTGGTTTGATTTGGCCACGTAATCCTGACTTCCAAAAGGTTTCCTTACGAGCGGACCAGCACACTGCAATGGAGCCAGCGCTTTGCAGTCTGCTCCTCTCATCAGAACCAGGAAGCCCAAAGAAACAGCTAACTGTTTATTTCTCCAACAGGACCTGTGCGACATATTGAGGCCATCAGACAACGAGTGGGTATCAAAGAAAATATATGCCTTAGAAAGTGACTTGGAAGATGGGAGTGACAGGAAATACACAAGTATAATCAGCCAGCGTTAGGATGGCTCCTGTGTTATACCCACTTCCAGAAATGTTAAACTGTCGGCACTGTCAATGGGCTGAACAACCATGATGTCTGTTTTGACGGCTGTAATAATGATGATGTCACTTTGTCCAAACACGATGAGAGGAGCAATACTTGCGCTGGCTAAATTACAAAACTCTCTGGACTTTCAATTAATTTAGAAGAGAAATTAAAATGAAACTGACTGCTTGGAAAAACAGGCGGTGGCCGAGTGGTTAGCGTGTCAACCTCACAGTGCAGTGGTCGTGGTTCGATACCGGCTCCGGCCTGCCTGTGTGGAGTTTGCATGTTCTCCCCGGGCCTGCGTGGGTTTTCTCCGGGTACTCCGGTTTCCTCCCACATTCCAAAAACATGCATGGCAGGCTGATTGAACACTCAAAAATTGTCCCCATGTGTGAATGTGAGTGTGGATGTCTGTTCGTTGGTTGGCAAGCGGTTCAGGGAGTCCCCTGCCGGCTGCTCAAACACAGCTTGGATAGGCTTCAGCACCCTCCGCGACCCTTGTGAGGATAACGCGGTTCCGAAAATGGATGGATGGATGCAGTCAATCTAATGTGGCATGTTGTTTTAAAAAAGGGAGCATAATGTATCAGAAATTAGTTTGGATATTTTGTAGGTAACAGTGTATGCATCTTTTTTTCCAAAAAGGGTGATACAATGTCTATATCCAACATGGGCCACTGAGTGTCAGAGTAAAATGCATTCATTGGTTGTCAAGCATAAATATGGATCCCACAAAAGAAATCACATTTATAATTTGGGAAACCCCAATCTAAGGTTAGGAGATGGTCATTTTATTGGATCCATTTGACAGGATTCATGTTTTCAACTGTACAGTCACATCAGCCAAGCTTGCCTGCAGCATCTTTTACATTCTACTTTGTAGATGGATATGTGTCAGAAATAGCCTTCCCTTCAGTCTGTCAAGGTAACGAAACGTAATAATAAAGTGCATCTGAAAAGTATTCGCAACCCCCCTACTTTTTCCACTAGTTATTATGGGGCAGCCATATTCCTAATCAATTCTTTTCACCCTCAAAGGTTCACACATAAGACCCCATAATGTCAATGTGAAAAATGTTTTTTTTTTCCTTAAAAAATATAAAACAAAAAAATCCAATGTACATATTCAATGCCTTTCCCACAAATCTCAAAAATGGCGATCCTTGAGATCTTTCTCCAGCTGAATTGGTCAACCTGTGGTTAATTCAGTTTGATAAGACATAATTGAGAAAGGCAACTACCCGTCTATAGAAAGTCCAACAATTAACAGTGCGAGTCAAAGTCCAAACCAAGTATCAAGTCAAAGGAATTGTCTAAAGACCACAGAGACAGAATTGTCTCAAAGCAAAGATTAGGAGAACAGAAAGATTTCTACTGTTTTGAAGGTTCCAGTGAGCCTAGTGGCGTCCATCATCTGTAAATGGAGGAAAGCAGTAGAGCCTGTCATTTGGCGGTGGGAGACTTCATCAAGCCAGTGACCATGAACACAAAGGTCACTGTTGCAGCGTTCCTCTGTGGAAAGAGGAGAACCTTTCAGAAGGACAACCACCTCTGCAGCAACCCACCAATTAGCCACGTGTACTGTATAAGAATGGCAAGAACAACAAGAGTACGCTATTTTTGAACCAGTTGGTTCAAAAATACCCATTTATAGGTCAAACAGGGACTAGCTGCTACCTGGTTATTCACTTCACTCATAACGCTGGGTCAAATGAGTAGCCCACAAATCATTCCCCAAAAACTGGGCTCTTTTCTACAAAACAACCCAAAAAGTGTTTCAACAACCTAGCCCCACTCCCCAACACGCCCCCCCCCCCCTCACCCAAAATGTTTGTGGGTTATTCATTTGATCCAAGTGGGATCGGAGCCTTTTTGACCCATAGTTGCATTATTTTTTTAACCACCTGAAATTCACCCAAAGGCACCCGAAAGGCTCTTGGACCATGCGAGACAAAATTTTCTGGTCTGATGAAACAAAAGACTGAACTCTTTGGCATGAATGCTCAACATCATGTTTGGAATAAAGCAGGCACAGGTCATCACGAAGCCAATACTATTCCTACAGTGAATTACGCTGACAGCCGTGGGAATATTTTTCAGCACCATAGACTAGTCATGGTTTAGGGAATGTACAGAGACATGCTGGATCGTTGAGAACGCTTTTGACCTATGACGAGGGCAACTTTTCATCTTTCAGCAAGACAGTGACTCTTTACACAGTCAAAATATCAAAGGAGTGACTTCAGGACAGTTGCGTGAATGTCCTTGAGAGACCCAGCCAAAGCCCAGAATTGAATCCAATTGAACATATCTGGAGATATTTGAAAATGGCTCTGCAATGACGCCCTCCGTCCAAGTTGATGCAGCTTCAAAGGTACTGCAAAGAAGAGTGGGCTGCCCTGTGTACAATACTGAGGGAAATTGTGAATTTTCTACATTATAATTGTATGATAAAATGTTACACAAGCGCAAAGAGAAGACTATAATCCATCATCTAAAACCTAAAAGATGCTAGAGGCAAGCTTGGCTGATATGAATGTGAACTTGTGCACGACACCAAATCAATCACTCATTAAAATCTGCTTTGCATCATCTCAGTCTTTCCCCTCCCTTCCTGTCGTCTGCTGTATCTTGTGTTTCGCCTCAGCCCCTGTGGAGTGAGAACGTACGCAAGCTTTCAATTGTGAGTGACATGCTGTCATGACTGTTTGGCTGAGTGAGAGGACCAAGAAAAAGAAGAAGGAGAGTGGAAAAAAGTGGTAAATAATATAAATTTGTTCTAGGAAATCTAAATCAAATCCATTAAACCTATTCAAAAAACACTGTGTGAGTCCCAAAGCAGCATGTGGGCCTCAATGATAGACATGCAAACACTGGAAAAAAAAAACATTAAATCATTTTGGCAAATATGAACGTGGGCTTAAGTTCTTTTCAACAATATCTTTCAAAGGACAGCTGTTCCCAGTTCCCTAAAATTATTTTTTTTGCATTTTACACCTCCTTGCCATTTTCCTTTGTCCTTTTTACACAGGCAAATTGAAAGAGACCTGCAAAAGGAGAAACACCTGGAATAGAGAGGTCAAGAAAACATACTTTTGGAGTTGTCAATGCCCGTTACATACATCACGCCTTCCATTGTGTGTTCCCACTCAATGCAGTGAATGAGAGTTTGATGCAAAATAGAATGAACGCCTTTTAACTTACTGTTGAGTTCAACCAACATTTCCATCAAAATTAAAGAAAGGAGTTTCAACTACCATCATGCATGATATATGAGATTTCACCTTAGTGAGTGTATTATCTCCACCCAACTATTTTTTTTCTAGGGTTAGTGTTAAGACAAGACAAGAAAACATAAGTGGAAAAATAACCGTACAGCCGCAGACATGAAGCTTAATCAAAGAGAAAGCGGCTGTTCAACATAAATGAGCAAAACAAATACAGTACTTCAAAAGCAATTACCGGTACATGTACAAATTAATTTTACCAATCAGATACTAATGTCAATAAATATTACGGTGTCTTATTTTGGTTCGTTTTATAATACAGTGGTTAAATTTTTTCACCCCATTCAAAACAAATTCAAAATTAAGTAAATAATTATTAATACCCGAGCCACTGCAGACATGCAGGAGCCGATCCCAGCTGACTTCGGGCAGTAAGCGGGTTACGTCCTGGTTGCCAGCCAATCGTAGGATGCTCTTGGACAAACAACCATTCACAACCACTCACCGTCACACCGAGTTATAATGTAGAACAGGGGTGTCAAACTCGTTTTTGTCACGCGCCACATTGTAGTAATGGTTGCCCTTGGAAGGCCATTATGAATTTTTTAGGAAACCATTCAAATGTTTAATCACCTCCACATATTACATATACAGCATACAACAAATTGATGGATAACTAGTTTTGAATTCACAAGTCAAGAATAATGACTGTTACTGTAGATTACATATGACATTTTGACATTTTGGTTCAGACTTTAGCAAGCATCATGGAACTTGACATGCTTGATTTGCATTCGTGGGCCACATATCGGGCCCCCGGGCCTTGAGTTTCACACCTGTGATGTAGAGTGTTCCATTAACCTACCATGCCTGTTTTTGGAATGTGGGAGGAAACCATGAGTAAACCCACACAGGCATGGGGAGAACTGGCACATTCCACACAGTAAGGCCGGAGTCAGATTCAAACCTAAGACCTCTGTACTGTTTGGAGGACGTGATAACCAATCCAGCCTGCCATGAACAACGATGATGTCTGTTTTGACGGCCTAATAATGATAATGTCAGTTTGTCCAAACACGATGAGAGGAGCAATAGTCCATGAACGAGGAGAATTGACATGGTCAAAAACACTTTTGACACCTCAGCCCCAAAACTGAGTACTACATAGTTCTCAGTCTCTGCACGTTTTCAGCAATTATCTTCGGTCGTGAATTATGTGTTTGGAAACAAATCTCTGACTTCATGTAACAGAATCCTCTAGCTGTAGTGGCTACTTACATAGACACAAATCTGGGTAGACTGCTTAAAAAAAAACACTGCAGAATGCTAAACAAAAATGGCAGAGGTGTATGACAATAGCAATACACCTCAATACATGCCTATAAGAGAGCTGACCACTCAAAATTCTGGTTGGCTTGACGAAATGCGAGTGTACTTTAATTAAATCCAAATTCTCTCTCCAGTTTCAAGCCCTATTCCATTTGGAGTCACAGGCTTGATGAAATATCAGATGGGGCAAGATGCAAACGCGTCAAGTGGGCGTAGTTGTCAGATGGATGTTAAAATAACAGCTGCACTCTTTCTCATGCCTCCACCTCGCAGTTTTGGGTGTCACTCTGTTTTTCTAGCATACTTCATCCAGACATGTGGTCGCATTTCAACACAAAACATCCCTCATATTCCAAGTGATTGACATATTGCATTAAATGTAATTCCTTCTGTGTGAATGTAAACTACACTTTTAAAAATGGAAAATAACCTCTGGATTACAGTTGTTGAAACAACAGAATTCAATGTGATTCACCAATTTTTAAAAATTATATATATATATATATATATATATATATATATATAAATATATATGGGCGGCCCGGTAGTCCAGTGGTTAGCACGTCGACTTCACAGTGCAGAGGTAATGGGTTCAATTCCAGCTCCGGCCTCCCTGTGTGGAGTTTGCATGTTCTCCCCGGGCCTGCGTGGGTTTTCTCCGGGTACTCCGGTTTCCTCCCACATTCCAAAAACATGCATGGCAGGCTGATTGAACTCTCTAAAATTGTCCCTAGGTGTGAATGTGAGCGTGGATGGTTGTTTGTCTCTGTGTGCCTTGCGATTGGCTGGCAACCGATTCAGGGTGTCCCCCGCCTACTGCCCGAAGACAGCTGGGATAGGCTCCAGCACCCCCCGCGACCCTAGTGAGGATTAAGCGGTTCGGAAAATGGATGGATGGATGGATAATTATATATATATTGCTTAAAAATATGGTAACGCATTTAAACTCAAAGTAATGGTCATGTTCTAACAATATTTCCGGGACTGTTTTGTATATCCATCCATTGATCCATCCTTTTAGTGCTAGTCCTCTTTAGGGTCACAGTGAACTATCCAGGGTCCTTGGTGACTTTGGACACATTGAATTGAATTGAATACAACTTTATTGTCAACTGTGCTGTATGTATGTGTAACATACAGCACAGATTTGTTCCCTCTCAACATAAAACAAGAGGAGCCGCTGCGGGTGTCCGCGCCGCCATCAAATGAAAAGTTAACAAAAAATGACAAAATAATACAAGAGAACACATGAGACACAGACAATCGTGCAATCTTAACCACTTTCCTGCATACACTTTGTTGTCTGAAGCTGTTATAGATGAAAGAGGAGCGAATCAAAGTGTCCTTTTCACCAGTGGATCAAAGGTCATTTGCTGCAATGTGCACACGTCACTAGTCAATCGCAAGGCACATCCAATCACTTACATTTGTACCTTTGGAAAATTCGGATTGTTCTCTTAACCAAATGTAGGAGAAAGCTGGAGTACTTGGAGTATACAGAGCCGGGAAGCAGATGTTCCAACCACTAGGCCAGCAGGTTGCCTGGATAACTTTTTAAATACCGGAATGTTATTAATCTATCCATTCATATTCTAGTCCACTTATCCTCACGAGGGTCGCGTACGTGCTGGAGCCTATCCCGGCCGTCTTAGGGCAGTAGGCGGGGTACATCCTGAACTGGTTGATAGACAATCGCAGGGCAGTATGTTATGAATGAACTTGAACATTTTTCTTTTAAGATGATAAATTCACAGAAATAATAAAAGAAGCAGAGTGAAGGACTTAGACAAACGATATAATGATATTGCTGAAGGTCACCTCATTTGTGTACTTTTTGTTGTAATTCTTAAATCTGTCATCTTGCAATCCTCCATCTGTGGGCATAGCAAGGTGGTGGTGGACCCCAAAAAGCAGGCAGGAGGAAGGAGCCGGGTCGGGTGCACTTGAACGATTGTATTGATAAAACACAGAAAACTATATCCTAAACAAACAAAGTCCAAAGTATCAAACAAAAACCATGACTGAAGATAAAACATAACAATGACCTAAACATGACTGAAACAAACATGACAGCAGCCAACAAACAGCAACAATGACCCGACACTGAGTGGTCGTGCCGGGAGTCCTTTTATACTACTAATCACAGAACGACCAACAGGTGTGCAGCTGCAGGGAGAATCCTACAGTGCCACCTGTTGGTCACAAACAGACTCATGACACCATCCTAGCTCAATTCTCGGCAAGGATGGGCTAGGATGTGGGACTACTCTCCCCGATGTGATGAAAATACTTTCATTTTACAATATCAAGAAAACACAGCTGAACGGCAGATGTTGTTATTCTCTGATTGATGAAAGTGAGAGAAAGAAGACTACAACTAAGTGCTTGGCTTCAAACCTACAGTATATCTTACGCCACAAAGTCTAAATCGCTGGCATTCTGAATTTAATTTCGGGCCGTTGACGGAATGACAACAGAAAGCTGGATTTACATTTGAAGACTGATGTTAAAACCCGCAAGGGCTTTCGCGCAGATGTGTTTTATAGTTACTGGATTTGGACAAAAAAGTTACACTAGCAGTCATTACTTTATTGATGCAGATTTATCAGGTGCATCATAACAGGCCAAAACGGTGCACATCTATCATTGGCACTGAGAAGTGCAGTATAGTGTGATGGATGGGATGAGGGCCTATTGTGTGGGAAAAGTGTTACATTTTGAAGCGCTGCGTGACATATGGGTCAATGACAGTCTGCTCTGAGCTCCCACACTAGACCGTATAAATCCTCCCAATGATGCAGCGGTTAAACTCTGACACAAGAAAAGGCTTGAGATTCCAAATGTTGACTAGGAGATGATGAGGAGTAATTGATTCCAACTCGGAAACAAATTGATGTAAAGCCACAGCAAAAGCGGTGAGCTGACACACATCATTTGAAAAAAAATACAAGTATGACAGATGAAAAACATGCATCACTGATGTATAACATTTTTCCCATGGCCCAAAATTACACCACATTTTCATTTTTTGTGGGGCTATGACAGCAACAGGGTGTTGAAAATAGTTGGGTATGTACATTAGTTCATGTAATAAGTCTGACAGAGAAAAACAAAACAGTGCAAGAAAAACAAATGCTCCTGGTTCAACTGGAATTATCCAATGAAACCAGAACACACAGAAAGCAGCTGATGAAATTTGAACTCAAGCCTGTGAAGGAAACGTATTAACTGCTAGGCCATCATGCTGCTGTATTTGTCAGAATCAGAATCAGAAGCATCTTTATTGACCAACTATGTAGAAGCGGACATGTTTACCAGTCGCCAACCGTGCAGCCCACTTCCAGTTTTACTTTTTACAAATTAGAACATGGTGTGATGCCCACTCTCCAAAAATGAATGGTAATTGTTAAAAAAAAAGGTTTTGGCACCAATTGAGTTACTCAAACAATGGTTCTGAAAATTGCAGATGACTTGCTGCGATTACACATCACAAGCATGGATGCTTCGATTGGGTGCTTCTGATTCTCCCAGTTGGATTTGCTCCAAGTGTCAGATTGGATTCACAAACCAACAGTAAAATAGGTTTCATGTGGGTCCCAAACTTAAAATGGACAAACAGGGCAAGGTTCAGATCAGGTTAAGGCAATAAACCGATGGCTGACGTTTAGAAACAGAGCCGTTTGTGTAAACTTGAGAAAAGCCACCATTCATGGATGAAAAAGACAAACGTTTGTCTTATAAGAAAATGTAACCTCTACAAAAGAAGCGCTGGACATTGAACCAAAGTCAGCAAACTTTCAGGCAGATGTAAACACCCAATCCTTCACAAATACTGGTGTTGTGGTTCAACACTGGTATTTTGAGTCATACATACTGTAATTCCATGTCATTCATACGTGTGCCTTGGCAAAACAAAACAAAACAAAAGAAAGAAAAAATACTATGATCTTTCCATAACCTCAGCTGAACTGTAGTTGCAGACATATGGAGACGAACAATTTTGAAGTAATTTAGCTACTTCCTGTTACAAAAATGACACCTCCCTGACCATTTTCATCAAGAGCAGAGGTGCCCATGTCCGGTTCTTAAGAGCCCCTCTGATCATTTGAATGAGGTGTGTTAAAGAAGGGAAACATGTGTAAAATATGCAGGATAGGGGCTCTTGAGGATCGATGGTGGGCACCCCTAATCTAGAGCCAGAGTGGGCAAACATTTGGGTTTAAGGGGCAAGTTTTATTTTATTTAATTATTTTTAATGGGGCGGGCCAATGGTCGACTGGTTAGTGTGTCGGCCTCACAGTGCAAAGGTGCAGGATTCGATTCCGGCTCTGGCCTTCCTCTGTGGAGCTTGCATGTTCTCCTCGTGGCTGCGTGGGTTTTCTCCGGGTATTCCGGTTTCCTCCAACATTCCAAAAGCATGCATGGCAGGTTAATGAAACACTCTAAATTGTCCCTTGGTGTGAGTGTGAGCGCGGATGGTTGCTCATCTAATTGTGCCCTGCGATTGGCTGGCAACCTTTTCAGGATGTCCCCCGCTTACTGGCCGAAGACAGCTGGGATAGGCTCCAGCACACTCCGCGAGAATAAGCGTTTCAGAAAATGGATGGATCGATGGATGGATGGTTATTTTTAATGCAGAGATGGGCCAGATAATTCTGCCCAGAACAGTGACAATGTGACAATGACGTGGATCGCTGTGTCATTGGCCACACAGAGATGTCCACCAAGACTGCATTCCGCTTGGCCAGCCAGTACCCATCAGCTGCGTCCGGAGTTCCACAGGCCAAAAAGGCCCAATAGGACTGCTTCAGCTTCACGACATGCCTCACCGCCAGTCATTTTTGTTTTACGTAGTCAAAAACATTCCACTTCTTACCCTTGTTGAATTTCTTTGTTGTTATTTTTAATATGTTTCATGTGATCAATATCGAGCTATGATGACGGATCTCCATATGAGATTGATTGCACATCTCTTTAATGTGGAGATTGTGTACATTTCTGATTTGTTGCTGGCATCATGTGTTATATCGATTTTTTATTTTTTCAACAGTCCCAGGGGAAGCCTTGCTAGATCAAGCTATGAAATTACCTCATCTGAATTTCACAGATAATTTACATGAAGTTTAGATATATCATAGTTCCATTTGGTGTTTGATTCATGTATTTGGTTTACCAGATGTGTCTGTGTCTGCATTTGATTCACTAGCAGCCAAGCAGTCATGCAGTTACCCACCATGAGTAATATGCTACAGGGGCTGATAAAACGGAAATGTTAGTGGGTTTCCTAATGAAATGAAATGATGTTATGAATCCTGACGGGCCTTGATCATCATAGCTCAACAATTCCTGCGGGACAACCGTACGAGTTGGGCTCAAAATGGTGTTCAAATTCCTCACAATGATTGTATTTTCAGGAAACTGAAGCGAGGAATGAAAACTTGGAAATGCTTTTGCCTTCCCAGATTTATTTTTGGTAAGTTGAGAACTGACTCCAAAACATTTCCCGCAACCTTTCCTTGTCTCCGTGTTTTTCATGTTGATACCATTCTTGTGTCATGTTCAATCAGAACTGAAATAATTGCCAAGGAAAGCAAAAAGGTAAACTAATCCTACCCTCCATCAAACTAAGACATTCAAAATCAATGGATGCTTTCCTGTCATAAAATGACTAGCGTCTTCATCATCATGGTGGCATCAGACCTTTACTGTCGTTGTCTATAATGCGATTTGGTTTGGTGTGACATACATTCTGTCATTGGTAAATACAAATGGTACCATTGTTGTGTTACATGCTGACTTTCAGGTTGAGAGCTGTGTGCCTTCTTTAGATTCTACTCCAGCGGCGTCAGACCTGTGGTCGCTCTTTGAACCTGCTCCTGCATCTTTCACGACCCAAAAAGTGTTGATAGCTGGCTGGAATATTTATATCGATCCATCATGGCTTATTTTGAGGGCTTTAGGGAACATGCAGACAAAGTTACAGCCAATGTGTTATGTTGCCGAAATTTTTGTCCGCTACTGTGTGAAAGCGGGGTAGATGCAGGAGAGCCGTCCACCAGGAAAGGTTAGCCGCTTGTTGCCGGCGTGATGTGGGACTCTCTGGGGTTGCACTGCAGAAATGTCTTATTTGGCACAAATCGTCATTTCATATGCTTATCCGACTCAAAATGCTTCTCTTTGCCCTTCCTTGTTCCGAAACAGCCACACACCACTTCGCAGAGAGACTGAGTCACCGGCCATTCCATTGTAACAATGGAGACAATTACTGACATTTTTACCCGCTTTTTGAAGCCTTTTAAAATGTCATAACTTCCTGAATTCTTAACATATTGACAAAATATAAACACTGTTTTGTTCTTTTGTTATTATTCATTGTTCCCAGCTCTTCCCAGTCACATTGGTCTTGCTGGGAAAAAAATAAAATGATTTTCATTTTACCCTGAGAGAAGACAAGTTAAAATGGGAACTTGAAATGTGCTCTATCAATAAAACTGCCTTGTCTTGATTGATGTACTTGACTGACAATTGTGTTGTCTCTATAAGCGGTACTGTGAGTCAGTCAAGCAGAGACTGTTTTGTGGCGTTGATCAACGACAGTCAACTCTGAATCTCGGGGTGTGAATCACATACTTAATTAGAAAAAGGAACATGAACCACAAAAAATAATTAGCTTCAGGATGCTTGTAAAGTACATTTGTGTAGTTTGTACTCATCAAGCAGGAATGCAGAGAAAGCCTGTGTAAAAAGACGAAAAACGTGTCATGGCACACACATACAAAGTGTAGCCGTCATTAAAAAGTTATAGTCGTTTGCCTGTTTTGTTTTTTTCGGGTTTGCCACATCAGGGGTGTGTTACAAGCAGATTTTATGCCAGATGCCCTTCCCGATGTAACAGCAGTCTTATTAAGGGTTTTCCCACCTATCAAGGAAGCGACTATTATTTCAGCAATTTCACAAAGTCTGTGTTGTGATTCTTATCGTCTCAACGTTCGGTTTAAGTAAACAAAGCTGCTCGAAGGACTGGAGTGTGGAAGGCTCAGATTTCGTCAAAGTCATTTTGACAACGATTGAAAATAAAGTTTGGAGCAGGTTAGGTATTTTTGGAATTTATGGCCTGCATATCCAACTGTGGCAGTCCCTTCCACACAACAGCCCATTTCTCAGATCAGCGTTCGAAAAGCACAGTTCAATTTGGATTTTTTTTTTGTAAAGTGGTTCTAACTGTGATTTACCTGTTTTGGGAGTCACTCATAAGAATACTGTCAAAAATCACGCTATATTCTCGGTCTTTCCGAATTAAAAAAAAAAAATCTTCTGCCTTTATGTCACCGTCCACGGCCATTTATGACTCTCAGACCCGTCCATTTGTTCTAATCTGGAATAACAAATCAACCAGTGGCAAACTCACCTTCCAGTCCATTTGTCTGTCGAGCGAGTTGGCCAGACTCTGTTTGTATACGGCACTGTGCGCAATCAGTAGGTGAGTGAGGAGTCAGTGTGAAGCGCTTTGAGTGCCTAGTAGGCTCGAATATCCATCCATCCATCCATTTTCTGATCCGCTTAATCCTCACAAGGGTCGTGAGAGCCCATCCCAGCTGTCTTTGGGCAATAGGCGGGGGACACCCTGATCCGGTTGCCAGCCAATCGCAGGGCACACAGAGAAGAACAACCATCCACGCTCACACTCACACCTAGGGACAATTTAGGGTCTTCAATCAACCTGTCATGCATGTCTTTGGAATGGGGGAGGAAACCGTGGTACCCGGAGAAAACTCACGCAGGCTTGGGGAGAACATGCAAACTCCACACAGAGAGGCCGGAGCTGGAATTGAACCACGGCCTCTGCACTGTGAGGTCGACACGCTAACCACTGGACCACCGGGCCGCCCTAGGCTCGAATAGTGTTCCACAAATGAAAGACCATTTAGCATTCAAGACACACCATTTTGTTATCAAGGCATTTGTATTGTTCCTGTAAGAAAATCTCAATGTTTCTTGGTGTTCAGACAGCATGATACATGAAAAATCTGCAATGTCATCTGTTAGAGTTAAACAACATGACCTCTTACTTGTAACAGTTTAGAAGTATGATGTTGGCCTTACAAAAGAATATTGTTGGCTTTGGTTTTTCTTTACAACACGTCTCTCCAACCGGCCAGCTATTGTCAGCGACACTAAAAGCCTGGACCATAAAAGAGCTGTTGAACCAAAATACACAGATTTTGAAATCCATAAATTCCTCAGCAGAAACTATATCCTGAGTCTTCAAAGTTTTGAACAAATATGACTTCATGCCAAAAGAAACGTTGATCTTGCTTTATTAGTGATATCACGAGCAGGAAGCCTGACTTGTTTTCTAGCTATTGTCTGTGCAAGACATGAAATAGGTTTCAGGATTGTGCAAAAGAAACAAACAGGACTATCAGTCATTCATCAAAAAGTGATGAATGACTGACTCCATCACTGTGACAAGCCTGTATCTTTTCCTTTCGAGAGTTAATTTAAGTCGTTCGATGACTGCAAGCAAAAGTTGCACTGGCATTTCCCATCCAATCTGTGTGTATTTGGGTGAGTTTTTTTATTTTACATGTGCCTTCAAACACAAATAACGCTAACAAATGCCAAGCATAGCAAAGACTCTGAAACAACGAGCTCCACTTCAAAACGTTTCGAAGTCATGACTTTCAAAGCCAGTCCCAAAGGAAGCACTTGACTATGATGAATTTGTTTTCTTTGTGATTAATACTCTTTTGATATTGTCAAATTCTTGTACCTCAGAGACAACTGCAGATGGATGTTTCTTCTAATGTCACATAAATAGAGTAAAAGTCATCTCAAGAGAAAAACAATCGAGAATCACTTTCTTCCTGCTCTCTGTGCCAAAAACATTTTGTGCTAACCACAATATCGTCCCTAACTTCCCCTCTCTTTGCCCTCCCATGTCTCCTTCTGTAATTAGGCCTCTTTTCCTTTTTTTCAGATGAACTCCCTTTTTATCTCTTTCCCTGTTTTCCTTCTTCGATCCCACCAACTCCTCTAATCACGGCATGGTCACATACTGAGAAACCAGAATTTGTTGGTGCATAATTTTCATCTATGCTGTCTTGCTGGTTGGTCAAACACACATTGGTATTGGTTTAAGGCTCAAAAAAGCGTTTTGATCTGATGATATTCAGTGTGATGTAAAAAAAAAACCCAGAAGACCAAGTCATCTTTGGGTCTGTTTCAATATCAGTGTGGGAGATGGCAAACACACAGCTGAAAAATATGGAACCAATTTCCACTATGTGAAGGGGTGTGACAAGGGCCAAAGAACAGATTGAATTTTACAGCAGATCCTTGACTTTTTTTTTTCTTATTGCTATCATTCTGAAACTCCAAGGACAACTGCAGACATACTTCTTCTTCCCCTTGTTTTGGGGCTATTGTCAACCACTCTTAAATGTGCATCAACTCCAGAGACAGGACAAGCTTGCCCACAACTTACAATTGACAGCCATCCATTATCTTTCTTCTCCTCGTGGTCGTGGGTGAACCTTGGGTGAGAGCCGAGGTATACGCTAGACGGCTGGCCTGTCAATTGCAGCATTTTGTTTCCGTTATGCATAATTACAAAATGCACATTCTTCTGCATCGTGTTGTTTCTGCTTTTTCTTCAAACATGCTTTTCTAAACTCAACCCTAAGAGAAGAATCTTCATGCTTCATTCATGTGAGGACACCACGTTGGTGACCCCTGTTGTCATATATTGAAGTCATATAACTAACCAATGTTTTAAGTACACAGGAGCTTGTAATGCTGCTGTATAAGCTTCATGTTAATTACAAAGTAGTACTGTGACTTAAGACACAGAGGAATACCAGACTCTGGTAAGTGTTGTTTGATAATATGACAAGGGGCTGATAAACCCATGTAAACAAGAGAGAGTGTGTGTGTGTGTGTGTGTGTGAGAGAGAGAGAGAGAGAGAGAGAGAGAGAGAGAGAGAGAGAGAGAGAGAGAGAGAGAGAGAGAGAGAGAGAGAGGGAGAGAGAGAGAGAGAGAAAGAGAGAAAGAAAGCATTTCTGGCTTAAAAGATATCTGCTCATTAGTGCTGCACTGACCAACTGATCTTTCCTTACATTCGCTCAGTCGGCACATTAGCACAGAGGAGGTGCCATTCACATACACTTCTCACTTTCCTTTGGTACATAATGGCAAGTCATACAACTGGGTTATTCTTATTTTGTGTTTCGGTGGCGTTCTCCTATGTTTCCACGTCTCCCCAAGTCTGCAGCAACTCCCTCATACCTGGAGCTAAAGGTAAACATGACCACATATGCAGTATGCTGTTAATGTTTGGTTTCTTTGATTGTGTTGGGTTATTATAACTCCCACTTTAAACAGGGATTCAGCAATGTAAATACCTTTCCATTCCAGGCTGTTGGCTATTTAACAAGTTGACACGTAATTTGGTTGTCTTGTTAAGTACAAGGTCAAATGAAAGACGGAATGGAAAATTCTAAGGAAACACCAAGAATAATGCCCCAGGGCTTTATGGAGTTGTTGGTAAAGGTACCCAGCATGCAATGTCCTGTCGTTTAACAACGAGCTGATTGCTACCCCACAGATTTTTGGGAGGGAATGCCTTCCATTTTACAACATCCAGTAGCTTATTCCCCTGCTGATTCAGACAGAGCCAATAAAACACACACCAGGCTAAGTTAAGCAGCATTTTTTTCCCTCAACCTTTGTGCCAACAGGACACTAACGTAATGTGAGATGACGTGGAGGGAGTGAGTGAGGAAGTTAAGACCTGTTTGTGTGCGTGGTGCCACTGAGAAAGTCCCACTGAAATGTGTATTTAGACAGCTACCACGACACTGGACCGATTATTTGGACAAGACTCTTGGATACAAATGACTGCAGAATCCATCACTTGACAATGACCTTGCCCATGTTTGTGTATTCTAAGGGCGGTCTGATGTGTGGTTGAGGTTTCGTGAAGCACACTGCAGTCACGCTTGGTCACTTTTCTCTCTCATTGCTTCTTTTTCAGGCTTCAAAAGTCGTACCTTTACATGGACGCCTCAGCATCTTGTTTTTAAATGGCGACACAATGTGCACAATGGACCACTTCTGATTGTTAGGGATCAAATCAAATGACACATAATTCTAAACGGGCTTAATGCAAACTTGATCGGTATTCATTTTACAGTATTGCTGATAGGTTATTGTTATAGCTATACAGAGTATGTGGAGAAGAATGCCTCCGCTCCCTCGGCTGCAGCACAGCTCCAGTCCATTGCAAACTGAAGAAGTGGCCATTGTGAACCACATCAACTAAGGCAGGGGCGTCAAACTCATTTCTGTCGGGGACCACATTCTCGTTACCGTTTCGCTTGGAGGGCCGGAGTGACCGAAACTATGTATCGAAGTCAGGAAAAATGGTTTGTTCAACTATTGTATAAGTTACGTAATGAGTAGTTTGGTGACAAGAAAATGCTACCATTATCTCTCTTATTTATTACAAATGAGAAGTTGACATTTTGGTCCAGATTTTAGAATCACAGAAGGTGACATGTTTGATTTGATTTCACGGGCCACATAAAATGATGTGGTGGGCCAGATCTGTCCCCCGGGCCATGAGTTTGATATTTTAGGTCCTAAGGTGTCTCTCTTACATGTTCAAGTCGCTAAAAAGTATTTGATATATTCTGGGAAAGCGCCTAACAACTTTGCGGATTCAAAACATCCTCATTCATGAAATCAGGCAATACATTAGCATTTGGTGGGGTTCGTTTGTTCCTTCGTTTTTTTATTTTGTGAACTACAAATGCAACTTGACATAGGAAAGACCGTGGACACTTCTGCTTATATAAATATTCATCATGCTAACCTATAAGGCCTACACTGGTTACACTTTACACTAATCGTATCCATTCCGGCAATACCTTTAAAACGTCTCACTTTGCAAAGACCCTCACCATGATGTGTCTGTCAGATGCCTTGAAAGGGTGTGTCGTTTTTATTTTTATTTATTATACAGTGGTTTACTTGCCTTTAATTAACAAATTCACATTATTGTATATGTCCCAAGAATGTGAAATTAGAACAACTCAAGTCGAGTTGAAAGTGTGGTCACCTCTGGAACTTGCGTTCTCGCTTCGCTGATGGTAAAGTAATAATAATAATAATAATACATTTCATTTATAAGCGCCTTTCAAAACACCCAAGGACACTTTACAGTCAAAAAAGAGCAATAAAACCATAGATAAAATTATAAATAATAAAAAGCGATGAGTTAAACTAAATATGCCATTTTAAAGAGAGTCTATCAGGAGAAAATAGCCACACCAATTACCATCTAATTATATAGCATGAAGTAATTTTTCTGTGTATGATTCATTTCAGTGAGTAGAAAACAATTCTGAGCCAGTGAAGGCTTTCAGAAGTACTGTGAGAGTCTTAATATGGCCCAGTTCAAAGATGTTTGTTACTTTCCTGCCTTTGCCCAGCACCTAATTTACAAAGTGTCCTTGGCAGCAACATCAGACATCTCATGTTGCCAAAACCTCTCTCGTGCACCTCATTTTTCTTTTTAAGTCACAATAATGATGTCATAATTAATAGTCCAAAGGAACCTTCGCTTAAAAAAAAATCCCTGGCCTTTTTGTTTGTTTGTTTGGTTTGTAGCATGCAGTCATTAAAAAAAAAAACATCCAGAAAGGATTAACCTTGCATTTGAATTTGCACACAACCACATCCCACAATTTTGAATTTCAGATGAGTTTTCAATCACGTGCCATAGTGATGCCAACATTTTGAGATATATATATATATATATATATATATATATATATATATATATATACAGTATATACTGTATAGTATGATATTATAATCCAAACTGTTTTTGAGAAATCTCTTGTGGTTAATTTGTCCTCTTCCTATCTATTCAGGAGACCAAGGAGAGATTGGATACGAAGGAGATGAGGGCAGAATGGGGAAGAACGGACCACCAGGACATCCAGGTAGCACAACCTAGATTAGTTTCCCCTTCAAATGACTCATCTCGATGCCAAAATGACAATTGCATGATTTTGGATCAACAATAGGACATTGCATGTTAATAAAAATCTTTTTAATGCTGCCCGACTCTTGGTTCCTATTGTACTTTGCAAGTGCACTGAATATGGACAGCGTGGTAAGAGCCCAATGGAGACACACATGCATGCACGTACGCGATCACACACACGCACACACACGCACACACACACACACACACACACACACACACACACACGCAATGACTGTCAGCTCGTTACTCTCCAGAAATCTTTATTGAGTAAACTCGTAAATGTAAGTACTAAATGTAGACATTATTCAGCTTGGAGTGACTTCAGTGCCGTGTAGCCATGCGCCATTGCGGTTTTAGTCTACACCGACTGTAGCACCATCACAACCTCCAACATTGTAGCTGCAGTATGTCAAGAGCTCCACAGATGACGCATAAATTCCCCTTTTTAATTTAGGAGATTTTACAGGAAAACGTGGCTTAATTTTGGAATGTTAAGAGGGATTTAAGGACAGCTAATGCCCTGGAAACAAAAACAATGCGTTGCTCTTGGTTTATTAACGTCAACAAACAGTGGTGCTGCTTTTACGTTAAAGAAAGTCTCATTTGAGCTGCGAATTTGCGATTTTTGGGGTTGATTGACGTGACGTGGAACCTGGAAGCGAAGCACATGTTGACAAATGAAAAATTTGACTTAGCACAGGAATTTGATGCAAGCCAGTCCGTAACTGGTCAAGCAATCCAGAAGAAAGGTTTCACCTCAGGATCTTAATCATTGCTTGAAAAGTCCCTTTTGTGATCCTGTTTAACCAGCTCTCGGTGGTTTCAAATGTGTCTCAATCATGACAACCGAGGCCTTGCACCTCTTTATCCTCCAGCAGCTGCACGGGGAATCCAGACGTTAAGCCAGTTGGAGGGTTTGGCCATTATAAAAAGCAACAGCAGCGATAGGAACGAGTGTTATCTGAAAGATGGATGAACGGTTTAACGGGCTCGTGCAAGCACACGGCCAACGTCATTCATCAACGCAGGGAACAACAAAGCAACGCATCTCATTTCTATAAACAGTCAAGAACAAGTGTAAACACTCCACAGTCTGCTCTAAGTTCTTTATTGTAATGTGCTGTTAAAAGATACTGTATTTATGATGTACTTTGTACCTATACTGTATGTTATGTACACACATAGTATTCCGCGTATTGACAGACATTTGTACTGTATTTTCATTCGACTGCAGAAACTTCAACAACACTTCTTAGACTTCATCAAGAAGCAAATAAACTTGTGAAGATACTCTGTGTGTGCCACTTCACCCTCACAGCAACAGCCCTCTCCAGTGTGTCAGTTTCTATTTCAAATATCATTCATTTCCAGTGGAATAGTTTCCTGAGGAACTAATCACAGCTGAAGGCCATGGTTTGGCGGTGCTTGCATAGGCACACACTTAATATGAAGTCGACTGAATCTGTGTGGGGTTTTTTTTTAGAAAAAAAAGAAGTGTCCCTGGCAGAAGATAATCAAGTTTGACTTAAATCGTTTTTTTTGTGTGTATATTGACATTGATAATTACAGAATCCATTACATTACTTACAGCCATTTTCTGCATACTCGAATTAAACCTAACCAAACAATTGAAAAGTAATGAAGTAATGAAAATCCACCAAAGTACAAATAGTAATTTGAAATGCAGGCAGAAGTGATAGGGCAAAGACCACTGTCAGAGCTCAGCACACTTTGGAACAGCACCAAATTGTGCACCTTCAGGACACCGATATGTGAAATTCAACTTTGAAAAAAAATTAAGCCCAATAATTAAATGATTGCAAAAGCATGCCAACATGTGAGTCATTCTTCCTTGGTCCATGTTCGAACGTTTTGTGGAAACCTACAGTATTTATAACAGTTTTTTTTCTTTATTATGCTTGCACTCTAAGGAGCGTGCATCTCTCCAAAAAAACAGAACAAAACAAAACAAAACAATTGATACATATCTGGATACATGGGATGTGATACCATTCAAGGATGTTTGCTTTAAAGTGAAACGCTCTGATTCTTTTCAATTCAGTGGGATTTGATTTGCTTCAATTCAATGCACGCACATCTTTTTCATCAAAACCGTTTTTTTTCCCCCAAACCTAATACACATGCAATCAAAATTTTGAGCACACACAAAACTCATCTAATAATGAGAGGTAGGGACAATTCTAGGATTATTCTTCATTGAAGTGTGGTGATGTTTTTCTTTTCTTTTTTTTTCCATAAACATGTCAAAAGAGACAGCATACTGTATGCTGTGCCCCATCTTTTCTTTGCATGATGTGTTAAAGTCATGAAAGGATGTCAAAAATACCTCCACTCTTCTTCTTTCTTCTTCTGTATTGCCAGGAGCATTAGGAGAGGTGGGATCGAAGGGCGACGTTGGTCACATAGGAAAGATGGGGCCCATTGGAGCCCAAGGTACGACATAGGGAAAGTCTTGATAATCTTGCACAGAAACACAGTACCTATGTATTGCATAACAATAACTCTATTCTATTTTAATTGTATGTGACATGTATATTAAGGTCACGGAAGAGAATACATTTTCCATTGTTGTGTTGATGTCCACCACGGTTGATTAGCAACCAGTCCATGGTGTACTAGTTCACTCACCCAAAGTCATTCGGGAGAGGCTCCAGCTCACTGTGATCCTGACCAATATAAGTAGTATAGAATATGAATGGATGGATAGTTTTCAGTGGTTTAGTTCTACAGAATGCTCAAAAAACAAAAAAAAAATACGTGAATGCACCTCATGTTGTGGCCACCGGGTGTAGTTTCCAAAGCACAAGAGAAAAATACCCAATGCACAATCCACAGGTGTCAAACTCAAGGCCCGGAGGACAGATCTGGCCCGCCACATCATTTAATGTGGCCCATGAAAGCAAATTAAACATGTCAACTTCCATGATGCTCGCTAAAATCTCGACCAAAATTTAAAATTCTCATATGTAATAAATAAGAGACATATTGTAAGCATTTCCACCAAATCCCTCATTACAGTAACTTAAACAATTGTTGAATAAACCGTTATTATTGACTGTTTTTGTTTGGTTTCAGTCATAATGGCCCTGCAAGGGAAACGGTAACTAAAATGTGGCCCACGACAAAAACATGTTTGACACCCATGCATTAATGTTTTGAATCCTGTTCCCCTTTAAGCTATTTCTGAGGTTATCATAAATGATAACCTGATAAATGATGTCATGCTGTTATGTTTCCCCCTGTGTGGCTGAAATGTTGTTTTACGAGTGCTACTCTTGTCCTGCGCTTGTGAGCAACCACTTTTCTTCATAATCAGTAGGTTAAATACGCTTACAGGAAAAGTGGTTTTGTAACATGACATGGAAACGTTTAGTGAGGTCACAACTCATTAAACACTTGGAACAAAAATAATTCTTTTTCAGGAGCATTGTTGTGGTAAACACCAACCAAAACTGTGATTTTCAGTGTATCACAGTTAAGTTCCGATATACAGTGGAAGCTCCAAAGCAGGATTCAAACCATCAACGTATGTGACATCATGATTGTTATCAGCTAACCTGTGAAACTTCAGCTCAGTAAGCATCTAGAGCAGGGGTGGACAAACTTTTGTGCTCAAGGACCATGTTGTTAATTGGTAGATGAGATTAGGAAAAATGTTTAAATTAGTTCTATAAATCTATAAATGAAATATGTATATTTGCACAATAATGTGAATAAAACATACAATTTGATAAATTAACCTACAGTATTTCATCAATCAATAAAATATGCTAACGGCAATGCAAAAAAAGTTTTTGCTTGTGTTTACCAAATTATATTAACCAATATATATATATATAAATAGATAGATAGATAGATAGATAGATAGATAGATAGATAGATAGATAGATAGATAGATAGATAGATAGATAGATAGATAGATAGATAGATAGATATCTATCTATACATGTAAATTAGTTTATTTGACTGTTTTTTTTTTGTTGCAATGATTTTTTCCAGTACAGTATTTTATTTCAAAAAGGTCAATTGTGTGTTTGTCATCAATAAATAACCATTTGAATTAAGTGAAATTGAATAATGAGTATAATCATTCGGTGGCACGGCACCATAGTTGGGAAGCACTGATGTCTTTAAACTGCCCAGTAAATTGAATCAATATATTAATGCATGGATTGAACACGATATGAGATCATATAAATACTGACGACTTCGTTCTAGTGAGATCCTGAAATTCTACACGTTTGGGTGATATTACCATCTGCTGGTGATATTGTATTAGTACAACAAAAAAATCTGACAAATCAATTTTTGTGGTGAATGAGCAGATATCACACTGTCCAAAATAATCATCAATTGACTGTCAGATAAAATGGAATTGATTTCAATTTATGATTCAAAATATAATGCGATTGGCTGGCAACCAGTTCAGGGGTTACGCGCCTGCTGCCCGGAGACAGCTGGGCGAGGCTGCAGCGCGCCCGCGACCCTTGTGAGGGCAAAGGGATTTGAAAATGGATGGATGGATGGATTTAAAATATATATGAATCAGATATATATGTTCTATAAATATAGAGGTTTTGTATAAGTATGTAGTTTGTCACACCTAAATGCCTCAGGTCATCAAACAACCCCAAATATTAGTCAAAGACAGCACAAGACAAATTATCTGTTTACCCTCAATTTGTTTTAGCTCATGCCTTGTGCTCATCTTGCACTCAGCATGAATATAAAGCCCTCTGTGTCTGGTATTCTTCTGTAGGAGACAAAGGAAACGCAGGCTTGGATGGACCCTTGGGTTTGAAGGGGAAAGCAGGTAGGACTCTGTATCCTCACAAGCGTATGAAGCTATTTACAGGAAGTCATGCAGTTGTGTTGCAATTGCTCTGCCACCAGGGCTGGACAAGTACAAAGAAAATAAAACAAATAAACAAGAAAAAACCATGAAGGTTTGCATTCTACCTGAGAAGTCATTGCCATACCATTCGACAGTCAGGGTTCCATGAAATAAAAGGAATACATCCCTTGCTCAACACACTCATAATCAAGCAGTATCAAGTGATTAATTTACTATGTAATGCCATTTTATTTGTTGTTGCTTTACTTTTAGCCTACTGCTAGCTCATGCATTTCCTAGCAAACAGCAAATCAGAACCGACACCGTACTGCAATTAACTGCCCATTTATTGAAATCCTATCCAAAAGAAAAAGCACACTGACACAAAACCTCTTAATTCGTGACAATTCTAAGTGCCGCATTTTACGTATCCCGCTTGTATTATGAATGTGTTGAACAGGTTTCTGGATATGTGTGCATTTGATTTCATGGAACCATGACGGTTGATGGTATGATAAACAATGAGTTCTCAACTACTTAGTTTACTTGTGTGAAAATAGCAGGTAAAATTAAACGCGACTGAAAGAATCAAGTGTTGTATTCTGAAGAAAGATTATGACAAAATTTATGTTCGGGCGCCGTTCCTGATGACTTCTGTTATGGGAGAAAGAGCAAAATGCTCAATGTAGGCCGAGATTGACGAGGACATTTCGCAAGCCCTGTGATATAACTGATATGAGACATGCTGAGCTGAAGAGTGGCTGTTGTTGACTGAATGGTGGCTGCCGTCTGTTGCGAGTGTGAATGCTATCCTGGTGAATTAGATCACCACCACTACCACCTAGCTTTGTCACTGATGTAGATTTGTTCAATTTAATGTCCATGTTGTAATTGGTTTAGTGGGTTTCTCCCTCTAAATTGTGGGCCGGTCTCTTGGGGTAAAATGCAGGAAAAGAATTAAATAAGGGCACCGGTCTGCCCTGTATGCCAAATGGCAAGTCCAGCACTGACTGTCACCAATTATAGTGGTCGTTTCAATTGGGTTCTTGCAGAATCTTCGGTAATAGACGGAGATGATTCTGCTCATATAAAACATCTTGTGTTTAATCACTTAGGCACTACTTGTGACTGTGGAAGGTACAGGAAGGTGATTGGACAGATGGATGTCAATTTGGGCAAGCTGAGGAACACAGTCAAGTTTGTCAAGAATAGTGAGTTTGTCAAACTCTTATCTTTCACCATTGTTACTTATTACCATCATTCAAGAAGTGACTATTTTGCCATTCAATCAACATTTGTAAGTGGACTCATCTCTCTTTTCCAGTCATGTTGGGCCTGACAGAAAGTGACGAGCACTACTACCTGCTGGTGAAGGAGGCCAAAAGATTCACGGAGGCCTCGATGAACTGCGAGCTGAGAGGCGGCATCCTGGCCATGCCGGATAATATTGATAGTAACCGCCTCATCGCTGATTATGTCAGTCAGTCTGGACTCACGAGGGTTTACATCGGAGTGCAGGCTAAAAACACAGACACGCTCATAGTATGTGCATACTATACTCACTGTCACTGTTTTGAAACAAAGCCCTACCAACACAGTATTTTCTTAAATCTACCAGCAACAATTGTTTCGGTTTCAATAAATCACCAAGTGCTCAAAATAGGCATGTTATGCCTCACCATAAAGGCTAATATAATGCAGTGGAAAAAGACCAATTCCCTGTGCAAATTTGTTCATCAGGGGTGTTCCAGTTCCCTGTGTATGAAGCCACTCATCACTGTGTTTTTCCCATTTATTCTTCAGCATGAGGGAAGAAACAGTTCCCGGGACACGGATTCCAAACCACTCAAGGACTTTCCTGCATGGAGTCAAGACGAGGAGCTCACTTCTTCCAGCCACAATGCGAGTTGTGTGGAGCTGCTCAGCACAGGGACATGGAGTCATGTGGAGTGTGACATGGCCATGTTTTTCATCTGTGAGTTTCCAAAAAGCAGGATAAGAGGATGAGGAGGAGAAAGAAGTGTGACTTACTCTGCATCTTGAGTCATTGAACAGACTTTTCTTGCAAGTCCAGTTCAGTAAATGATACATTACACTGAACACGTGTCAGTTTTTTTGTGGCATTTCAGATCATGTTAGATTTAACTTGGTTTTACGATGCAAGTTGGTGCCTAAAGGGAATATACAGTCTGTATTTTCTTCTTTTTACAGACAATTAAAATACTTTTGACCTTGTGGACAATTCATGAACTTCATACTGCAGCTGGTCGATCTTATTGTGGAAGTACATCTCCGAATAGCAAGAAAATGACCACAGCTTTAGCCAATTTGAATGTGTGTGTGTCTGGGCTTAAAGAATGACGCTTAAGTTCTCTGGTGTGGAGTTTGCATGTTCTCGCGACGCTTGCATAGGTTTTGTCTGGTGGTTATGGTTATCCAACTTCCTCACACTTTCCAAAAACACAGTAATTGGCTGGCAACCAGTCCAAGGGTGTATCCCCCCTTTTGTCCAAAGACCACTCATCAGCTCCAGGTTACATTCTCAATCCTAAGGAGGACACGCATTGTCGAAAATGGATGGATGGATAAATTACATTCATGTCTGACTCTCTTACAAGTGGCACCTGACAAGGTGGAACATCTCTGTATGTATCGTATGTTGCTGTATGTGAATTCAAGACTAAAGTGCCCATCGGTGTGAATGGGCCTCATTCACTAAAAGAGTGAAATAAATGTTTGCACTCTGCGCATAATTTAAGGGAATGTGCAAAATCACTGTCGGATCCACGACATGTGCATACTGGCCCATTTTCTTTGCACCACTGTGCACATGTTGATGAATCAGAATTCATGCTAGATGACAGCGCGTGCCCACGGAGCTCATTTTTCCCCCACGCACATTTTTCCCTCAAAAAAAAATGCCATCACTTTGACAAAGTGTGGAGGTTGTGAAACATTAAAAAAATGTCAGAAATTGCTCCAAAATGTTCAATACATTCTCGATCTTTATCCTATTTTCAAATGGTTCATATCATTGGAAAGTTTGATGACCACAGAAGCTGGCAATATATTGTGAAGCCCTGGAGTTAAAGTAGTTAAATGATGATATTTGCGCCTCATTTGCTTTGTTCCCCCGGTGGTAACAGGATGAACATTCATTCTCTCAACAAACCAAATAAATAGCAACCACTCAAACCAAACGTTTGTTGTCAAAGCACTTGAAACTAACCATTGCTGCATACACAGTGATGTGCATGGAGTAAAAATAAGTCATGCAATAATAAAGACGGTGGAAGCAATAAATTAAAAGCACAAATGCAAAGCATTAATGTTAAGTTTTGACTGATAAATGGTAAATGCGCTTGGATAGAGCTTTTCGACCCAGGTACACAAAGAGCTTAAACACTGTCTCCCCATTTTACTGACTGATATGACGCAGCATCAGGAGCAACTGCCGGGGTCAGTATCTTGCTCAAGGCGCCTTTGACATGGTCACAGTGGTTGAGGATCAAACCCACAGCAATTTGAGAGACGACCACTCGACCACCTGCAGCCCCACAATGTCACTGACCTTGACATGTTCAAATTTCTATCCAAAACACTTTATTTACACAAACGATTGCACCTCAACAGATCCAGCTGTCAAACTCATAAAGTTCGCAGACGACACCACGGTCATCGGTCTCATCAAAGACGGCGACGAGTCTGCGTACCGCCAACAAGTGGAGCAGCTGGAGCTCTGGTGCAGCCGACACAACCTCGGGCTGAACACGCTCAAGACTGTAGAGATGATCGTGGACTTCAGGAAACATTCTTCTCCACAGTTGCCCCTCACACTATCCAACTGCCCTGTGTCAACCGTCGAGACCTTCAAGTTCCTGGGAATCACAGTCTCCCAGGACATGAAGTGGGAAGTCAACACCATCTCCATCCTGAAAAGGGCCCGGCAGAGGATGTACTTCCTGAGGCTGCTGAGGAAGCATGGCCTGCCACAGGAGGTGCTACGACAGTTCTACACGGCAGTCATCGAATCAATCCTGTGTTCTTCCATCACGGTTTGGTTTGGGGCCGCCACAAAAAAGGACAAAATCCGACTTCAACGGACAGTTAGGACGGCGGAAAAAATCATTGGCACCGCCCTACCCACTCTTGAGGACTTGCACACTGCAAGAATCAAGACAAGGGCACGGAAAATCCTCCTGGATCCCCCGCACCCTGCCCACCACCTTTTCCAGCTACTCCCCTCAGGCAGACGCTACAGATCCATGCGCACCAAATCCAGTAGACACTTAAACAGCTTCTTCCCTTTAGCCATTAACTCCTTAAACAGTCACTGACGTAGTCACTCTTCTTGTACTACAAATACTGCTACTGGGTACTCTAAAATGGTTCAATGATTTGTTGTTTACGATGATACTAATGCAGCGTGTTATACCGGAGACAAATTCCTTGTGTGTTCTACATACTTGGCCAATAAAGATGATTCTGATTCTGATTCTGATTTTGACGGTGAGGTGTTGAAAAGTCGAGTAAGTACTGCAAGGACATGCCTATTAACAATGATGCCCATTCCGAATTTGGTAACTTCCTTTTATTGCAATGAGGAAATATGAAGTTTGCTGACTGTCCTATAATATAAAAGATTTGGACCATCTTTTACTGATGATGAAAGACACAAGCCAAAACGCCCAAAGTTTTACAAGTTACTCTCGATATAAGTACACAGAGAGGATGTCAGATGACAGTTCATACGAGGATTTGTGCTCCATGTGCTCTGGAGATTTATTACAGGTCACAACTTTTTTCCCGGATGGCTCCTTTAAAATCATCGAAAGGCGTGGCTATTCTTTTTTTTTTCTTCCCCTGATTCAGCAGATGCCAGAGCCAAAGCAAGGACTTTTTGTTGCAACACTTGGTGTTGGTGAGAACCAAGGGGGTGTCAATCCAAATCGGACACATGTCAGTGACATTTAACAGCAAATCGGAGATGATTACAGGAGATGGTTGGGGATTAATAGACTCGAAATCAGAACATGGCGGGGGATTTCGAAAATCAGGTAAAATCACTTGGATTTATTTATTTTAAAAATGAGCAAACGCGACCAAATGAATGCTGCTTCTCTGTATTTTGTTATTTGTGACTCAGTTAGGTGCATTGGAGGTGTCGCACTCTGTCTGCTCTATCTTCTCCTGCTGGCTATTATCATAGCCATGGTGGGCCAATGTGAGTACATGCCGTGACATGATTGCAAGTCCAAACAACATTGTGCTGATGTCATTGCATTGGTTGCTCATCAACAGTTGTTATTAATGACAACATTCTTCTGCGGTTCTTTTAAGGATTCAGAATGTGCTCATTTTGTTCCAGACATTAGACCAAGCCCTCTGAAAGACACTCAACAACCGTCCAATGGTCTCACCACCTGTCCCAATCTGACTTCACAATGTTTTCAGTTGCAAGGCAAATACAGCACCTTGTTAGAAAGCAATAATCAGTTAGAGACCAAGCTCTGTTCTCTGACTAAAGAGAAGGACACTGTCAAGGCGGAGCGAGACCGCCTTCAAAATGAGCGAGATATCCTTCAGAACCAGCGGGATGTTCTCGAAAATGAGCGGAATTCCCTCCACAGTGAACGCGATGCCCTAAAAATTGAACACGGAACCTACAAGACTGACCTAGACACACTCCAAAATGAGCAGGAGATTCTTAAAAACGAGCGAGACACCCTCGAAATTGAGCAAGGAGTCCTAAAAAAGGAGGAAGAAAAGCTAAAAAGTGAGCGGGATTTGCTAAAGGATGAGAAAGAGACCCTACAACATGAGCGAGACACGCTTCAAATTGAGCATGACGTTCTCAAAAGTGAGCGTGACACTCTCAGGTCTGATAAAAGCACTCTCCAAAAGGAGCAAGTGGCTCTCAAAAATGAGCGAGACACCCTCAAGAATGACAAAGGCATCCTTCAAAAGGAGCAAGAAGCTCTTAAACGTGAGCGAGATGCCCTCAAAAATGAGAAAGATACCCTCCAAACTGAGCGAGACGGCCTCAGGACAGAGCGGGACAACCTCACGGTTGAACGAGACCAACTGAGTTTAGTGTCCAGCAACCTGACCAAAGAGCTGGAGGTGCTGCAGAGCCGATTCAGCAAAGTGGCTGCAAGTCGAGATGGCTTGAAGGAGGAGGCTCAAGAATTAAATCGGAACAGATCAGGTGGGTACGGCACACTAAAAAAAATAAAATTTAAAAAAAAAAGTTGAAACCTGATTATAAACACATCCATCCTTCTTTGGGATTCCTGCTAAGCATAATTAAATGAGCAAGATGAAGATTACATTAAGAACTAAACTGACACTCTCACTTCACTGTCCATTGAATTACAAATGAGAGCTGATTCAAAAGAACCTATCGATCTATCTATCTAAATAATTATACTGGATTTTTATTTGCGGCCTGGTGGTCGACTGGTTAGCGTGTTGACCTCACGGTGCAGAGCTACGGGGTTCGATTCCAGCTCCGGCCTTCCTGTGTGGAGTTTGCATGTTCTCCCCATGCATGCATGGGTATTCTCCGGGTGCTCCGGTTTCCTCCCCTTGTGAGGATAAAGTGGTTCAGAAAATGGATGGATAGATTTATATGTATGAATATATTAATTGTGTCCAATATTTGTGCTTCTTTTAGTCAAACTTTGCCCAACAAAGTGGGTTAAATTCAAGGAGAAATGCTACTACATCTCTGAGAAAGGTGAAACTAAGTCATGGAGCTCGAGTAGAAGAGACTGCCAAGACCGAGGAGCTGACCTGGTCATTGTCACTTCTAAAGAGGAGGAAAATTTGATCTCTGTATATTATGATCGAGTGTGGATCGGTCTCTCTGACTTGGAGCATGAGGGCAAGTGGACGTGGGTGAATGGGAACAAACTGGACTTTGAAGGATTTTGGCAAAAAGGGGAACCGAATGATGATATCGGTGCAGAGGACTGTGTGGAGCATTCCCATTCAGGAAGGGGATGGAATGACATGCCCTGTTCTGAGAAACTTTCTTGGATTTGTGAGGATTAACATGTTTTGTTTGTGTGTGTGTGTGTGTGTGTGTGTGTGTGTGTGTGTGTGTGTGTGTGTGTGTGTGTGTGTGTGTGTGTGTGTGTGTGTGTGTGTATGTGTGCGCATGCGTGCGTGCGCATGCACACGCGTGTGCATCCATTTGTGCATGAGTGTAACAGAAAATCATGAAAACAGAAATCATCCATGATCAAACAATGACCTTCATATTTACATGTACAAGCAATGTTTTCAGTTACATTTCAACATCATTTCAACATTCATTTATTCTCACACTGTCATATGAGTTTCCAACATTAACCACTGTGCTAATAAAGAAAAAAGAAATTGAAATACTGTACACGCCCTTTTTTGTGCCTTACAGCTTTTAGGAAAGGATGGGTTATTTTGAAGAACTCCATGATATCTGCATTTTACCATTATTTACTTATTTACAGTCATTCAACTATAAAGAGGAAATGAATGCTCTGGCCTTCCTGCTTCCTATGTGGAGTTTGCATGTTCTCCCTGTGCCTGCGTGGGTTTTCTCCGGTCCTCTGGTTTCCTCCCACATTCCAAAAACATGCGTGGCAGGCTGATTGAACACTCTAAATTGTCCCTAGATGTGAGTGTGAGCGCGGATAGTTGTTCGTCTCTGTGTGCCCTGCGATTGGCTGGCAACCAGTTCAGGGTGTCCTCCGCTGTGTCCCTGCCCAAAAACAGCTGGAATAGGCTCCTGCACACCCCGCAACCCTTGTGAGGATAAAGCAGTTCAGAAAATGAATGGATGGATGGAATCTAATCCATGTGTGTGTCCAGCCTAAGGAGTGAGGGCTGTTGAAGACCCACACTGAACTTTTTTGTCTATGTGTGCGTACAGTTTGTGAATGAAAATTATGTACATGTGTGCAATCATTACACAAACACCAAGTAAGATGCAGCTGGTGTTGACAGTTCCAACCACGTCCGACCTTGCTCTTGTTTTGTCTTATTACCTTATCTCTTTCCAACCACATTCTCGGAAAGGTGGTTGTGTCCCCTATCTGTCGCACAGTGCACTCACAATTCTTTATTATCACTATATCACTATCTTTATTCAGAGCATAAGCATTTCTTTTTTCAGAGCATAAGCATTTCTTTATTTAGAGCATAAGCATTTTTCATTGCAAGCAGAAGCATTCTTCTTTGCAGCCAAAATCAATTCATCATTATAAATATGCAAATGTATGATAACTAAAATACATAATTACTCCTTCACTGGGTTTCAGCCCATTTGGGACCGGGCTGCACTGAGACAGACCACCCTACTCCATCAAACTTGACTCAAATATGTTGCAACTCTAGCCGAATGGCGTCACCCTTCTAACATTAGTTTGCAAGTTGAAATAAACAGAATCTGCCAATAAATGAAAGACAAAGCAGTCAACAAAAAGTAATCGTAACTGACTGTGGAGGGGTTTTTTTGTGTTTTTTTTGGTATTTTTTTCTGTGAACACAAACAGTGAAAAATCTCCTTCTCACAAATCTCATCCATTTCCTTTCCTTCGAAAATAACGGGTTGTCAGTTGATCAAGATCTGCCAAGCAAACATTGGGGCACTTAAAAACAAAGGCATTATCGCAAGTGATCGACCGTCGCACCGTCCCTTCATTCACTGGAACTCGCCACCACCCCTCCTAACCCAGTGCCGAAATGCCCTCTTGGAGGTTAAGTCAATATTGGTACTTGTATTCTAAATCCTGGCTAAATATTAACTGTAGCATGGTCCTGACAACCTCACAACTATATACTTGTAAAAGCGTCAAGTTGAACTCTTTAGTGTGTTTTAACATCAGTGTGGACGTTTTTCTTGTTATTTCTCTGTTGTCAGCTTACTGGTAAATTCTACACTCATGGTTATTTGTTTGCCGTTTTTGCTCCTACATTTAATTAACTTGGAGCCATACCATTGTCCCTTCATTTGCCTTCATTTCTTCTCTCGGTCACTTATAAGTAATCAATAAATGACCCAGTTCGTCCTTCTTTTCCTTCTTGCATAAGTAATACAATAAGTGAGTGTTTTAACTGGATGATCAAGTGCAACCTTGTTGCCTTCAGATGTGATTAGAACGACTATGACAACATCCAATACTTTTTAAAATGATATTATGATGTTTTAATTGAACACGTTGATTACACCAAAGAAAGACAAGGGAAACAAAGGATCATATAATTCAATTTAAGACTCAAAGACCTTAACAGCAATAAAACAAAAACCAAAAAAACAACCAATCACCTCACTGTGAATCATGTTCAAAGGTAAATTGGAAGAAGTCGTACAGTACAGACTTTTACTCGTAGCCCCTGCGACTCTTGCCATACAGTTATCAATAGTAACAAAGTCTTTTCAGTTTCAGATTTTTTTTTTTCTCAGCACACAAAAACAAAACGATCAGAACTGATATTCCAGGACGCACGGAACAAATAAGCCTTTGGTCAATAAACAATAAACAAGGGGAAAAGAAAATAGTGTATTTTGCCTTTTTCTCGCTTTTTTCCATAGCCTGTCAGTATTTGGAGTTTAAGGATTCTCTTTGGTTAGATAACGTGAGACACGATTTAATTCATTTGGGCAGTTATTCTACATGCAGACTCACACCTTTGGATGTAATCCAGTGGAGTTTTGCATTCGTTTTTAGTGGTGTGTGTCCGTGTGTGTGTGTGGGGGGGGGGGTAGCTCAATTTCTCAGTGTATCGTTGATTTCTCTCATTAATTTTCGGGAAATCAACCATGAGAACAATTTCATAGTCTCGTTCGCCCAGGCCATTTTGAAATGGAAACCCTGGTGAATCCGTGATGTCTGTGAACGCAGCATCATGGCTTCAAGGGAGTGGCCGCTGCACCTGTCCGACCTGTTCTGTTGGAGAGGGACACATGACTCCGGAGGAATTTCCCCCGCGCCTCCTGTTCGTTGTGCCACTGGGTTCTCTGGGGGGTGAGAGAGCCAGAGAGGTGGCCGAGAAAGAGGCGGACGGAGAGATGTCGGAGCCGGCCACCAGTCCCGCTGTCACCTCTTTCCCAGGACCCACAATTTCGCTGCCTTTGGGGCTGGAAGTGTTGAGGACTTACTCTGGGGCGCTGATCTGCTTAGAAATCGTAAGTGTTGATCAGGAACTCATGGGATGACTGTTGTGGATGTTCAGCCATAGTATGTATACTTGTAGCAACCCCGTGGTCTCTCCTGACGACCTTTTAGAACTGCAAGGTGATCTCCCGGTCCTTGACACCCCTGAGGTTTTGCCTATTTGAATTATTTCTCTTTTATCATCGAATGAGACGTGCATTTGCCAGGCTTTTATCATAGCATGTAAATTAAGTATATCGCATTGTTTGTTGTAATTGTGAAATGATTTGTTTAGCCATTTATGAATTCAGTGTTTTCATATTTAGTATGGGTTTTAATGGGGAAACTGTGCATCCTGCTCGAATTATACAGACATGGCAGCATCAAACGAAGTTGGTTGATATTAATGTTCTATATTCAAAGCAATTTTCCTCATGACAATTAGTGTGAAGTGAATTACTACAAAGATGACACCATTATAACACCTTTATCAACTATTAAAAAAAACAATGTTGTAGCGCTTCTTTGTTGTCATGCTAGTGTCACTAACTTAAAAGTAAAAAAAAGTAAACTACTGACCATTTGTTTGGCAATTTTTTGCAATTAACACATGTTAAGTAACAATACTTTTTTGTGTTATTAATTGCATTGCCCATATCGTGATGATCAGCCATACCATGTACTCTGTCAACATGAGTTGCATTTCTGGTTCTGAGGGTACATTCAGAACTGTTTCATAATTTAGACATTAGAAGCTGAATGAGGCGGATTCCTCAAATTGGTCAGAATATCCATCCATCCATTTTCCGCCGCTTATTCGGGGTCGGGTCGCGGGGGCAGCAGCTTTAGTAGGGAAGCCCAGACTTCCCTCTCCCCAGCCACTTCTTTGACCTCTTCCTGGCGGATCCCGAGGCGGTCCCAGGCCAGCTGAGTGACTTCGTTTCTCATGCGTGTCCTGGGTCGTCCCCGGGGTCTCCTGCCAGTGGGACATGCCCGGAACACCTCACCAGGGAGGCGTCCGAGAGGCATCCTTATCAGATTCCCTTTCCACCTTATCTGGCTTCTCTTGATGTGGAGAAGCAGCACCTCGACTCTGAGCCCCTCCCAGATGACCGAGCTTCTCACCAGATCTCTAAGGGAGAGCCCGAACACCCTGCAGAGAAAACTCATTTAACCTGAATAAATATGAATTTAAATGGGTTGGTTCCTTAACACTAACAGAGATATTAATTAAAAGCAGAAAATGTGATTTTTTTTTTGACAAAGGATTAAATAGGCCTTTATTTTGTAATGTTAATGTACAAAAATAGAACATAAAAGAGGCTGTTTTTTGCTTATTTGAAAAGGGCTATTTATTTAATTAATTTGCCAGGGATTAATCAAGATTAAAACGTTTTAATGTTGGTTTATTTTAATCAAAACAGTTACATAAAATACAAATTATAGATATATAAATGAGGGTGGCCCGGTGGTTGACTTGTTAGCATGTCGACTTGACAGTGCAGAGGTGCAGGCTTCGATTCCGGCTCCGGCCTTCTTGTGTGGAGTTTGCATGTTCTCCCCGTGCCCATGTGGGTTTTCTCTGGGTACTCTGGTTTCCTCCCACATTCCAAAAACATGCGTGGCAGGTTAATGGAACACTTAAAATTGTCCCTAGGTGTGAGTGTGAGCACAGATGGCTGTTCATCTATGTTTGCCCTGCGGTTGACTGGCAACCAGTTTAGGGTGTATCCTGCCGACAGCCCGTAGACAGCTCGTATCGGATACAGCATGCCCCACGACTGTTGTAAGGGTAACCGGATGAGAAAGTCGATGGATGGAAGGATGGATATTCATTTACCCCTAGAATTTGGGTCAAAATGGAATAACCCAATTTTTTGCATTGTTTTGACCCAATTTGTTATTTTCATTTAACCCTAAAACTTGAATCAAAACTGAATAATTCAATTTTTACGAAAATTGACCAAAGTGTGGGTCGTTCATTTTTTTAACACATAAATTGGGTCAAATTTAACCTAAATATTCTTATTTCTGACTCAAGTATTTTTAGAGTGTATCATCACGTATTTCCTTTTTGCCTTTCTCATTGGTAGCCCTCTGCGGTGGTATCACAAATAATATGAAACAACCCCCCCTAAGAAGCAAAGCACACTAGTTGCATTCATTCCTGATGCTTAATGAGCTGTCTCACTTGATTTAGTGGCATCACGCACAGTGATTATTTGAACTCCAAATTTGGTTTGACTTGTATTGCATATGTATTTTGAGGGGTGGCCCGATGGTCGACTGGTTAGTGCATCACCCTCACAGTGCAGTTGTGCAGGATTCGATTCTGGCTCCGGCCTTCCTGTGTGCGGTTTGCATGTTCTCCCCATGCCAGAGTGGGTTTTCTCGGGGTACTCCGGTTTCCTCCCACACTCCAAAAACATGCATGGCAGGTTTATTGGGGCCTCCAAATTGTCCCTAGGTGTGATTTTGAGTGTGGACGGTTGTTCGTCTCTGTGTACCCTGCGATTGGCTGGCAATCAGTTCATTTTGTACCCTGCCTAGTGGCCGAAGAGAGCTGGGATAGGCTCGAGCGCACGCCGCGATCCCTGTGAGGAAAGCAACTATGATTTAAGAGGTACCAACTTATTCAAAAAACTCAAAATAAGAACAAACAAGTGTATCTATCAAAGTGTTTCTGAGGAATAATTTCGAAACGGACCTGAAAATGAGTAAATCGCTTGCTGAGTTCAAAAACAAATTCAAAAAAATAGTATAAACAACCTACATCAATCAGAGTTAAAATGATAAATTCTAAACATTAAATATAATGATAAATCAGAACTAAGTTGATAAATAGAGAAAGGTATAGAAATATCCATTATGAATACAAGAGAAAATTGAAGAGTGCCAGGGTGTATATGCATAAAATCCCGATACAAACCAAAAGTTGTAAAAATATCACAGTTAAGGGTAAAGCATGAGCCTTAATAGAGACTTCTTTCTTTCTTTTCTGATTGATATAAAATTGATTTATTAGATATAAACACATAACACGTGGTAGGACTAGATAAGTTCTTTACTTCTTCCTACTCCCTTGAACATAATAACTGTGTTGAATGATGACTGATTTCTCTTTCCTTTTCCTTTACTATTTTACTTACCTTATTTTCTGTCAAACTATTACTGTATATGTTTTATGTTCAATAAACAAACCCAAAAAAAAAAAAGGATAAGCGGATCAGAAAATGGATGGATGGATGAAATTATTTTGGGGTGTTTCGACTTTTAGCTAAATTATATTGTCATAGTTGTACTTTACACTGGTGAAGAACTGCAGTGGATAGATGAAAGTCCCATTTTGGAACAATGAGGTGTCTGTATGAGTGTATTTTCAAACACTGAGAATAAAGTTATGTGTTGACGTGCTGATGCTTGTATCTCCAGTTATTTGGTGGTTTAGTATGGATCCTGGTGGCTTCCTCCAATGTGCCAGTCCCCCTGCTGCAAGGGTGGGTGATGTTTGTATCCGTCACTGCCTTCTTCCTCTCCTCCGCCTACCTCTTCCTCCTCATCACCGGCCTGGCTGACCGCATCAACATCGACTGGAATTTTTTGGTAGGTAGTATTCGAGTCTGGTGTTGGTTTGTTCCTTGGAGCAGCCAGTGCACGTAATCATGTATTCATTGAGCTATCGGCTGTGGTGATAGAATTTTATATGTGCGTGTGTGTGTGTGTGTGTGTGTGTGTGTTTAAGATGCATATATCCAGTGGAAAGATACCTGGGGTTTAAACATGAAAATCTGGTAACCGGTTTTCCTAGAGCAGTGCAGTACGGTAAATTAATATTTTCAGGTAAACATTCTGTTATAAACTAGTAGCGTTGTAGCAATTACATTACCCTTATACTATATTGTTGATAAGATGCTCGTGTGGCATCCAAGGTGACGGGCAACTAAAGTAGACAGCTCGGCATAAGTTAATACAATTTAATAGGGGGAAAAAAAACACAACAAAAAGTTGTAAATGTCAGTTACTGTTTCAGAAGGCCTTGCTAGACATGACTGCTCACCCCTGTTGAAATAAAACCTTCAAAATCTTCCGTTTTCCTTTTGATTACAGTGTTAAATTGAGCTTTCATGGCTTTTGAGTATCTGCTAGAATAATGGCATGAATGGATTCAAAGAGCACTACATAAGCTTTCACAAAGAGAGTGGTTTTCTCAGTGGGACTGTACTGTCCTACTAGTCATGATAGTAGTTTCATCGCAAGCCATTGTTGTGATCAGGATTTACACCTGGAGCTCAAATCTGCGCAAATTACAATTCTTTCTTCTTCTAACAAAGATATATAATTTCTATATACAATTTGTGTGCAATTTTAGTTAGCATAGCCCAGGAAATTACAGTTTCTGTGAAATTTAGCCTCTCAGCTTTGTTCTCAGCACTAAGCTTTGTTCAGAAGAAGCCAAGCATGTTTTGTTTGTTTTCATCAGAACAATGAGCGATGTGGATGATGAGCTCACACCAGAACAAAACAAAGACCTCGCTGTTGTTGTCCAATCCAACTCACAGGATCGACAACACAAACTCCCCTCTAACTCTTTTGTCTACCTGTGTAATGCGATGACTCTTCGTTTTGCCATGTTTGTAGTGTGTGCCTTGTTTTAGTGTGTGGAATTATTGACTGTACTGTACACACCAGGGCTGTTCTGCATGTTTCGATAACATTTACAGTTCAATGAAGCGTGCGTGGTTGCACAACACAAGTAGAGAGGAGCAACTGATTGTGTTGAGTGTTTGTCTTATAATGTGTCTTGGCCACAATAAAAATGACAAGGAGAAGTGCTTGCAACTACAATTAGACTAGTTCCCATATAAGACAACAGTTATGCTAGCTCCTTCCGTTTCATCTTGTAGTAGTAGTAGTAGTAGTACTCTCTTCATTTCTTTTAGTATTACCGTATATGTCGGTCTGGATGACTCATGGCACTAGGCTGACTCTGACAGGTCTGTCTTGGTACTACGATAGGTATCAGGTTTGGGAGAGGAAAATTACGGTTCCTGGTGCTGTCCATATCATTCTATGTGTGGTCCCTTTGGTTTTCATGAATACCCATGTCCACATACTACAGGGGTAGAACTGACACGTGGCCTGTGCTGTGAGCATGTCCTGACCCAAGGGTTTGCTAATAGGCCAGAGCGGGAGGACTTCAGAGCATGTGAGGATTCTCCGGGTAAAAGGAGATCTGACAGATAAGAAGGACCAGTACCGTTAAGTCATTTAAAAACCTGTATAATAACCTCCAAATCAACCCTGAATAATAAAAGGAGTCAGTGCAGTGATGTTAAAATTGATGTACAATAATATGCTCCCTCCTTCTGGCCAAATTGTGCAATAATTTTAAACCTCAGATACTCTTTTTAGGAAACCCAGAGTAGTCAGTCATCCACATTCTTTAGGCCATGCTATTGATGTGTGCTGAGTGCCATGCCATCCTAACACGCCCTCTCTTCTCATTTTCAGGATGTTTTTTACCATTTTGTAGCTTTGCTTTTCTATTTTGCTGCCTTTGTGCTGGAGGCAGCGACAACGGCAGCCAATGGAGGAGCCATCATCACACCCCTGCCAAACAGCACAGGAACTGTTATGTGTATCCACTACCCTCGCGGAAATGTATTCACTGTGATGACTGGCAACCAGTTTAATATTAACGTAGTGGCCACGGTGAGTAAAATATGGTTGGAAAGCCTTTCTAATTGGGTGTCAGTGTCCATCCATCCAGCCATGTTCTGAGCCGCTTCTCCTCAAGAGGGTCGCGGGCATGCTGGAGCCTATCCCACCTGTCTTGGTGCAGTAGGCGGGGTACACCCTGAGCGAATTGTCAACCAGACATTGAAGAACAACCATATCACTCACAGTCACACCTACGGACAATTTAGAGTTTCCAATCAGCCTACCATGCATGTTGTTGAAATGTGGGGGGAAACCAGAGTACCCGGGAAAACCCACGCAGAAGAACATACAAACTCCACACAGGTATGCTGGAGCCAGATACAAATCCATGACCTCCGCACTGTGAGGCGGATGTGCTAAATAGTCGTGTGTCAGTGTATATCCTGATACTGATAATGGTGATGCTGCTGTGGGAAGTAAATAGCTCATTCACACAGAGGGTTGTCACAGACCCAGCTCCTCGAGCTACTGTACATGTGCCACTGCACATGCGCAAATCACGTGAACTAAACTTTTTGTTAAAGCATTTCAATCATAAAAATTAACACATTTCTTTAAAAGAAAAATGACTTTGTGGTCTCACAGAAATTAATAATAGTTGTTAAGTTCAGGAGTGTTTCCCTGCCGGGAAATATAGTCTTTCCAGGATGTCCTGGGTCATCCATGGGGTGCTTCCTCCCAGTGTCCGGAACACCTCACCGGGGAGGCATCCAGCTGACCTCCTAACAAGATGCCCGAGGCACCTCATCCTTCTCCTCTCAATGCGGACGGCTCGACTCTAGGCCCTTCCCGGATGACTGAGCTTCTCACCTTATCTCATAGGGAGAGCCCAGACACTCTTGTGTCTGCTTGTATCCAGGATCTTATTTTTTCACCCACGACCCAGAGGTTGTGACCATGGGTGAGGGTAGAAAGACCAAGAAATTGATCGCTTTCCCTTTCAGCTCAGTTCTTCCTTTACGGTGACAGTCCAATCCAGAGTCGGGATCACTGCAGAAGCTGCACCGATCCGCTCTGTAGATCTCCCGCCCCATCCTCCTCTCACTCATGAACAAAATCTCAAGATACTTGAACTCATAGATAGATAGATAGAAATTTAGGTTTGGTATTCATAATGAACATTACCTGCGTAGAACCTGCCGCTTATCCAAAGCTCATCCATGTGTTCAAACGGTATCGAAAATGGATGGATAGATGGACGGTTTAGTGGAGTTCTGACAACTGTGGCAGCTTAGAAGTCCACAACTTGGAATCAAATTCTCATCAGAAACTTGCCTTAAAAGCAATAAAACTGATTTGGGATTTAGCTCGCCGGTACAGTTTGCTGTCCATCAAGTTGATTGATATTTTCTCCACATTCTGTTTATTTATTTGTTTTTTGTCACAGGTATTTGCATTTGTGGTAACGCTATTCTACAGCTGCAGTTTGGTGATGGCGTTCAAGAGGTGGAGGATCTAACCTGAAACTCAAACTGATTTTTCACCTGTTCTTCATCAACAAGAGGAACATTCACAATACAACAATACATTAGCTTCAGAAATCATGCTTCTGTTCAGTGTGAAGTTGGAATGCCCTGTTTTCAGTATGATCCCTTTGTGATTTTTTAAAGACTTTATTAATTACAGAATGACGTTTCTGAGGTCCCTAACTTCTAAACATGTTGAGCGGTGAAGCGAAGGGATGAGAAAACGTTGAAAAATGTTGACATCTAGTATGGCATGTATGTGAGTCATGTTTTGACTCTTATTATGCAACTAGCTTTTTTTTATTAATGTTAGGCACGTTCGTGATGCTTATGCAACTTCAGCTTTTTTTCCCACATCAACACTGTAGCTTCCTTATTCTACTGGATTCACATCCTCACTGAAGAGAATGTTTCACAACTCCAAAACAACTGAAACTCCCTGAGGTGTGCTGCTTTTGTGACATGCCCAACAGAAACTTCACATGCTTGGACATTTTCTTGGAAAGACCCTATAATACAGTGATGCCAAAGGAATGGAAACTCGTTTCACAATGAACATAATGTGCTTTTGAATTTTTAAATAGTTTTAAATATATGTTGAAATAGCATTTTTTGTTTTGTTGATATGTAACAATTTGTCAGATGACATCAGTGTGTGGCTTCTCCTTATCAGATTAAACACCAAACCTCCCACTACTGGTGGTTTAAAGAATTTTAACATAACCCACCATGTACAGTTGTCTTATACATACTAATTCTTCATTAGATGACATCATTGTTGATCTTCTCCTTAATGTATAGGATTAAACACTCAAGCCAACCAGTATCGGTGTGTTTTAAAGAATTTTAACAGTCTACACTGTTATTTAACTGCATCTTAAAAATTCATTTTCATCAAGAATAAATCATGATAAATATTCAATCTATTAGGTTTGCTTGGTGTCCCAATTTATTATAATTTGTTCGAATAAGTGGAGCCAATCACAGTCTGTATTACAATAGTAAATTATTACTAATTTAAAATAAAATGTCTAAATGCTTGTGCCATTGTTTTTATTTTCGTACATTTTGTTAAATAATACAATTGTTTAAATTAACATGTAATAACATTTTACCAAAACAAATTTCATGCAATTTTATTTACATGCAGTGGACATATATATATATATATGCAGTATACATGCAGTATGTATATGCAGTATATATATATATATATATATATATATATATACACCCTTGTTTAAATGCCAGATATTTGAGATACAGTACTCTATTTAAAAAGGAAAAAAGACAAAGTGAAATAAATTTTAAAATGTTACAGGAAAATGGGCAATTTATAAATATAAACCACAAAGGATCCCAATGCAGACACAGCCAACTTTGAAAAAATATATATTTACTAACAAAATGCGCACAATACAAGATACAAAGTACACCAACGTGAAGAATCAATCACTGCAAAAGGCATGTTGTGAGGTAAATACAGTACAACACTGAAAACAGTACATGATCGTTTAAGATAAATGCATTGTTATATGATGAAAAATAAAAGAGACGTTCTCTGTGTCTGATGATCACAACTGTGTTCAATAAATAGTTTTGCATGTTCCTAGCAACTGCCAGGGATGAAGTTATTTGAAATCTGAAATCCAATACTTCCCTTTTAATCGCGTCTCGCTTTCAACCTCTAGTGGCTAAATATTTTAACACATGTACATTTTTTTATTCCTGTACACAATGAACAGAAACGTCCATCCAACCACTATCTGAGCTGCTTATCCTCATGAGGTCCATGGGCGTGCTGGAGCCGATCTCAGCTGTCTTCGGGCAGTAGGTGGCGTATACCCTGAACTGGTTGACAGTCAATTGCAGGGCACACATACACAAAGAAGCATTCAATTCCACAATCACACCTTGGGACAATTTGTGACTGTTCAATAATCGACCATGCATGTTTTTGGTATGTAGGAGGAAACCGGAGTACCAGTACCTGGAGAAAACCCACAAGTGAAGGACATGCAAACTCCACACAGGCCGGAGCCCAGATTCGAACTCTTGACCTCTGTAGTGTGAGATGGACGTTCAAACCTGTTGACGCCACCCTGTACAGTAAAAATAAAAGTAATTGTACATTTAATATAAGAAAAGTGTAGCATTCCAACCTAAATGTATACGTTAGTGTATTAACACCCAGTCCTGCCTCATAAATCCATGAGAAATATAGCTTAAATTATGTCAGTGAAATGTGTTTACCCACAACTTTGTGACACAATTTGGGTATTTACAGACATGCAATGAACACATTATGAATGTATGAAGACATTTGTATTTTTTACCTCCGTTTCAAACGGAAATATTAGTACAGTATAATAAGTATATAATTGTGTATGCGTGCGTGCGTGCGTGCGTCTGTGTGCGCGCGCACAATTTCCATCAGGAAATACAGCAGACTTTCTTCAAATTGGTGCATTCATTGTTTTTTTTTCTTGAATGCGTTACCAGGAGGGATTTCATGGCTTTCAGTGAACATATAACGGCTCGTTTGCAGGTTACAACTTGTTCTATAATTCCCATTATTTTATTTTGCTATTTTATGTTGTCTTTCAAAGTTTAGTCGCTAGATGTCACTCATTGACTGACAGTCAATAAATGTTTTTTCGGGTTTATAATTTACACGGTCCAAAATGCACTCTCACGAGCGAAGAAGAATGTGTGTACGTGTTTGTTTGGAATAGGCAAATTCTTCAATGATAATACAGTATACTGGACATATCAAGAGCACGTATTTTGCACGTATGGACGGGGCTATATTTAAAATACAATTTTTGCCACATGTCTGGTTAAATCGGATGTGGCCTCCCAGTGATGCGCGCGCGCGTGTGTGCGCGCGCGTGTGCGTGTACACGTGTGCGCGTGTCTATCGATCCATCATCATCTCTCTCATTCTCTCTCTCTCTCTCTCTATATATATATAATATATAAAGTACAGTATGATATATACTGTATAACCCTTGTGATGATGGATGGATGGATATATCTATTTATTCATTTATTCATTCATTTTCCGAACTGCTTTAGCCTCACTGTGGTCGCGGGGGTGCTGGAGCCTAGCCCAGCTGTCTGTCGGGCAGTAGGCGGGGAACACCCTGAATCGGTTGCCAGCCAATCGCAGGGCACACAGAGACGAACAACCATCCACGCCCACACTCACACCTAGGGACAATTTAGAGTGTTCAATAAGCCTGCCATGCATGTTTTTGGAATGTGGGAGGAAACCAGAGCACCCGGAGAAAACCCACGCAGGCCCGGGGAGAACATGCAAACTCCACACAGGGAGGCCGGAGCTGGAATTGAACCCGGTACCTCTGTCCTGCGAAGTCGACGTGTATCTATGTATTTATTTTATTTATTTATTTATTGTGTTTATTATTTACTTTATGTTACATGTTTTGTAAAGCGCTTTGTTACAGCTGCAGCTGTTGTGAAAGCTCGATATAAATTAGGATATATTGTATTGTATGGTATGGTACTGTATTATTTTCTGTTGTATTGTATTGCTATTATTATTACAGTACAGCATTTCCAAACGTTTGGAAAGTGCAATAATTTTATTGTAGAAGTTAACCGGAAGCCGATATTTCTGGAAAGTGCAATACGTTTATTGTAGAAATTTACCGGAAGTTGGTTTTCCTGAGTTGTCGCTAGCTTGATTTGTTTTCGCTCTTCGGGTTTGTTCAACCAGATTTCAGTCCGTATTTTGAAAGCGACCATAGACGACACTCTTGGCTATTTCAAGCGTTTTACCTGTCAATATCCTCAGACACAGTGACGTGTCTCTAGTTTCGACATTAGTTGAAGTGTTTTTGTCTTAACATGGCTATGCAGCAAGCGGCGTGGAGACGACACTGGGAATTAAATTTCACTCTCGTTCCATCAGCTTGTTTGAAATGAATGGTGCACCGGGCAGTTGTGAACTCCTTTTCTCACAACCTTTTTGTATAAACACCTCTTGTTGTTCATTTCTCAGCAACGGATACACTAGTTCCAGGTATCTATAGTTGTATTTATTTTGTTTGTTTTCGGGTTGACTTTTACACCCTCACCTCCTGGGCTTCGGAGGTGGTCCTCTGAAAAATGGAGGCTGTTATCGAGAAGGACTGCAGTGCGCTTGGAGGACTCTTCCAAACTCTTATCGGAGACATGAAGGTAATATAAACGTTATTGTGCAGTTTCCAACAGACCCAACTCCTCTAACGTATGTGTCGTGTCGGTGATATACTTGAGTTATTGCATGCCGCTCCTGCTTGTGTAACTTGTTTAATGTTTGGTCATGAATTCCAAACTCTTCAAAACACTATATATGTAGCTATCTCCCTATATATGTATATATCGGTATGCTTGTGTTTTATTCGGTAAAATGTAACATTTATTGTAGTTGTGTCGTCATTTTAATTTGGGATGTTCCATTTTGGGGCAGGCAGGTGGAAGTTTTTTTTGCCCCCCCCCCCTTTTTTTTTTTTTGACATAGACGACTTGTAGAGACAATTAGCTGCCGTCTCAGCTGCTGTACTTGCCCCGAAGGAATGGAAAGAATGTGACCGTCGAAGTGGAACAATGTCCGCGGGGTCTCAAGGCGTTGACATATGAAGGGGGGATCAAAATGGCCAGACGTCCGTTCGAACAGAAATGTGAAAACTTGCACGGTCCGGTGTCTAATATCACAATCACCACTGTCTCTAATATCAGCCACGAACACTTACAGGAGAAAAGTATGGAAACATTTCTTAATTTTTCGCATACATTTGTAACACAAACAATTATGTTTTGCGGTTTTTTAAAAATAACATAAACATTCACAATACTGGGATGCAAAAGTAAGATAACCCTTAGATTTCATAACTGGTTGACCCTCCTTTGTCAGCAATAACCTCAACCAAAGTTTGCCCGTCGTTGGTGATCAATCTTGCACCTGAATTTTGGACCAGTCCTCTTAACAAAACGGTTGCAGTTCGGCGAGATTCGTGGAATGTCTGTTTGCATGTCACCGTATCTAAATCGGGTTGAGGTCAGAATTTTATTTATAAACTTGTATAAAGCTGGAAAAGGTTTCAAAAGTATATAAGTCTTGATGGGCATCAGTTGACAAATTCTCTTTGAAGTCAACATTGTTGCATCTCATCCAAGGAGTGGCCATCCTGTAAAGATGACTGTGAGAGCACAATTAGATTTCAAAGAACAACAAAGAAACAAAAGAACCAACTTAAGATGTTTGCATATTGTTACATCCTTAGAAAGGAATAGATATAGCACAGCAAAAAATGTAAGCCGTACTGGTCATCGTTACATCAAATGTGCAGGCTTTTTTGTCTGTTTTCATTTGTTTTTGTGAATATTTACAGTATGTCACTTAAATGTCGCCGATTACTGAATGATGACAGATATCATCACATTTTACAATACAATACATCTGATTTAGGTCTTGTTATGAAATTACTCACTGAGATGAGACACTCCTCTATATTTGAAACAAAAGTTGTGTTCCTTCGGCTGAGTCACGTGACTGTATTCCTGCCCGCTGATTTGCAGAATGAAGACTTATCACTTCCTTCGTAGCCAGTCAATGCACCTGAACCAGTCTGTTTTTGAGACTGTATTAAAATTGCACATTGTGAAAGCAATTATGACGATAATATCGAGGATGATATGTATCGCCCATACCCGAGTATGGACGAGCCTACAATGGACAAATGATCACCTAAACAACTCTTAACTATTGCTAGACACCAATATAGTTTGACACCTAGCAGGGGTGTCAAACTCATTTATGGCGCGGGCCACATTTTAGTTACCGTTTCACTTAGAGGGGCGTTATGATTGAAACCATTTAAAGAAGTCAAGAATAACTGTTGATTCAACGATTGTTTAAGTTACTATCGGGAGGGGGTTGGTAACAAGAAAATGCTTAGACTGTATCTGTTATTTATTACATGAAAGAATTAAAACTTTTGGTTGACATTTTAGAAAGGATCATGGAAGTTGACATGTTTGAGCTGCTTTAGCGGGCCAAATAAAATGATGTGGTGGGCCAGATCTGGCCCCTGAGCCTTGTGTTTGACACCTGTGCCTTAAAGGGTAAGTCAACCTAAAATGATGTAGCTCCACTATTCTAAACACGACATTCTGATTAATATTGTGTATGTGAAATATGGGTTAAGCAGTAAAATCCACCTGGTTCGCTATCACTTTCTACAAATGAAGAGATGCTGTTTGATCTATCAGCAACTAATATAACATGATGTGTTTGAATGCACTAGAGATCATGAGGAAGTTAAGGTTTGAAATTAAACGGAGACAAAAGAGAGTGGCAAAAGTCAATTAGACCATGTTTTTTAAGTATCTCTTGCTTAGCATCTATTTAATTCTGGGAGTTGACATACAGTAAGTGATGTAATGTAGAGACAGAGAGCGAGAGAAGTCAGAGGACGGAAAGCGCTTCAGTGACTGTTGGGTGTAATGTTTGACAGCATAACATAACATTCCGAAGGCACTTGACAGTAGTAGCACATCACTGGCAAACATTTGGTCAAGCCCTCACTGTCTTTATCTTGTGCGGTTCCACTGCTGACTTCCATTTCATAGCCTGCAGGCTCCCCTCAACACCATTCTTTTGCTGCCATAGTTTAGATTCAACTATTTTGAGCCAGAGACCTCAATTAGGTATATTTAGAGTCCCATTAGGTGGCGGGCTCATTATGTCATCGTATTAATGGTTTTGCTGTGAGGGGACTTTTCCCAAAGAAGCTCGTGACCCATTTTCCAGCCTAAAGGACATGATGGTAAATATGTGTTCATAATTGTTCTAATCTCTATCACGGTAAAATAATCATTTGAAGAGTGACTTAAGTGACTTAATCTGTTTGGCAAACATTTAGCTTGTCGCAGCCCTCTCCTCACCTGTACCATCTCAAATGTAATTTAACTGGCAATTATGAAGTCTGTCTTTATTTCAACACAATTTTTTTTTCTCGTTGGCAGAGTGGCTACCCGATTTGGGAGGACTTCATCACCAAGGCAGGCAAACTGCAGTCACAGTTCAGGTGAGCTTTTGCTTGCGCAACACATTTGCATGATAATGATGACTGGTCACTTTGTGGAGCTGCTTTCATACCTCCAATGAATCAATGATTCACAAATGACACCTTTTATATTCAAAAATAGTAAATTCTCATGAATACGTAACGTTAACTTCCAAATAAAGTTAGATGTCCTTTGACCAACAAGCATTGTCAGCTTCAATAAGCCAGAAGCTCGCAACATCCTTTCTGCACATCCTGTCCGTTCATGTCTCAGTCTTCTTCAGGTGGTAAATTTGCACACCTCTGCCCATGTTCTTCTAACAATGGCCGACAAATTCTCACCACTTCCCTCGGCTGACTTTAAGTGGCCACGTGTCAATTGAAAAACAGTTCACGACAGCTGAGATAAAGGCTAATTGTTCTCCAAGTACCTTAACCGTGGCTGTCCTGCGGTCTGCAATAGTCTTTGATTAACAGTGCACGGCAGATCTCTTGCCAAATAAGTGCCCACGTGTTCCGGGACAAACTCATAGTGACAGCTGTATAATGGCTCAAGGACTTAACAATAGTGTCTTGAAGCCATTCCTCTGTTTTCTCAGTGTTATAACTGATTCATGGTGAAGTGTTATTCGACTGTTACCATCATTTCGGGGTTAAATATGTGACCCTCTCATACTTAAGCTCAGGGGAGCATTTGTGGACTTGTTGCTAATGACTGCCGAGTTGACGGGAAGGTGTCTGTGAGTCTGTGCACTGGGCTAGTGTTCAAAGTAGATTGTGACCACTGACCATTACAATGGAAATCATTGTGATTTGTAATTCATTCCACAAAAACAACAACATAGGATGAAGATTGGTGATAAACAAATGTAGTATCTATCACCCAAGAGAATAATCCGTTTTAAGCATCTTTTTCAGCAAGAGTCATCCACCAAAGAGCATGAGTAAGGCGCCCTTTCGGCATAAACAGTTCCTTCTAGCTAATTTTGATATGTCTTATGTACCGCACTTGCAATTGATTAATCAGGTTGTAGGAGACAGTATGTATTTGATTTTTTAAAAAACATTATTACACATAGATTGCATCTTAAAAAGGATTTATGAAAAGATTGTCTGGTCACACCCAATTATGGCCAGATTTGAACATCAATTACACCTTAAATGAACTTTACAGCAAAGTATAACATCTTGAATATTTATCTGTTTTGGGCTTTTCCCCACTCTTTCAAAATAAGTTAAAATGTAAAAAAATATATATATATATATATATATATATCGATTTGGGTGTACGCCCACCCACTCTTGTTTCAAGACAAAACAAATAGGATATATGGGAATCTCTATTGGATATGGACAATCAAAGTCATGAGTGCAGCACTATTTATAGTCAGGCTGTTTTGGTATTTCAAACTTTGCCCCGATTACTGGATTTACATGCTGCCGTAGGCTGCAGTAGTTGTGCCAGCGGTATTGATGCCCCTTCTACTTGATAGCTTACCAGTGTTGAGATTGATTGCTAAGAGTGCACTACTTACTTGCCCGAATGGTAAACCACAATACAGCCTTTTTGGTCTGCTTTAATGTTTTCTATAGCCACTTCCAATTCGGCAAAAGTAGTGGTTTTGACCACGGCATAGGCACCCCCACACCCCATCCACCCATGGAGCTCTGTAATCTGTTGTGTGCGACTGGGTTACATAAAGGGACACACGCATGGCAAAACACAAACACACCCACCTTCCCGCTTTGGCTCAGATAAGTGGCTAGCCAGCCATGCTTGTGGCATGTGTCGATGTGTGTAATGATGTCCTTAGAGTACTGCTCTGTAATTTAGCCCCTCTGCACCCCTCTCACAACGCACCTAGGAAATCAACCAATTACAGTGTTCTGCCATTTTTTGGGTCCAACTGTGGCGTTTTTCTCCTCCTGCCCATTTTGGGTTGATGTCTGGTGTAGAATAAAGGCTAGCTGATTTCTAATCATGGACTCTTTTGGTCTATTTGTTGGCTGATGCAGCTGTGTCTCGGGTCTAAGGATTTATTCTGGTTTACACTTCATTTGGAAAAGGAAATACCCTCCTCAAGACATCAATAAAGTCTGTTTGAACTTGTTTTTTTATAAATGATACAGACAGACATTATATTCGATGTATAGTACCCAACACGCGTGCAATAGCTTAAGTACGGTTGACATATATACCAATCTGAAAATGTTGGTATTTAGTGTCTCAGAAGCATTGTTAAATTTCCAGGATCCAAATCAACCATATCTCCATTCCATTTTCTGCTGCTCTAAGAATAGATAGTGGCAGCAACACTCAATGTATCATTGTCAGAGGCACACTGCCTGTTATACTACGCCACGGTCTGCGGAAGTGGAGGTTGGCTTGGCCAGGCTTTCCTGAACCGACAACGATAAAATTGAATCTCTCACTTAAAGGGCAGTTTTTTCAACATTTGACACTGTTAGAATATTTATAAGACGATAATTCTTCTCGTGAGGGAAATCCTGATGATTGTTACTTTACATTTATTCAATGAGCATCCGATCCACGAGCACATAGTATTGTCGCTCCTCCAGTGCCAGTGCTGTGCTTGAAATAGAAAGGAATCCGAGTGTGCCCTTGCCTTGTTGTTTTGGGGGGGTTTTTCTTCATATAGTCAAGCCACACCCTTGAATTTTTCGGTAAACTCTACCCTCAAACTGCTTATTAACCAATACTACATTTTCACAAGCTATTTGTGCGATAAGAAAAGTAGTGTTCCACATATAGACATAGGAAGCATAAGACATTTTTGGCACTTAAACTAACTTTTGGAACTCAGTTTTGTACAGTATAGGTTTTGTTTTTTGTCACACTTGTGGTGACCCTTTGAGATGTAATCTCATGCAGCAATTGTAAAAACGGTAACATTATGGAAAGTCCCCAGTTGCTGTGAAGGTTTTCTCTTTGACCCCAGAAGTAAACAAGTGTTTGACAAATTAAGTGACAAGATGGAATATTGAGTGCAGTTAAGTAAAATAGCAAGGTGATTTCCGCCATCATTCTTCTAGATATCTGTCAGTTTTTCCAGATTGATAGAAAGCCCACATTAGAAATTTGTAGATCCCAACGTTTGCTGCATCGAAGCACTTGTGACTTCTGTTTGAGTTTGAAATGTCTCACTGTGTTTGAATGCTCCTCACGTCTCGCCGAACGCAAGATGTCAATGATTGTTAATATCCTATCCGTTTGACATTCTAATGTTGAGTGTATTATAAACGATAATATAATACAAATATATTAATACAAATCTTAAATCAAAAGCCATCTTCCTGTTGTTTGACACGAGTGATCCAATTAATCAGCCCGCAACACACACAATACATCCGTTACTGAGTTTTACGCTTGTTAGTTGGAGACCCAACTCGGCATATATTCTTTTTTTTTTTCATTCATTTTCCGATCCACTTTGTCCTCACAAGGGTGGCGGGCGTGCTTCAGCCTATCCCAGGTATTCGGGCAGTAGGCGGGGGGACACCCTGAGCCGGTTGCCAGCCAATCGCAGGGCACACAGAGACGAACAATCATCAACAAGTGTTCAATCAGCTAGCCATTCATGTTTTTGGAATGTGGGAGGAAACCGAAGTACCCGGAGAAAACCCACCGGGCCGCCACTGGCCATATAGATATTGTGTTTTACAACAGTAGTCCGGGACAGTTTTTATAATTCCACGTTACACTAAAAATAGACAAGCGTGCAGTCTCCGTTGCCAAAATGCAGAGCAGGTCAGGGTACTTTGACATCGGGAACTTGCTTACACACTGTGCCCTTCGGTAACTTCACTGTTTTTCTTCAAGCACAATGTTTTTAAGATCAAGAGAAGGTAAGATTCAAAATTGCAATTCAACTTCAAATGCCCAACCCTAAGTCAAAGTCCAGAATGTTCCCACACTTATGAGTTGTACATAGCTGTAAAGTTGTCCCTTATAACACTCGGGTTGCACCAGTTGTAGCAGCAAGCCACTCTTCCTTGTTAAACCTGCACCGCTAAATGCTTGCCACTCGGAGTTGAGAAGACAGGCATGATTTGGCCAAATATTGAATTTTAATCAAACCAGTAAACTGGGACTTAACAGGCAAGTGTGAAAAAGTGGAGCATGAACTATGCCAGTCACTTGATTAATTTGTGTATGCGCACACCAGCAGGATATGGTGTTTAACCAATCAACAGCACCACTGCTGAGTCCACTCATGCGTTCAGCAGTCTACAATTGGTTTCTGGAATGAGTCAAACTGATTTCCATGAAGCTTCTTTTCAGGAATGGATCGAAGACCTTGGGGTCTGCTCATGTTCCACCAGAGAATGGATCAATGGTTTTGTCCAGGCCTGATTCAATAATTTAAAAAAAAAAAAAAAATATATATATATATATATATTAAAGAATTCTGTTGACCCACAAACCAAAAGCAGTGTCTGATTTTTCCCTAGTTAATTTTAATTTCATTTTAGATTTACTATTACTTTTGTCTGATTCAAGTTATTTCTGTGACCACTGTGTTTTTCTTTCATTAGCAGAAATGTACAAGCAATTTTGTCCATGTGTGTGCACTCTGGGCAGTACATGAGAACAGAGAGGACTGCTTAGCACAAATTACCTTCAGTCACTTTTTATATACGTATTGTTACCAACACATGGACTGGAAAATAAGATGCTTGTTCTTGAGGAATTGATCAGTAAGAGTTTTATGTACCGGTAACTGAAGTTCTTTTTTCTTTTCCTCTTCTAGAGCCACAGTGGTCGCCTTGGCTGCCTTCTTGGATGCCTTTCAGAAAGTGGCTGACCTGGCAACGAACTCAAGAGGTACGAATTAAATATATGGGTTTGCGTCATTTAGCAGGTGCTTTGGTCAAAGGAACTTCAAGTTCAACATTTTCTCAGTAGTTCTAAATCAACTGACACACAAATACCTATTCAAGTGTTCCATTGTGCTGGGAAGTTATTTATTTTTTTGGGTGGGTTCCTTGAACAGATGGGTATTAAATTCATCATTCTGCCGCTTGTAGCGCCAAAGTTGCCTTTGTTTTGATGGTGCTTCCCTACCCGGACTTAAACTCAGCTGCATCTGGACTGGCAGACAAATATTCCTTCTTGGGTGTCTTTGCGTGCGCCATCTCCTCCCTCCTCAGCATTGATTTTAGCCTTGCCCTCGCCCCCCTCCTTCTATCAATAGGAGATGACACAGGCGTGTCCATTACCTGCTGAAGTGGGACTGAGGGACTGAGCTTCGGTCCTCTCTTTTGATTTAGTATCATTCAGTCACTATTGTTGTGTATTGACTCTTTTGTCACTCTCCCCGCAACATCATTTCCCTTAATGTGTATGCACGGCTGTGTGCGCCATCAATTGTGTGTGTACATAATTGCCTTGCTTCTTAATACTATGACTTGTAGAGTATAGTGGTATAGTTTACTATACTAGTAGTATAGTACAGTCACATTGCGACACCGCCTTGGCTGAGGCGGTGTCTCTATTTTTTATTTTTTTTAATCAAATTGTATTTTTAAATGGGTCAGAACATTATTATTTCTTTGGTGGGAACAATAATTACCTGTAAGTGACAGGAGAAAGAGATGCATATATTCTTTTCAATTTCATCTCCAACCCCACGGCATATCAAAAGATGCAGTTTTAGGAATCTTTTGCATATAAAAGTATTTACGGTCGTAGTCTTGACTTATTGTTACATGTATGACAAGTGAGACTTGTATAACTGCCGCCTCGCTTGTCACGGAATATCACGGCTGTGTTGGAATCTACAAAGCTTTTCTCATATGCATGTAGTAGATCTCTCAAGAGGACTTCGGTGAAGATAGCAACTATTTGCCTCGTTGATGCATTGTTCACCATCTGTGTGTGTGCACGTCTGGGTACATTCATGCTCTGGGAGCTTGTTACTTGTAGATTTGATATGATTAGCATGTCCTTGGATGGGGTCATTCTGGACTGGCACGTCAAAGTCAGCCGCAGCTGCGTAAGGTGCCATAGTAAATGGATGATGACCTTTCATGCGAGGCCTCATTTTATTTTTTTTTCCATCTACCGCGACTAAATCAACTGCTGCACATTGTTCCACTGCCACATCACCCCCTGCTGTAGTTGTATCAAGGGTATGCTACCTGTTGGGTGCAGCTAAACACACTCTTCAATGGTTGACTAAAGTGTAATGAGAACAAAATACAACACACATTTTCTCAAAGTTCACAGCCCCACACCAGAAGAGCACCGAACACAACACTGGTACACACATTCAAACTGAACCATACCACCACATGTGGAAATTTTATCGGTTGGAAAAAAATGAAACATTGCCAGATAATTGGCACAACATTTAGCAATTCTCTAGCTGCTTTTGTAGTTGAAGCTGTGAAGGCTTCGCGTTGTAAAGATTGACAAGCTGATCTATTGACTCTGCCGACTTTGATATGGGACAGCCATCGGTCCGTTATGTTACAGTTGTAAAGAACTTTAGATTCATGTTATTGCTCTGGCACCGCTATCAATGTTACAACTGATAGAAAGCTGAGACGCAGTTATCATTTTCCAATAGACTCAGTGAGTTCTGTTCAAACTTTAACTTTGATGGAATTGGATTTGAGTAGTCAATGTTGGGGGAAAGTCTGGAGTAATGGGATGTGGTCTAATACAAAATTATAATCTTTGTGTTTCGGATAATAGATGGAATTAAAGGTACATTATATATGCATGAAAATTCAAATTTTCTGTTGTGCTTAGTTAGGGTCCGTTTTAGGCAAAAGATCTTGCAAAACAGACACGGGTAAGTTGACTTAATGTACACGAATAGCTCAGAGTTCATTAAATGTGGATGAGGAACAGCAGGGTCCCAAACTCTAAAAGGCATACAGTATATGAGGTTAGAAATGAGTGTGTGTGTCTACATGAACCCCATATGGTCTTTGATTCCAAAAGAATCAAAAGGGGCCAAAACACAGAGCTTTAAACTCCATGTACGGCCCAGACCTTAGTGTAGAAATGTTCACATCACAAGTGTGTGCATTCTCATGTGTGTATACGAGTTAGCGTGTACATCTGTGTACATTTTGCCAAGCACACACTAACCACATTTGCGTTTGTGTTGGCCCAGTTATGTGCTTATCATTGCCCTTCGTGTTCATCACAGACCCCACCGTTCCCTGTCCCCTCGTTTTACTTTGTGTTACTGAGCACTCATCATCTGAACGAGAAAATACTCTGCTTGGCTTTGTGAAAGAACGGACTCTATTGCCTTGTAAAATGAGTAAAACTGTTTTCAAATATAAATGGAAAATGATAATGAACAAAATCTCATTTACTTTTGTGAAATGACGTATGTTCCGGTGCTCTCTGTGAACATAGAGCTACATAGAAAAATAGGAAAGGGCCTTCCCTCTTATGCCCGGCCCAATTCATGGCTTGGCTTCTATTACAGAGGAGCCTCAGATCCCGAACCAGTCCACTGCCTCAATGCCCCTTTTGAAAATTCTGTCCTCTTTTTCACTTTTAGCCTCAGCGTGTATGTTGTCTGTCCCCTATCCCGCTAAGAATCTCGTTCTCTGTACAAGTTCCATGCGTGGCTCTGAATCAAGTCTCTGTTCTCCCCATTTGACATGCCCCTATCCTGGGAAACTCACAAATCATCGGAGCCAGCAATTAAACCACGTAAATAGTCAAATACGCTCTCAGCCATAGATTTACGAGGTCTTTCAAAAGTACAAACTTGCACAATCTCGTCTGCACACCCTCAAGTACCATCGCAGTTGATAAATATATATGTAAAATATTAATCTGTCATTTTTTTAATGCTAAGACTAAAATGCTTAAATTGACTTCCTTTTGACACATTTTATGACACATTCAATAACTAGGCTTATCTTTGTGTAGCTTCTAGACTTTGAGCAGTTGTACAACTGCAGCTGTCTAAAAACTTAGCTTTTAGTATGCTTATCCATTTCTCTCTGTTTCAATGTTGTTCGCACAGTCGCACAGTCACATTGCGTGTGTGTGTGTGTGTGTGCGTGTGTGCATGTGTGAGTGAGAGTCCTGTCTACCACAGTTTACTGACAGGAAAGGGAATGAAGCAACATAAATGACAATTTATCAAATCAGGAAAAAAACAAGGGGTCCACTTCATTTATCCAGCGATGAGTCTACCGTAATTATTCTGACAGGCCTATTAATAACACTAAAAAATGACGTTATGTTAGGGAATACCACATTTGTGTCATTTAAAAAATGTACTTAATACATATGCACATGAGATTCTGCAGCCCTCTGTTCAAACATGACCTACGACTACTCCTAATCCAGATGGGCTGCAAAATGTCCTTGTCATGGAGTTAAGGGACACTGAAGTTTGTGCGTGCATGTGCACTCGACACAGAGGACAGCCCATTGTTGACAAGGACAGAGGAAACAAACAAGTACCAAATGTTTTTCAACACACCAGAAGGTAGTCTAAACAACCTCGAGTCAGAGAAGGAAAGAATCATTGGTGCATGTGTCACCAATGATGTTTGCAGGTGTTTCCTCTGTTTGCGCTCTGTTTTTATTTAAACATGAACCTGGTCAGACCAGTGAGTCGTCTCGGGAAAGCAGTGACAAGGCTCCATGTTTTCTAAATTAGTCTTTCCTTTCTTTAACAAGTAATTCTGAACATTTGTACTCAGGACCACAGTCACCTTCGACCTTTTGGCCGCCAACCAACAATCCAACCTTTGTTCCATTACTACCTTGTAGGCTCTCGCATTCTCACACTAGGTTTCACAGATGTGCTGCTGCTGCCTTACTGGACCTTGACTGAACCCCCCCTAAAATATGAGCATCAATCAGACCATCATCGGTGTGACTTCGAGAGGAACTTTGGCTTTCATCCGGACGACAGAAAGACTTCATATTTTTCCATGGACATTTTCTCACTTCATCAAGCGCATTCTGTCTTTTATTTTTGTGCATGCTGCAGTTTTTTAAAAACATTTGTATTGGCATGCTTATCTGCATAATTGCTTGCCAAGCCAGGTGTTCGGCAGCTAGTCTGTCAAGCAACACTATACTGTTACTTGCTTCATCATGAAGAACTGCAAGCCAAAGAAGTAGAAGGTTGAGAGGCCAAAAGACATTCAACCAAAGCATAAAAGTAGGATTTTGTGTGAGAGTTTTTTGGAAAATTGACATTGGAATAACCTTAACAATTATAAACATTATTCAGGTAACATTTTACAAATAATAAAGTATAAATAATACAAACAATAAATAAAGTATCACAAAATACAAAGTGTGAAGTAAAATTCTTGCAGTGAACTGCAAAAGAAAGTAAAACGGTAATCTAAAGAACGGAGATACAGTTAAATAATCGGAATAGTGTTCATTGTTCCCTGTGCAGTTGTTTTTTTTTCAAGAACACTGAGGCACTTCATCGCACAATGCATTTGAACCCAACTTGGACTGGAGCGTCACAAAAAAATGACAGTTGGATGAGGATGAGAAAGGCAATAATTGGGATCTAATGAATCACCTGAATCTACCCGACACAGTCATTATATAATTTAGAAAATTTGAATCCAAGGGTGGTACTAAATTTCTTGTATGGTCAAACCTTGATCAAAATCATTGAACAAATTGATTGACTTTATAATTTTGTTTTTGAAATTGTGAAATCGTTTTAGTTTTTGAAGCTTCTCACTGAGCGAGTTGACTTGTCCTGATTGTTCTTTGTTGGGCCATTGACACTTCATGAAACTCTCTGAATGAATGATGTGCTTGTGTGAAGACTTTGTGTGTATGTGGGCGGGCGGATGGATATGGGGTGATGCCAGCTTGGCTAATGTCACCTCACTTGTTCATTGCCAATATCAGTGGCATGCGTGCACACACACACACACACACACACACACACACACACACACACACACACACACACACACACACACACACACACACACACACACACACACATTAAGGGACACATGGTGGGTGTAATCTGTTGGTCATTATTTTGAACAAGGCAGTGTTGTGCTGTACTTCGAAACAGCTCAGTGTTTTGTGTTTGACTGGTTTTAATTACCCCCAGTAAATATGGGTTGATGACCAGTTTGACGGTTTACCACAATTTTAAAAGTCAAGGTTTCAAGAACCTGTCCGTCCTCCATCCGGTAATGAGATTTTCTTTTTCTTTTTTGAGGTGATTTGTAAGCATATGCAATATGATTGACTGCTTGCAGAGCCGTCTTATTGACGTTAATGACAAGAGGCTAGCTTTTGTTTTCCCCTCCTCGGCTGAGCAGAGGGGAGCAGTGAGCAGTTATAGGGAGTGAGAGGGAGAGGAGGTACAGAGTTGGTCTTGCTGGAGCCATATTAAAGTTGAGACCAACCAGCTCTGAACAGCAAATTAGCAGGTAAATAATGAAAACGTTCAGGGTGTCCCCTACCTCCTGCCCGAAGACAGCTGGGATAGGCTCCTTGTGAGAATAAGTGGATCAGAAAATGGACGGATGGATGAAAAAGTTGCAAGAGAGAGAGGAATACAACAGGGAATAGTTGCACTGTAAGCACACACACCCCAGAATCGGAAATGAATCCATTAGGTCAGCCAGGACGAGGCACTTACAAGGTCACAAGTGTATGATAATCTATACAATTATTATATCCGCTGTTTATTGTATATTATTTATTAGAAGTACCAAGAACTAAACTGAGGCTCAGAGGGGATCGAGCCTTTTCCGTTGCTGGTCCCTCTCTCTGGAATGACCTCCCACTGAACATTCGGCAAGCCTCCTCGCTGCCCATCTTTAAAACCCGCCTCAAAACTCACTTGTATTCTTTGGCATTTGACTGAACATGACCCAAATTATGATCTTAGTTATACTGTTTGGTGCTCTCTACCATCTTTGATACTGATTTGTTGTTTCGCTTTACTGTTGTATATGTTAGTTGCTCCATGTACAGCACTTTGTGTGCAGCGATGGCTGTTTGAAAGTGCTCTATAAATAAATTTGAGTAGCGTTATTTATTTTGATGTTACGAGAAGTCATGATATAATTTAGTAAATTTGAATCACTGAATGACTTTTAAATCTCTCTTTATTGCTTATTTTTTAACCGTCGGACTTGTACTTGTTATAGGACACGATGCAAGCAATTGCTTTCTGTGATTAGAATAGCAGCATATAATCAATAGCAATGTTTGTGTCGTGGAGTTTTATATGTTACACATTCGTATCATGTCTCTTGCCTTGAATATAATTGGATGGTGTCCCTGGTGGAAACTAACATGTTGCAGGTTTTTTTAAAGACGCTATCACGCATGTTTTTCTATGGGAGAGACATTGTAAAATAAGTCTCTTCTTAAAAAGTTGTTTTTCTGTCGGGTACTTTCCCGTGCAACATTCAGTTCTTTGCTTTGAACGTTTATTTTTGTCCCATCGTTGGTCACTCATTGAACCAGCCAATTGTTTTCTGACTTGGGTAACTCAGGCACCATGTTTGCAGCAGGGCACAACATTCAGAGAAACATCAGAGACGTACAATAACTAAGCCTGCACAGAACTTTTGAAAATGAATGGACAAGAATTAATTTTGACCTCAAAGATTGTGTACTACTAACCATAAGAAAAACATGAATATATTTTTTGTAGAGGTGTCAAATTATTGCGTTAATTGCGATTAATTATTTACATCACCTTCCGGGCGTTATTTTTCTTAATCGTGTTAATCAAAATTTTAATCTCTGCCTTTATTGTTTCTGTAGGTGGTTTGCCTTTTTCTAATAGCCCTTTTTATATGTTGGCTTCCTGTGTTCGAGTTGTTGAGGGTGGGGAAACGACTGTCAGTCACAGCCTGAAGTGGACATTGATTGGCTGCCATTATGTTGGGGCTTGTTTAGCTGAAGCTGATAGGCTCCCATTGGAGTTGGGCGGGCTTAGTAAGCAGCGGTGAGGAGTGTAGAGGTGAAAATGGAGCAGCATGTAAGAGTTCTCGGCACAATGATTGGAAAATTTACATTCCAAAAACGCCCCGACGACAAAATTGATAAAGGTAGAGTGTTGTGCCTAATTTGTAAGGAGTTTGCTTACCGCCGAAGCAGCTCAAATTTAGCCTCCCACATCAATGCAAAGCACCCAGTCGCGAGTGCAGCCACAGCTAACGTTAGCACCGAAAGCGTTAGCAATTATAGCGAGCAAGCCATACATAGCAAAGCTCTTCTGCAAACTAAACTCGAGAACACCCCACGTACGAGGCATAGTTGATGTGTCCTATGTAGACTACTAGAAGTGATTGATGTTTATTTCAGCACTTTTAGTTTGTCATGACTGTCACCACATTTGACAATAAAGTTGTACTTGATACTTGATACTTGATGATGAACAGTGTTGATGTACAGACGAACAGACGAACAGATGAACAGACCTGATGTTCTATTTTATTTTTATTTTGTAATTCTTTGGGGATTTACAAAAACAAACAAAACAGTGATATTCCCCCTCCTGGTTGAAACTAAAGGTTGCAGGTCGGACTTTGACTAGTCTCAAATACAGCAAAAAGTAAATGGCTAGACTGCATCTGTCCAAGTCTCCAGAAAAACAATAAAATACTTTATAATGCCACTTTTTCTTTTATCTTTTGATCTGCCTCAATTTAGAATGAAAATAGGGGTTTTCTCAGATTTTTTTTAGATGTGATTAAAATAGAGATTAATTAGATTAATTAATTACAGGCCCCAATTAATTAATCACACATTTTTAATCGCTTGACAGCACTATTTTTTTGTGATTACCAATGCTGTTAATTTAGGGCAGCTGTGGCATGAAGTTCATACTTTGGATTGTGGTCTTTTAAATTTATACTCTACAACGCACTCGTTTGCTTCCCATCCATTGCATCTGTTGGTAAAGAACATTAAGTCTGAAAGGGACGTCATAGGAATTGAGCTGTTCATTGCTTTGTTCAGCAAATTTGCCATTTGCCGTCTTTTCTTGTTTGTCTGTGCTCTCAAAACCTCGTTAGCATCCAAGCTGCAAAACTACACTTAGGTGAAAGACTGAAATTACTCTTTGCTGTCATCTTTACTCCCCCCACAAACAACACATTAGACTTGGTTTATAGGGTCTTTTCCTGTTTTCTTTTTTACTTGCTTTTTTTTGTATTTTGTGTGACCGCTATATTTGAATGACTAGAAATTACGTTTCATAAAAATTAAACTAGAGTGAGCTACAGTCAACACCATTGCATTTAATGTCACAAAAGCTACTTGTTATTCACCTCCTCTCCTTTTCCTCTTCTGTCAACAGCTGTTGATAGATCTGTTCAGTTTTTTGCATGTCAGCACCCGTCGGTTTGCAGCAGGTGAGTCCTGCGTGTGCGTGTGCGTTTGCGTGTGTGTGTGTGTGTGTGTGTGTCTGAAAGCTAGGCACAGCAGTTCTTTTGTGGGTTCCCACTGAGGCTAGACATTCTGACTAGGGAGTGCGTCGGATGCTAGAGTAAGACTGCAAAGGAAACTGGCTGTCTGTCATTTCATCTATTAAGAGAGTGGCACATCATTCGCCCACCATTCACGGCAACTGATTGAACAGGCTATTACTGTAAATGACCATATCCTCATTCACAGGCTTGCACCTCTACTTTTGTCCCTTCTGGTCTTTCAGTCACAGCATTGTACTCATTATCTGCCAAACTCTTACCTTCATTTTGAGCAGCATCTCAAGTCATAGATTTGTTTAAAAAAACAAAACAAAACTTTCAGAGTAAACATTTTATACGGCATGCTGTATCACGAATAATGCCTATTTATTATGAATAAGAACTGCCATTGTCGAAACTAATTTTGTTCTAACAAATTAAATGTTGGAGCTATGAAAAAACAGTGAGTAACCAGCGTCTAAAGATACCCTGTAGACGTTTTCTAGGTAGTATGGATTGCTAAAAAAACAACCAACCAAAAAACAAACTTGGATTTCCCAAACATCCATTTCAGCTACGTCCAACCAGGTAAAAGAGGACATGCTGAAGGAAATAAGATATCGCATGTCACTCTGCCTTTACAAATATGTAGTTCCTATGTGTTGACATTTAAGTCAAATTTTTGTGAACAGAACAAGTCTGTTTTATTCAGTTGTTTATTGTTCTTTATTTCTATGCTGATATTGTTGGAAATAAAACTTTAATTGCACATAAAAAGCATGTGCTCAAATGATTTTTGCTCCAATATCATTATATCAGTGGCATAAAAAAAACTATTGTTTATTATCATAGTTTCTTCAAAAATTATTTTGCCTTAAAACATGTATTATTGTGACAGGCCTGCTGGAGTGGTGGACGGCCTAAACCACACTCTTAACTCAAAACATTGCTTACAGGTAGTCAGGGCAAAAAAAAAAAGGCTGAATGATGATTCGTCTCAAGAGCAATTTCCAAATTGGGGCACTCGTATACCAAAGTTGCCTTCTATTAATGATATATTATTGCTTGGTGGATTAGTTTTAGCACAAGTTCAGGTGAAGTTTGTGGCTCTTGCATCCTTCGAATGTTCTTTATGCAGCTCTCTGAGGAAAACGTTTGGACAGTCTTGTGTCGCAGAGATAGAAACAGCAATGTTTCTTTGAAAAGAATATTTTGATAAAGGCTGCCACAAAAATGTGTTTTTGTTTTCACCACGAGAAGTTGTTTTTTTTTTTTTTGTAGTACGCAAAACATACTATTGTTTTAACATTCCTGCTGCATTTTCTACAGACATGCATAAGTGTACTCCAGTATAACTTCAAAGCAGACTGCAACTTGTTCTGGTTTGCTGGTTGACCTCAAAATTGAAAACATGGTGTTTTCCAATCAGATCTAATTGGAATAAGCACTTCCCAAGTCAAAAAGAGTTGCATAATTAAACCTCATTTATCCTTTCATAACTGTTTCATACAAAAAAAGGGAAATCACAAAAGTATTAACAATTAAAAAAACATTCACCCATAACTTTGATAATGTACAATTAATGCAAAGACCAATACGGAGAGGGAAAGAGGGTGTTCATGACCTCACATACCGTATTTTCCACACTAAAAGGCGCACTAGATTATGAGGCGCACCTTCAATGAATGGCCTATTTTGTAATTTTTTTTTCATATATTGGACGCATCGCATTATAAGACGCAATCTACGATGCATCCACTAGATGGAGCTATGCTCAAGAGAATGCCAAAAGAACACTACACTACACTACACTACACTGCACTACACTCTGATTTATATAGTGACGATCAGATGTCAGTTAAACATATTTAATAAAGCAGTGACACATTTCATTTAACCAACAGCAAGTTATAACATTGACTCGTTAACTTTGAACTCTCTTGCCGCTGCTCTATTTCCGTGTTCAACTGCGAAACCGATCACCTTAAGTTTGAACTCTGCGTTGTAAGCATGTCTCTAGCAAAGAGCCCTTTTGGCGTTGACATATTACCATAATGACCATACACAAGGCGCATCGGATTTTAAGGCGCACTGTGAGCTTTTAAGAAATGGAATGAAATGAAAATGGAAGGCTTTTAGGTGCGCCTTTTAGTGCGGAAAATACGGCACTGTAAAGACTATGAGGCAGCTAACTTTGCAATGGCCTTTCTGTCTCATGATCATTAAATATTGTCAACTACTGTACTAACCAGCCTTGATTGAGTTTTTGTGTCAATGACTCAGCACCACTTTCTTAATTGTGTGGACATGCACCGACAGGACAGACTGTGGCGCTCCGGTGTCAAGTGAAAATAAATATAAAATGCAAGGTAATGTAAAACACACTTATGGAGAACATCAATTTGAAAAAGTGGAGACCATCAGGAAGACAATCATGTTAATTCTTCAACCATCTTTTGTTTGTGCAGCCTTCATGTCCCGTCCAGCTCTCTAATTATTTAGCCAACAGATCGCTGTACCTCCTTACAGCAGGTTATATGTGTGTATGTTTGAAACCAGCTGTACGGTCTCCAGCCTCTTATCAGTGTAACCACGACCCCTTAGTTAACAGCAAACATCTGTTGCCATCCATGCTGCTGTAAGCAGCTCAAATTGAACGCTTGCCTAAATTTCTAGCCATAATTTACCCATCAGTCCGACCAGGTCAAGACCCACACCCCAACGATTTGTCTATTACTATTTTTAGCATTACATTAAAGGTTCTTATTCCAGCGCCAATTTGTTTAAATCTGTCACTTTGTGAAAAATGCTGCTATATTGAAGTGGGCAACAAAGTTGACATTGTATTGAGCAAAGTGCCACAGACCTGAACAAGATCCCTCCACTGTTATTATAACACTGCCCTGTTAGCATTTTCCCCCTTTTCTTCTGTATAACACTGGTCTGCATCAAAATAACCAACAACAATGCAGAAAATGTTTTCAATATTTTTTTTCCACATTGAAGACAGTGGGGCGGCCCTGTGGTCCAGTGGTTAGTTAGTGTGTCAACCTCACAGTGCAGAGGTACCAGGTTCAATTCCAGCTCTGGCCTCCCTGTGTGGAGTTTGCATGTTCTCCATGGGCCTGCGTAGGTTTTTCTCCGGGTACTCCGGTTTCCTCCCACATTCCAAAAACATGCATGGCAGGCTGATTGAACACTCAAAATTGTCCCTCGGTGTGAGTGTGGGCGTGGATGTTTGTTCGTCTCTTTGTGCCCTCGGATTGGCTGGCAAACCGGTTCAGGGTGTCCCGCGCTTACTGCCCAAAGAAAGCAGGGATAGGCTCCAGCACCCCCTGCTACCCTTGTGAGGATACGCGGATCGGAAAATGGATTTATTTATTTACTTATTTATTGCCATTTTGAACACAACCATGCAGCTCAAAGGGATCACTGCGCAAAACTAACTTTTATTAAGATAAGTTCCAAGAACAATACTTGAACTGCCAAGGGAATTTTGGGAACATTTTATTTTTCCCCAAATGGTCAGTGTATTTCCAGGCCTGTCCTGGGCATCATTTTTCGGTACATGACTGCCACACCCCATTGTTCACTACGTTTCGACGCATGACGGCCCTTCGATGACAACTTTTCAATGCATGACGGCTGCAGTAAAACAACTGTGTGAAGCCTATTTTGAAATCGACCTCAGGGTCGTACAAAAAGCATGGGCCCCTCTCACTCTCTAACAGTGTCTGTGAGACAATGTCCAAATATAAAAAAAGGGAGCACATAGAGAAAAACGGAGATTGGATTCTCCAGCTGGAATTTCCCTCGAAAATGTTGACTACTGAATGAAGCTTCTCTTGTTTCTGAGTGTATGACATACCCAACTAGCGAAATGTTGAGCAGGTATAGTTACAAAACTGCAAAACACCATGTCACATCGCGCCAATTTCTGTTGACAGCAAGCTACACCGCTACACATAAACATACACATAGCTGTTTGGTTGCCTTGTCTGCCAGTGAGGTACTTGAAGCTTGTTTCTGTGCGCTTGCGTTGTTGTGTGTGTGATAGTGTGTGTTGCACTTAACTGAAGCCGTGTCTATTTCTGTCCGGGGTCATATGATGCTAGACAGAGTAGATGTTATGTGTTTACAACAGTTTTATCCTGAGAGGACCACAACAGTTTTCCGACAATCACATTTGTCTGCCTCTATTGCACAGCACAGCATGCATGACTGTGAACTTTGTGTTGGGATTAATGAGAATATTGTGGTAGTAGTGAAAATAAAAAGAAAGTTGACATTGGCTTGAAGTTAGTTTTCTAAAAACAAAGAGCACCTCAAATCATATGAACCCAGCTGCGTAGTTTATGGACATCTAGACCATTAAATATGCACAGCTACAGTATATACAAGCTTCTTTTACAAAACATTGACATGCCAGAACCATAAGAGAAGATTTACATTTATCTGGCCTTGCATTTTACACAGAATGGAGCAAAGCAGGAACGTGCAAAACGGTATCCCGCTATCAGATAATTTGACGTGGGACATGTCAGCGTCAGAGACTAGTGTACCATATAAAGTACTCGTCGGATAGTGTCAAAAAGGGACAAGTGTTGGCCTGGGGTTAAATTACCCCCCCCCCCCCCACTAACGTTAAAACGTTCCCTTGGATATTCCGTACTGCTTTTGTTATTGCGTTGGTACTACCTCTAGACCCACCCCATCACAGCTCCCAGCACCATTTGTACCGAACAGCCACCGAGAAATAAGTGATACAAATGCCAACTTGTACACATAGTGTAAAAGGGGTACACGTACACATGCAATTTCCATGGCAACTAGCAATTGTTGCCAAAGCCGCATTGAGGTAGCTCCACACCTTTGCCATAGTGGCTCTGTATCATCAGTACAATAGACAGCTTTGTGCCAATGCCCAGCACGTTTGTCTGCATTGGCCACTTAAGACTTCTCCATTCAATGGAACATTGTTCAGATGATTGCAGGTATTGCAGTCACTTTGCCAACCCTTGACAGAGGCCGTCTTTTGCGACATATGGCATATTGCTGCAAGTCGTTACACGTGCTTCATATCAAATCCAGATGTATGGGTGTGGGAGTAAAAAATACATTATCAACTGAAACCAAACTCTTCCCCTGACAGTGCAGACTTGAGCTGCTGAATTACTGTGCAATGAATAGATTTTGCCAGTACTAACACTTTCTTGGGCCTTTTGGCCTCCCTGTGGTACTCTGACATCTGTTAGCCCCACCCTTAACAATAATATGCAGTCTCGTGACGGATGGATGAATGGATAACGAAAGAAGTGAAGCAAGAAAGAGCATCTTGTATTTTTGGGTTGCGTTTGAGTTAGTATCATTCACTACTAGCCTAACCCTTGGCTAATTAGTCAATAAGAGAGGACAAACTATATTATATCTACATTATAGTGTTCTCAAATGAACTATCCCAAGTAAGCCTCATCAGGAGCCTTATTCTTGTTTCCAGCCTCTGTTTGCACGCCGCACAAACTGTACTCAGAACAGGTTTCTCTGCTGGATGGATTTGCACTTTGCAAGAGAGCACAGCCCCACACATCCATGCATAAGAACCTGTTGGCCCCACCTTTGCCCACAGGCGGACTCAAAGTCATGCAAACCCAAACACATACAAACACAAAGACATGCAGGAACAGTCCCACACAAAAACTCAAGTCACACTGAGCAGTCACACAAACGTTCTGTCAGTCATCATGATGTCCCTGGGTAGACAATCCAGCCTGAGGCCCTCCAGTAAAGGACAGCGACTGAGCCTTCAGGGAAGAAAATGACACAATTCTTTCGGGATGTCAAAATATTCACAATAGCATGATTTTACTGTAATAAATGTACCTCCCTATCATTGTGGTCTTGTCGGTAAAGAAAATAATAGCCGTTGTGTATGATGCATGGTGAGACTGCATCAGGAGCTTGCATTAATCGTGTGATTTGAAAATAAATAAATGTTGGAATGGAGAGATCTCATGTGAATAATGACACATTAATCATTAACACGCCAACCGCAACCAGTTCCGTCCCGGAGGTACACCTTATGCGAGCGACGCATCATCTTTGACCGGGGAAGAGGCACCTCTCGCCGCCCGCCTCCGTCCCCCCAAGGGCTGGTTCACACAGGTTGGAGCAGCCTGTGTCCCAGCTCTGGGAGGCAAGGCCGCCTTCACCTCCGACCTTAGATCAGCCAAGACAACCTGCCGAATTTAACCATGTCATTAAGCAGAACCCCCCCACTAACAAGAATTCTTTTGATTATTTTATTTCTTGTTACTTGGCTGTTTCTATACCTGCTTTGCCTTTGAATGTGTTCTTGTTTCTCACACTTGACTTGAATTTTTGAGGTTGAAATTGTTTGAACTGGGAGAAGCCCCATAAAGATGAGAGAATTACAACGCTCAGTGCTATTTTGAACATATTTGTGACTTTTTTCATTTTACTTTTTTCCTCATTGTCTTCTTACCTCGATTTCTTTCATCACAGTGTCAATCAGAGAGAGTCATAGACTTATCACATGGAAACAGCGTGATGCCTTTGACAAGATATTTTGTCTCTGCACTTGAACCCAGTAGATCCAAACTCGGACTTGGTCACAGATTCACTGAACTCAATCATGCCTGTTTGTCTATTTTTGTCTTTCAGGAGGCACCAGAGACATCGGATCAGCCTTGACAAGGATGTGCATGAGACATCGCAGCATCGAAGCCAAATTCAAACAGTTCTCCATGTAAGGAATTGAATTTGTGTGTGAATGTGTGTGGCACCCATCTTTTGCTCAAGTACCACACTGCTGACATTTATTTTCATGCCAGCTCTGTTTTAGTCAGTGCTTGACTGGAATGTAAGATTGTCCGGGTTTGCATGTACAATCAAGCCTGCCACCATGGAGTATGTCGTAACTCATCAACACATTTGGTGTTCTTCGACCCTCATGAGACACATCCAATAAAAGTCTCTGCACATGTGATGTCACTCTACGCACCAAGTGTTGATGTCATGTGCTCCTTTGTGCAACTATGCCCCCTGTAATTCTGTACTGAGCAAGAGATGATGCGTCAAGCATTCACTATCTGTGTTTTGGAGTAAACTCTCACATATGTACACCACATTTCTCTCAACATTTCGCACACACACACACACACACACACACACACACACACACACACACACACACACACACACACACACACACACACACGCGCGCGCGCTACCCACCCAGACAAGGGGCTCTAATTTCGAATGGCATTTCAGCACATTCCTCTTGAATCTTTATAGCAGGACCCTGCAGACGGGTGGGGGCTATACCGACACACCCACTGACAGACAGACAGACAGAAATGTCTGCAAAAGAGCGGTGCAGTCTAATTTTAGTTGCATGTACTAAGCCTGCAGCTGCCAAGCACTCACAGCTTCTTAAACACAGTCACAAATGCACAAATGTCTCTTGACTCAGTGAGGTAATGATTGACATATATTACTGCACAAGCTTCTAACATCCAACTGTGACACAGTTGGGTATAAACACTGTTGCTCAATCTCCCGCCTGTTAATGATTGACAAAATAGACCACCTTTTGGTTGAACTATCCGGTTGTCTGTCATATATGCCAATAAACTGGAGTGAGGTTGTACAATGGGAGCGAAACATGAAAACATTTGCCATTGTCACAGAAATACACCAAAAATATTGAAAATGGGAGGACCAATACATTTTAAATGAACTTCGCTAATCACACTAGTACCGGTAACTTCTTTTTTCTGCAGGACCTTCTTGGAAGCTCTGATTAACCCCCTACAAGAACAGATGGAGGAGTGGAAAAGAGGTGTCTACACTCTGGATAAGGACCATGCCAGAGGTAGAACTGTCATAGGTCACTGATTTGATTCACTGTCATGATAATTACCTTATCGCTTTGTTGTTTGATAAATAATATGGCCACAATAGTTCTTTCCGGTAGATTTTAATTTACATGTGTGTGTGTTTACACTTGTCATCAATGTTCAGTTGCACTGCTTCGTTCCTTCTTTTGTTAGTCATCTTGTTCACCGCTCTGGTAGGCGGGTCTCAAACACACACAGACACACACACAGACATGGTGTGACACCGGTTGAAATAGAGTGAAAGACTAAGTGTTCCTGAAGCTGCGTTTTTCAATAGCTGGATTTGTACAATGACAGAAAGTTCAGCGAGTTAAATGGAATTTTTTCAAAAGCTTAATGTCATAGTAGAAACGTTTTGTATTCAAGCCAGATGAACGTGAAGCGGCCAGCTAACGTCAACAAGCTGGTATGTTGCATTTGTATGAACAAAGTCACAACACAGTGAACCTCGAAGTCCATTTAAAAGGCACCCACTCCACCCAATTTCTTCAGATGGAAGCAAAAAGAAAAACAAAAAACAAAAACATGGCGGGACATCGAGGGCTGTCCATTTCCCGACTGCTTAGAATTATAATGCCTCACAGATAGTGTTACTGGCTGAAAGGCAAAAGGATTCAGCCGTTCAACACTGTGGAGAAACCGGCATTTTAACTTAAAGGAATGCTGCAGACCTTTCATAGGCATTACAAATTGACCAAAAAACAACAACAAAAAAACAAACAGCCATTCCAGTCTTGTACAAATGGGTGAACATGAACATTGTAAAGGAGATAAAAATGATCAGAAATCTCATTTTACTCTGCCATGACAGATATGTACTTTTGTGTTACATGTTACTATTTACCGTTAGTGCATTTTTTTTCTGCATAGAGCATGAGTCTGCTTTATTGTTTTATTTATCCAAGACATGTATTTATTGTCACATTTCAATGCCACCATTAATACAGTAAAAGTTAATTCCGCTTGAAAAAGATGCACACTACTTGAAATATTATGCTCTACTATCGTTATTAGTGACATTAAAAAACAAAACAACAATTGGTTATCTTGATAGTTTCTGAGAAAATGTGTTGTCCTAAAAAATGTCATTGTGTCAGGCATAGTCACTGTCATCGCTTTGAGCAGACATATCAAGGTTCTATTGTAATCTGCTCTGCCACGGAGGGACATTAATACAAATTTCCTGCACACATTTGTCTTCACTAGAATATAAGAGAGCTCGGCAGGAGATCAAGAAAAAGTCATCAGACACACTGAAACTTCAGAAGAAAGCAAAGAAAGGTAAAAACAGACTTATTTTGCTCCAATCTTAATATTTATTGAATAAATACATTACAGAGAAGAACCTCAGTGATGTGTGCAGAAGTACTTTGTCCTAAATGATGAAGACTGCAAATCTGGTACAGCTAAACATTGCCTTACTTGGTAGCTTGCACAGGGCAATTTTTTTCTCTCTCTGAAGTTCTCTTGGCTCAGGTTTTACAAATACCTGCACCCATTTAAAATATAAATGTGCTACAAAAAGCAGTTGGATACACTTCCCTCCACTTTGTTTTGAGATATTTATAATTGGACATTGTAAAACATTCCATCAGTTAAACTGTCAAACTTGTCAAGCAGATTTGGTGATTATTCCTTGTTGTTCTGCACAGCAAGTTCAGTTTAATACACTGACTGACCACAATGCAGACACTTTCAAAAGGAAGGTGTCATTCTTTCAGTTGACTGTTTTTCTCCTTGCTCTCATGCGGTTCTGATAACCATCCTTCTCTTCCTGGAGCTGATACTGTGGGTAAGTCAGTCAGTGTCAGTGCATCGGTAGATGTTTGCAATGCTTTGCCAAGACCATTGGTTCCATTGTGGAGAGGCTATCAAAATGGACTGATAGAGACTATCAGTTGGCCACTCCACAGATGGCGTCTTTAATTTAAATTTTTTGGTTGCTATGGGTACATTGATGGAATGCTGCCAGTTTAGGAGCCTTACCCTAGCTAACTGCGACCCCTTCCCTTTTATGTATCTTCCTCTGCCTCCTTTCCTTTGTTTTGTTGTGCCTTTTCTCATTCAAGCTGTGCGGTTACACTGCATGTAGCCTCAATGATTACGTTCCTGATGTTTTGCAAAGGACATCGGATTAGAAATGCACAAACATACCAAATATTATATACTTATAGGGAAAGCCAAATAAAAAAAATGCTGTTTACAATAATACTGGTCTAAACACGGCATTCAGATTAATATTGCGCTTGTGGAATGTTAATTAAGCAGCAAAATCCACAGCAAAAGGCTTTCTTGACATGTGTTTTTCGGCATCAAATGATGAAAAAGTATCAGCTTGAACATTGAATATCTTGAATTTCTACTGTTCCATGATAAGGCTGGGTTTTCAAGTTCTCCTAAATGTTCCACTCCTTATTATGGTACTTTCAAATAATTACTTGTTAACTGTAACATTAATCACAAATACTCTTAGTTGTCAATGTCTCATTCAAAGAATGGAAAATACAACCATTGTGTGCTAGTCGAAAAAATAGCTCACAAGTTTGGTTATGTGGTTTAAACCAAACAAATGTCCTGTACCCTTCAGCTGAGTTGTAAAAGTAGTTCAACCCAGAACCTCTTACAGTGTCACTAGTAGAAATCATCCAAGCCGCTTATCCTCACGAGGGTCATAGGCATGCTGCAGCCTATCCCGGCTGTCTTCGGGCAGTAGGCGGGGTAGATCTGAAGTGGTTGCCAGCCACTTGCAGACTAGTAGAAACCTGTGGGTTTAGAGTGTTAGTGCCTTTAATTAAACAACATGGTACTGCAACTATATACCATATGTCATCACAAACTGCTTCAATTTTTCTCCATTCTGCATATTATATATTTTTTATTCATTCTACATGGTATATTGTCAAACAGCAGACTGCCATTCGGACAAACGTTACCATTATTTGTTCACATTGGACAACAAGACATCAATTCTCAACAGGCGAAAAATCCCTTTACAGATAATACAGCTAAAACAGCCAGTGCGTCCATGTATACCACCCATCAACCTGTAGTATTTTGAATGTACTGGCATGGATTTCTTTGTATTATTTGCCCAAATCCTTTGACAAGTCATGACTTCCTGTGATTGGAAAAACAGTTAGTCGTAATAGGGCTTTTCCCCGCTTTGGGGAAAAGCACAAACTTTAACAGGCTCCATTCACTCAAAGCAGCTGTGAAACTTGCAGTGTACAGTATATTTGTTGACCTCATTCGTCATGCCTCATTAAAGTCATACCTTGTAATATAATCAGCCATGGGTTTTTTTCAATATGATGATTATGTATAATGATGTAGTGTTCAACAGCAAAACTATATACAGTGAATTTGTCATCACGTCTGTGCTGCTGAACTTCTGACTGCCATTGACAAGGTCTGATGGACTTGAAAGGCGCCATTTGAGTTTGGTTGCCCAGGCAGAAGATCTAATAGACCCGAGTGTTGTTCACTTGGAGTTTAACAATAGCGTATCAAATACTTTGCAGGCCATTGTATCTCCCGGCTTTGGGTAGATGCCAACTTTTGTGCCTCCATTTGAAAACGCCGAATGGCTGCACTACATCTTGCCTCAAATCTAGGCTGTTTCATTTGACAGAGTCTTGTCGAGGTTGGGACTGGCAGTCTCACCATGCATCAGTGTTTTCCAAAACAGCCATAGAATTATCCTGAAGCAGAATTATTCTTACCACTTTTATAGGGAGGCCCTCTCATACACTCATGCAGGGAGAAGTCAACTGACATTTTTTTTCACAGTCTGCATTCAGAGAGAGAGAGAAAGAGAGAGAGAGAGAGATCAGCATTTCAAAATAAGATTAGTGCGAGTACAGATACCGAGTATCGACATTGGGCCAATACCAGCCTTATTTCAAGGTATCAGATACACGACGGCGACCGATACCAGTATTGGCCACCCTCTTGCTGCCATTTTGCTACTGGGATCTAATGTGCATGCATGAAAAAGGATGACATTTTCTCGAGATTCCCACTGTATGAGAGTCAGCTACCTTTAATAACAGGATTGAAGGGGAGTGGGAGGCATTGGGAGTTGTTACTTGAAGCACTGTTGTATTCAATTTAACTCTTTGCTTCACACAATATTATGCCTCACAAACGATGAAAAACAGCTTATTTGGAGCCTTGCTATTACACTGGAGAGCCCCCCAGCAGCTACTTCGGTCCCAGACTTTTACACCTTTGGTGCAGAAAGGAATGTCTGTTCAGTTGCTCCAAATAATCACCCCCCACAAAAAAAAACACTTTCAAATGCCACTTACTATATGTGCAATACTCTCTACACATTAAAAGCACAATGTTGATGTTTTTGTCAACTTGAAGCAACATTGTAAACAGCATTCCCGCCCCCCTAACGTTTTTCTTCATACTTGTCCTTTTGTTCTTTTCATAATACTGTATATTATTGCTCGCTGCTGTAACGAGTGAATTTCCCCATTGTGGGATCAATGCAGGGATGAAGTCTTCTTCATCTTCATTTTTTCTTTTGTCCATATGCATTGTTCATTTTTTGTGTACGTGTTTCAGGTCGTGGTGATATCCTGCCCCAGTTGGACTGCGCGATGCAAGATGTCAATGACAAATACATTCTTCTGGAAGAAATTGAGAAAGAGGCCCTGAGGAAAGCGCTGATAGAGGAGAGACAAAGATTCTGCACTTTTGTAGCCTTGCTGCGGCCTGTAGTGGTATGTAGTAAGTTGTAGTACAGTACTCACAGCTGGATTTTTCTGCAGCACCGCTGTATTGGTAGATACTCAAAAAAAGTTCTGAACGTAGTCACACTTCTGATACATACTGTTACGCATTACTGTATAACCGCTTTTGCACTGCTGTGTCAATACTTGATTGCTCACTCTACTCTGCTCTGAATGATTCTGACAGGATGAAGAGATTTCAATGTTGGGAGAGGTTACCCATCTCCAGGCCATCTCTGATGACCTCAAATCACTGACCTCTGATCCCCACAAGCTACCTGCTGCCAGTGAACAAGTAATACACCCGTGTTTAATTGATTTAATTTTTTTTTTTTAATGATCTCTTTCAAAAGGTGCACCATATGTACAAGTATAATCCTTTTTGTTCCTCCCAGGTGATCTTGGATCTGAAAGGCTCAGACTATAGTTGGTCTTACCAAAGTCCACCCTCTTCCCCTAGCACCACTACATCCAGGAAGTCCAGCATGTGCAGGTAAAAACACAATATATACACAACCACAAAATAGAAACCAAAGATACATCTTAAATTAGGTGTACATTTATCTGCAAATGATATGAATTAACACAAATCTTTTCTAAGTCTTGTGTAAATGATCTTTCAGTTGCACCATCTAGTGGTGGATATTTGCAGTAAGTTATTCATTGTTCACTGTGCTCCCTTCGAAAAACTCCGTAGTGCATTGGCGATAGGAGAGCCACTTTTTATTAAATGAGAGTTTAGGCTCGGTCCTATCCGCATTGGTCATTGATTCTGCTTATCTTGCCATGGAGAAAAATAAATCAGTTTTTACTTATGTGTTACTGATGTGACAGCTAAACATATCCAACCCCATTACTCACAGTTAATCAGTACAGTCGGCAGCAACAAGCAAGGTCCACCATCTGGCCCATGAAGGGCCATCTTCTCCCGTTCATGCTTAAGTCTTTTTATTATTAACTTTTTTTAATGTGCATTTATTCGGTCTCAATGTTGTAATAGCCCTCCGAGGGAAGACGTAATTCCGAAGTGGCTTGTGGAAAATTAAATTAGTTTGACTTCCCTGCTCGAGAGCGAATCCTACTACATCATTTATGCAAGAGTTATTTTTCTCGATTTTTCATCCGCTTTCAATACAATTCAACCAAGCATCTTAATTTCTGAACTACTCCATCAAGGAGTGAACCCAGATTTGATTCACTTGAATGCATCTTTCCCCATCAACAGAACACAGCTTCTGGACCAAGTTTTCGAAGATGCCTATCACAGCCACACCACGCGATTGGCTAAGAATATATTCTCCAACATGAGCCATGCTCTAAAAAATGAATGTGTGCTATTGCAATCTGGGCATCGGTACTGTGTGCCACGCTCTTACAGGGTCAGGCGCAAACAGTCCTTTGTACATCAATCAATGGTAAAGCTAGCGAGGAGCTTTCTCAAAATCACACAAAATCAAATGAGGCCTTAACGAGAGTCGACAGTCTTTGTTGAATGTTAATGTTTATATATTGTGTTTGTGTTGTCCATTGAAGTGCTTGTGTATGATGGTGCTGCTTTTTTAATACAAGGCAAATTTCAGATCTTGTGTCTGACAGTAAAGTATCTCTCTATCTATATATATAGAGAGAGAGGAAATGCCCTCTCCGTCCCAATACCTTTGATGTTTGATGCAAGTCAAAATGCCTTAGACTCTAAGGCATTTTGACTTACATCAAATGTCATCATCAAATGTACCTATGTACATTTGAAATGCCCTCACTGTCCCAATACCGTTGATGTTTGATGTAAGTCAAAATGCCTTCTAAGGCATTTTGACTTACATCAAACATCAACGGTATTGGGACAGTGAGGGCATTTCGCTCCCTGCCAGCCTCTTTTACTGGTTATTACGGTATGCTGTTTTGACGAAAGTGGCCTCAGCTGATGCCAGCTACATCATGATGGGCTGTTTTAATGGTTTCCTACCCTGTTTCCTCCACACACCCCAATTCCCTGCCTCCCTAATTTCCTCTTTTTCTTGACTCTTTATGCAAATTCTCACCTTTTATTCACCTATTTGGGTACCCGTGGTTCTCTGCTCCTCCTGCCAATGTCCCTCCCTCCCTGTCACAGTAGTCTGAACAGTGTTAACAGTAGTGACTCCAGGGGATCAAGTGGCTCTCACTCTCATTCTCCTTCCTCCTCTTCTTCCTCCTCTTCCTCACACCACCTCTTCCACCACCATCAACCTCGCCAACGGTACCACAGCTCCACGCTGTCCCAGCAGGCCCCAGCTCGACTCTCCAGCATCTCCTCGCACGACTCTGGCTTCATCTCTTCATCGCATGACCAATGCACATCCTCCAAGTCATCGTCACCAATGCCAGCAAATAGCAAGGTCAGAAGATGCTCTCTCCTAAACACTTTTAATTGTGTCTGTAACATGTACAGTACATGAAATTGAAGTAAAACGGTGTTGTATGACTTAGAATCTGAGTGGGGGATCCAGACGTTAATTGTCTATCTACCTATCCGTTAGAGCAATAACTTTGTGACTGTGGTAAGGTTATTATAGCTTGACTGCACAGGAAATTAGTGTAGGCTTCTATTGTGGCCTAGGGCAAAGCAAGTCACTCCCACTGCTGTGACAAACTGATTTGGAGAGCGTAAGCATCCTGAGTTAATATCTTTACCAAATGCGCCTCTTAAAATGTAACACACACACTGGGAGTACTCTTTTTTTTTTTATTCTATCCCTATTCACAGGTCTCATTCTTGAAATTCAATTAAAAAAAATCACTGAGTGTGGCTGGTCTACATTGCCTCTGTGTGGGGTTGGAATGAATGAGTTTATCGATGTTCTTTAAGACTCTTCCTTTAGCAAGCCTAACACTCCCAACATAAATGCCTTTTACTTCAGTTTAATGGACTTCCTGCTGCACCGCCTCCACAGCCTCTATGTTCACATGACTGCACAGCTGACTAACTGCTGAGAACGATGGAAAAGTTGCCTGTGCTCTCTAACATACTGCTTGTCTTGCTGACTGTCTGTCTATGCCATTCTGTCCATCTGTTTGTCTTTGTCTCCTGCTATCTTCTTTTGCCCCCCTTGCTGCTGCTTTGCTTGCCGTCCCAGCCTTGTGCCAGTTCCAGCTCCTCTGAGATGTCAGATTTTGAGCACCTTCACTGTGACTCGAGCAGGGACCCCCTCTCTCTCGCAGCAGCTGCTGCTGCATCTCTGCATACTATTGACAAGGTGAAACACTGTTCCACTGTCTGCCATTGACTCTTACACACAGAGAAAATCACCTACATCCCTGCCCGCATCCTGCATCGTACTAAACATCATAACTGGCTAAACCAAGTCGTCAGCGTGCCTGTTTTCCCTCACATGACAAAAACGAATTCTGATGAGCGAAAGGAAAGGGCGCCCTGTCACAAATAAGGCTTCCAAATCCAATGTCATCTCCATTATTTGTTTCTTCATTTGAACAATATTTTTTTAGCTGTTTGTCATTATGTTGTACCATTTTACAGAGCCCACAAGGTGACATGGATTGCCCTTGAATATATATATATATATTTTTTAAGAGTTTTTACAAGAGGATATAATGATTGCGAGGGAACGGTTCTTTGTTCTTTCATGTCACGTTAGGGGCTCTATCTCATTTTGAGATACACGTTGGGTGAAAAGTAACATGGCATTAAAAGTTGCTATTCCAATTCTCATTCCTAGTACAACTGTGTTGAAACAAATGATCCATATTCTTTATTCTATGGGGAAATGAAAGTAAAGATAAGAAAAAGAAAGAAAGCTCCTGTCAAAGCTCACTCCTGAACAGTCACATGACTGACCATTGAGAACATCATAAATAAAACGGTAAGAAATCCCCATTAGTGCTCTCTGTTAAAAAAAAAAAGTTTTTGTAATTACTCAGTGATACTAAAAACGCTGTAATTTCTGATGCCTAATTGTGTTTCACCCGTGCTGTAGTTCTCCCAATTAATGTGCCATTTGTGTTCTTTTGCTTTTATTTTATACCTTTTATCATTTCAGTAATTCATCCCATTGTTTCTGTTGTCTTGTTTTGTCACAATCCACCAACATACACAAGCAGCTGTCCAATGGCTTTGACCACTACAGCCCAGCCAACTCCCCTACCAGTGGTGGGAGTTTGAGCTCTGGCTCCAGCACAGCCTTCCCCTTCTTCCCTCCATCCTCCTCTTCCTCCTCCTGTCCAACACGATCATGGTCACGTCCCGCTTCAGCACTCCTGCCAGATTTCCCTCACAACTGCCCCATGGGCTCTCCCACGATGCCTTCCTCTCATGTGCCCAGCTGGAAGGTTTGTCTTGAAGATTTCTGGCATCTGATCAAAATCCCATACTTGTGTTCTTGAACAAATAAATTTAAAAAAATGAGGAACTGTGCAGCGTTTATTATTGTTTTGGTGCGGCGAAAACTAAACCATTCCTCACAACACTAATTTGTGTTTCTTTCCAGGACTGGGCAAAGCCAGGGCCATACGACCAGCCCATGATCAATACATTGCGAAAGAAGAAGGACAAGGGGCCTCCAGTTGTAATGGACAATAAGGGAGTTGCGGGCAGGGAAAGCAGCGCACCGCAAAGCCTTGCAACCGCTACTCTGGCTCCAGCTGAGATGCCTCAAAAAGTGTCACGAGAAGAAAGGAACAGGACAACACCAGCCAAGGTTACTTTTCCATATCTCGTTGTCACCCTACCTTGTTATTTGTATGTACTAAGTCTCACTGCTATGTCCTCAAATGTATTCATGACTCCAGGCTGGTGATCTTGAGACCCACGATGAGCTGGCTCTGGCCTTATCAAGAGGCCTGGAATTGGACACCCAGAGGTCCAATCGAGACTCAATCCAATGCTCCAGTGGATACAACACTCAGAGCAATACACCCTCCTGCTCTGAGGACACCATACCCTCACAAGGTAACCCAAAGCAATCGAGCAGTCAACATCATTTTTAAAGTTTAGTTTTGTCAGTGCACTAACTTCTCTGTGTTTCTTCTCCTCCAGTGTCAGATTTTGACTATTTTTCAATGACCGAGGAACAGGACCCTGAGCAGCAGCAGTCCGACTTTGACAAGTCCTCCACCATCCCCAGAAACAGTGACATTGGCCAGTCGTACCGACGCATGTTTCAGACCAAGCGGCCTGCCTCCACAGCCGGCATGCCAAGCACACATGCTCCCTACCCGGTGCAGGGGGGCTACCACAATGGAGCCTGTCCCTCAACTCCCACCCACAAATATTCATCATCTGGGCCTTATTCACCTACTCCAACAGGTAGGTGCACACCACACTTATATCATCCTGTGTCCTTTTAAGTACAGTGGTACTTTGACTTATGAATTTAATAAGTTCCATGACAAACCTTGTAACCCAGTTATACAAATCAATTTTCTCTATTGAAATGAAGTTCAGTTAATACTTTGCAGCACGATAAAATGGTTTTGATGGCATGCGTCTGCTGTATTGTGTGCACTATGTTCTTATCAAGGCTCTTATTAAATAAACCATACTATCATTTGTGTTTCTGTCCCTCCAGGTTGTTCAAATCAGGTGATTTATTCTGGTTATCATAATGTCTCTGGGTCCCATTCTACAAGTCATGGTCCAGTTATTGTCACCCCAGGTGTTGCAACAATCCGTCGCACGCCTTCCTCCAAACCTTCTGCTCGCCGCTCAGGCTCAGTTGTCGGCACAGGTCCCATTCCTATTCGTACACCAGTCGTCCCCGTAAAAATACCAACAGTTCCCGACATGTCAGGAGTCCTAAACGGGAGCAAGATTGGAGAGGAAATCAGAAAGATTCCAGATTCTCCCACATTTCCACAAGGCGACAATAGTGGAGAGCCACCCGTGGTGTCTTGGAGCGGTCGGGCGTCGAGCAATCCTCCCACCGTCCCCCTGCCCAACCAACTGGCCCAGCAGCACCCTAACAGTGAGCGAGGAGAAACTGAGACAGGAGACGAGGCAGATGGCAACATGCTGGTGGCCATCCGCAACGGAGTCAAGCTCAAGAGGACCCTCACCAATGACCGCTCAGCACCTCGGATTGCGTGATCCCAATGACATGCAAAGTCAAGACCGTGTGAGAGAGAAAAGAGAGTTTTATTCAACAAATGTAACTATTTCTTTTTGTTGGGGTGTAAAGATGTCTTCCTACATGATTAGGTATCAGATCATCAATGAGGTCATTTTGTCAGGTTAGTGATGCCTCCCTGAAAAAATGACACGTCATAACAAAAAGGGGATTGCAGAACCACCTTGAGTACTTAACATGATTTACAAACCACAATTTGACAATTGAGTCAATCGATGGTTAATTTCAGAAGTAAAAAAAGATGACTGTGAGCGTGTTCACATCCAAGAAGGCTACATGAACACGGGGAAACGAGGCAAGTGATGGAATGCAATATCCAGGGGAGGGTTGCCCAAGTAATTGCGGGTCGTGGTGGTTGTCATTGACCTGTGTTGAGGTCACTGTGACCTTAAAAGTGCTTCAAGCATCTGCACAAGGAGTTGCTGTGGGCAAAGCCGTCCTCCGTCCGCTGTAGTCATCCACAGCACCACTGTGGACACATGTCTGAGGTAGCCATCAAGTTTCATGACAAAGCAAACATCAATGCATGATGTTATAATCTAGATAAAGATGTGGAGTGCAGCAATACACGGTTGCTCCTTTTCCGTTTGGATCCACGAGTATTCCTATTACCTGCCTAAATTCTTGATTTGCGTCCACGTTGCCAGAAGCATGCTTTTGCTGCTTTTCACACTTAAACCTTCATGCTACGACACAGAGCCTGACACTTTCAGCGTCATCCCTTTCAACAAGAATGTGTCCCAGCACAGTTGTCTTTAACATTATATAGCAAGTTGTGTACATACATAGACCTTTTTTTTTAAAAATAGCATTTATTAGCAGTCACAGGCACTGCCTTATACTGTGGAGTTATTCACACATAGAACTTACTAATAAACTTTATGTGGAAAAAAGGGATACGTTTAACATTTCAATGTTTTTATGGAAATTTGTACTAGTTGAGAACCCTTATGAGAAACTGTTTCTTTCAAAACAATCTGTATCATTTAATCTATTATCTCTGGACAAGTTCAAACTTTGGTGTTGTGTCATGTCAATGGTGTTATGGATACACATCCACTCCAAAATTGTATTATTAAAGAAATGCTGTAGTTTAATTTTTACAGGACAATAAGATGCTGTAGCAACATGAGGCTTAGCATCATACTTTGTGTATTTGCATTTCTGTTAAAGCACTGTGCGATCGTGGTGACTGCATATAAGGCTTGTAAACATGATTTACTTGTACAAGCATTATTAATTTATTTTCTCCTTTTTTTTTTTTTTTTGCAACTCACCCTCAGTTTATAACATCATAACAATGGTATTGACACCATGTTATCTGATTTTCTGTTATTTTTGTTTCGTTAGGTTGTTTCTGGCTTTAGTGCCATAAACCTGTGGTCTATTATTTCACCTATGTTTACTGTATAACCTGTATTTTGTCAGAGATCACTGGTGAGAAAACTAAAACAAACAAACAAACCAAAAAAACACTACGTTGATTTAGCTGCCCTGACAGTCTCTGCACAAGCACATCCATATTGACTTTGTAATGAATACGCTTCATCAGTATTATTGATGACGTGGAGAGACAGTTAGTCCAGTTTTCCCCAAAGTGTTTAGACTAAAATTTTTTATTTGTGTTCAGATCTCAGATGTTTTAACCAAACATACTCTCATTTCAGCCGTCCGCTTGTACATAATGTGTATTATCTACCTTGGGATATTCATATTTAAATGACTAGTACAGCAGTTATTATATATTATATCAGAGTTCCTTATTGTCTGTATGTAGAGACTGAGAAGTTTTTACTCTATATTCTGAGCAGGCAAAAATCAACTTGTTTTAGTTCAGGTTTGTAAATTCACACGCACACACTTATCTACACAGTTCCATGGTTAGTTTGTTCCAAAAGTACGATATTTTGTGTAATGACCATGTCAGCGATATAATAAAAAAAGACAAATGTGACTCCTTGGACTTCAATAATAAGATCTTTCTTTTACCTCCTCTGAAATATTTCCTTCCTCCCAAATTAAGCAAATCATTGTTGACGGCCAAAATATCCACATTTGAATATTGCGGTTTCACATGACAAAGACATGTTGAGTGATGTAATGTGGGAACATGATTCAAGGGTGGTAGTGGGATTACGAATGGTTTTCTACAGGTGCCTTCACTGTCCAAAGTAGGCCCAGCTCCCCATGGAATAATTTGTGTAGAATTTGGCTGAACAGTCACCCACATGCAACATCATGGCCACCAGGGGTCAGTGTTGCCTGTGCAATTCACTACAGTTTGTATATTTTATATACTGTATAACAATGCATGCTCTTTCACGTGCCCCGAAACCACTCATTTGATCAATAATCGCGTATTAAAACACTCAAGCAGAAGGCTTCAGATAGATTTGAGGACGATTTATAAGGACACCGCTGAATTAATAATAGGAATGTTTCCCTGTGCTAGAAAAAAATGCCACTGCATAGCTTTCCACACAATCATTTTTACTTGAGGTGTGGAATTCTGCCTAGTTGGACGACTGCATGAACGCATCACGTGCGTAAAAGGCAGGAATGTGATCACGCCCAAACGTACGTATAACGTTGATAATCCCTTAAAATTAACATTCTCACATTCCAACAGAGCGGAGTTGGTGATTCCTGCGCGTTTACAAATTAACAATATATCTTTGAATTTTATCAGATGATCTTTTATATGAGTTTGATATATGATTATCTAGTATTCTTCAAAGTTAATGTCGATTTCGACTCCCCCAAACACTCCGGTGTAGTAAATCCGAAGTCTTCCTGAACGTGCCTACATTTCTTGACGTCACGGCTACGCGCGGAAGAAAGCTGCTCTTTCATTGGTCATTTGTGTGGATGTGTCCAGCCGCTCCAGTCCTCTCCCATCCGCCTCATAGCGTCCTGTCAACCGAAGGTTACAACAACTGGCTTGACGCCTGCTAACATAGTCATTGGCGCGCATATTTCAATTAAAAAATTGTTTGCATTTAAGTTTTTTTTCTCGCTCCCGTCTCCAGTTACCGCGCGGCGAGTGGAAAGAAGAGACATATGCGTCGAGATAGTTGCTGCTGTTTTTTTCCGTTGTATTCCGGAGCGAGTTGGACGGGACAGCCGAGGCTCGACTGACTGAGGTGAGACAAGTTGCACTATGATTTGAACCATTATCGCCTCATTATTGAGCCTTGTCAGTCCCGGTAGGCCTGTAGAACACACGAATGCGTTATTGTTACAGCCACGCCTGCTTTCAGCCATCAAATGACCCGATTTGTGCTTTTCATGTGACCGCTTCTGAACTGAGAGTTGTACATGTAGTAGCCTACTAACGGGGCTTGTTCCATGACCCGACAGTTTCCCGAGTCATACCCACTGCCACGGTCGTCTTCTCCCCCGAGATGCTGCCCCGCCTGCGGGGTGTCCTGCGGCCCGTCCTCTCCCTGAGAGCCGGTAGGGGGCCGTTCGAAGCCGGACTCTTGAACCACCAAGCGGAACCTTCGGTGTCTCTCCCGGGTGAGCCGGCCCCACTGCTTCCGGTGTCCGCGCTGGTTCTGCGGCGTCACCTCGGCACACACCCGCTGAAAGAGCCGGTAGAGCCCCTCAATTCTCCCCGCGGGGCCAAGGAGTTTATTTATAGCCTCCATCCTTCTGAGCGCACTTGCTTGCTGCGGGAACTGCACAGGTTCGAGTCCATTGCCATAGCTCAAGGTGGGTGATTTCCTACGACACTATGTCTTTTGGAGTGTAAATCACCCTTTTCTGGACAATGCAGCTGTAAATGGCAAAACTGTGGAAGCATGTACAGTAATTAGGTCCATGTAGTAGTACGCTCTCTGTCCTCACAAGTAAACACAAACATACTCGTTGGACAACTATATGTTACCGTGAGACAAGCTGAGTACAGCGTGCTACCAGTGAGAATAAAATTCTATTTGTTAACATTTGGTGCTTCACTGGTAGTTCTAGTATGTCAACTGTTGCACAGTTTAGTCTCGCGAGTAACATATTGGAACCAAAAGGCTACTAGTGCGTGACACATGCCCGTTAGTGCACCTAGTAGTGTTACCAGTTTGACAGCGTATTTCACGGAAAAGGTTTAATTGTGTACTTGTAGGCAGCATGGTGGAATACTGGTTAGCGCGTCCGCCTCACAGTGCAGAGGTCATGGGTTAGACTTCGGCTCTGGCCTTTCTGTGTGGAGTTTGCATGTTCTCCCTGTGTTTTGATGGGTTTTCTCTGGATTTTCCAGTTTCCTCCCACATTTCAAAAACATGCAAGGTAGGTTAATGGAGCACTCTAAATTGTCCCCAAGGTGTGAGTGTGAGCGTGGATGGTTGTTTGTCTCTGTGTGCCCTGCGATTGGCTGGCAACCAGTTCAGGGTGTCCCACGCCTACTGCCCAAAGACAGCTGTGATAGGCTATAGCACCCCACGCGACCCTTGTGAGGATAAGCGGATCGGAAAATGGATGGATGGATGTATACTTGTAGGCCAAAAGTGGCAGTAGAAGTGGAAAAAACGTTACTACTAAAACAGTCGTTTAATACTGTGCATTAGTCATTCTACCAGTGCGTTGAATTGCCTTGCAGAGACAAGATGAGAGAATATGGAAAATCAATCAGAGCCTTTGTACTAACATAGCTAATACAACCATCTGGAATGTCCCGGAGAAGCAAGAAAACACAGTTGAAAGAAATAAATGCCAAATTTTTCCTTGATCTCCTCATGTGGCATGAATTTATTTCCATCACTGATGTTTGATCGTTGGGAGTTTATTTATGCTAGAAGAATTTGATCTTCAATCTGACACTCTTGAGTTTGTTCCAACAAATTAAGGTGACTGGCAGGCATTTTAAAAGCCTGGTTTGAATCGATTTATTGCAGTAGTTGTTTGTTATTTTATCTCATGCATGTACTGTAGCTGTACTGATTGACTAATTCATGCAGTCACAAGCTTCATTTCCAGGTAGCATTCTGCTACAATGAACTCCCCAGACACTTCATTAGGTACACCAACACAATCGACTGGTCATCTGATACAAGAGCTGTATGTAATTCAGCATTAATACCTAACATTATTGTATTTGCAGACTCTCACTATTGTTATTATTACATTTGCAGATCTCATTTGCAAACAACGGGTACCAAAAATGTCAGCCATTGACTGGGATCAATTGATCATCTTTAACTTTCGACCTCTAAAATCATCATCAATCGTCATTTGATTGTCCCGATGGGACATTTGGTCATCTGGTTCAAATTCTGTCATTGATATGTGAGGAAGCCAAAGTTGTCTTCAGAGAATCTAATCTACTGTGGAACCCCTGAACTCAACCTCTAATGTGTTTAGATCTGGAAGCAATTTTTATCATCAAAAATAGAAATACCGACATTAAGTTCCGGGTTAAGCTGTTGCCACCATCAAACTTTTTTTCACTGCACATTTTCTAAAGTTGCTGATCTTAACTGTCTTCCAAGTATATAAATAAGGGCAGCCATTGTCAGGGCATGTTTGGCGAGTCTCATTACATCATGACCAAAGGAAGCTTATGTACATTGTGTTCCTTCTTCTTATATTAGTACTTTTATTACAATTATTATCATTATCCATTTTGGTGACAATGGTTGCCATTACATATTATTTGAATATGTGAAGCATTCCTTGTTGTTATTTTCTCATTACTAGTGGAAATGCGTAACTATGTATTTTCTGGTGCACAAAATGCTAATGCTTCAAATCTTGGTCTGGGCCAAGAGAGAACATTAATTGATCATTATAATAGATCAATGAGTCAGGTAAGGAGAGCTGTGCCATATACGCTCAGCGTTGGGAATCCTCACATGGTTGTTTTGCTTGCTTTGAGAGCAAAGAGCCTTGAAAGACTTTTGTCATTTTCTTGGATGGCTTTGTGCTTCAATTCTGGCACTGCACACTCAGCGACAAACTTCAGTCATCGGCTTTAAAACAGGGAGTCAAGAAGTATAAATGTCAAACAAGCTCTAATATCCAGTGAGGCCAAAACAATCCTCATTTGGTTCAATTCAAGCGCCGCTTGTATTATGACACTTAAGATGCTTAAAGTGTACAGTACTGAGAACAAATGCAACATATGAACATTTTGTGAAGACTTTGTAGAATCCTCCTCTTAAATGAACCGCGGTAAAAACGTCCTTGGCACGTAATAATAACAAACAAGCCTCCTTTTACTGCATAAATATTGACCCCAATTTATAACTCCCATGAGCTCAACAATTTTGCGTCAAAGTAAAAATAAACTCTTTAATGTGCAAATTCCTCCCCGGTTCCTGGAGGAAAAGTATCCCCACCCCCACTCACCCGATGAAATGTTAAAAAAAAAAAAAAATGACAGCAACTATTGTGTTGCTCTCAATAGTCACCAGAAAATTGTTGCAATTTAGTATCTCCATCTGATTTGTAACAATAAATAAAATGAAACACGTTGAGTCAAAGAAATAAAGGAAGTGACTCCAGTACTCTACCTACAGTTTAATTTAGTCACGGTGTCGTTAAACTGTCTTTAAAGCTGTAATTTCACATGAAAACTATCACATTTATGTGTTGTGTTGTGTTATTTTTGTTATTTTGACTTCAAAATGGCGTCGCGTGAGTGGCTGCCTTTCCAGCAGCTCCTATATTTTGTTGTTCTACTTCTTCCTTTCATAACTTTGCTGCTGTGAATTGGGAATTTCTCCATTGCGAGACTAATAAAGGTTTTCTTATCTTATCTTACATTTCTTCAACTACTGGAAACCAGGGGGACAATTCCGCCCTAAATGCAAAATATATTATTACATCACATTACTTGTAACATTACTCCTATCTATCATTTTCAAATTACAATAACATCAATAACTTCACCTATTGAGGTACCTTTAATGCAAAGATCAGCTTTGTTTTTTGTTCTATGACTAGCCCTGGCCAGATTCAAGTCTGCTGACATCCTCATCTTCACCTTCATCTACCGGTATTTAAAACCCCAGAGATTCTGTTACCAGGTGCCTAGGCAGGTTGAAGAAGAGCTGAAACAGCGTTGTCACCTTGTGTGCGTGCGTGCGTGTGTGATTGTGTGTTTGTGTGTGTGTGTGTGAGAGTGAGAGAGGGTGTGTGTGTGCATGCAATGGGCAGGGCATTACTCTTATCTATCATTTGTACACAAGCCACTGCTGAAAATTTTAAATTGTTATTTTGATGACATTTACAAAACAGCAGGCTGAAAACAAAAACAAAAACAAAAGAACCCTACATCAGCACATAAACTGGCAACATTGTTCGAAAAAGTTTCCATTCTGACTCCCTTTGTTTCCTGAAACACTGTTGCGTTGGGAGACATGCAGTATAGTATAATGATCGGCCACTTATAAATTACAATCCTTAAAATAGATGGATCTGGTTGGATAAAGTGTGGTAATCAATCTCATGCTTTGTTTTATTGATCTTTGTATGCAATGTCGGCCAGTTCTTGATACTGATTGTTGTTAGGACCTCCAAAGTGGAACACAATCTGTTCCGAGTCACTGTTTGACTTTCATGCTGTTCTAATTTCAAAACATATTTTTCATAGGAGCTGTTTTTAAACCAATTGCCATAATTCGTTCCTAGAACACACTTTCAGCCTCTTTAACCTGTAACTGTAACCTGTAACCATATTCATGGCACTATAGAGACTCAAGAACTGAAAGACAATCTAAAGCTATATCAAGTCAAACTAAATAAAACTACTTACTCTTCAAAGAGACATGACTGACCATGCAATCGAGTCGTTGAATTTACAACTTAAAATATACATTTTGAGTAAGCAGCTCAGCTTTTCATTTTTTGTGCTTGTACGTCACGTTTTTATTCATTTATCTTGAATCCAGACGAATCGGCGTTTATTTTTCGGTTTGCTTCTATGATCGTAAGATCCTAGAGTGTAGCTGCTCACTTATTGTTTTCTTATTGGAATTCATTCTTATGCTGACATGAAACAAGAATGATTCTTGCCGAATGATTTTGATGTTATTTCATGCAAGACAGGCCCAAACACGATTACTTTCTTCTCGTCCCACATGCAACAACAGTTAACACCGATTTAGCTGAAATTGAATGCGCGTTAGGCAAATTGAAATTAACTCTACCCAGTGTAGGATCGAGGCCACGTTTGGGAACAAACGTAATTGATTAGCGTGCATGTCCTCCAACTAGCTGGATTTAAAATGCTAATGGCCACATATGACTTGCCTTTATTAAAAAATTGGAACAGACGGACCACTCTATAAATCGAATTACATGGGCAACACAGACACTCAAGTAATATGATTATCCCGAAAGTCATAATGCTTTTTGTCTTCTGTCATGTAGACAGTTATGATTCATTTTGAGTGACCAATCAGCAACATGTTTATATTTTTGTCTTTCTAATCATTTAGCCTTGCACTAACCATTGCTCTTACGTTATGGATGTAGGGTCGATTATTCTCTCACTATTTGCCCCCCCAGGCACCTTTGATGCTTTTTAAAATTAACTACAGCTCCACTACACATTATTATTCAGAGGCTGATTTGTATGTCGTACAAATGAATCAAAATGTAGACAGCGCACTGGTCAAATGGCAACCTCGTGTGACCCAAACCACTTTGAAAACACCCTCTCGTACACAGGGAAACATTGAGACAAATACATCAGAACAGATGAGTTACGTCAAGGGGTTCTCTATTCATGCTCAGTGTAAATCTGGCATGTAATGCAGTCTAGCTGTGCGAAGGGGTTGGCTACACTAAGTTTGGGGTCGATTGCAGATGCACGCAGCTTGGCGCAGTTGTACTGACTTGCTTCGCAACCAATCAAAGCGCCTCTTGTCATTCATTTCAAAATCGTGTGCACAATCCTTGACATGGCAGAATCAGAAACTCATTTGCTGGAGTCCTTGCAAGAATTTGAAGCGCGCAAAGTATAAAGAACCCCCCCCTCTCTCTCTTTTCGCCCTTACGGTGATCTATGACGAATGTGCCAGCAAGTCCAGACCACAATCGGTCATTAATGCTGACAGTAACAATGGTTGAAATAAGCGTGCGTCGCCATCATGACGTCACGTGTGACATGTCTTGTGCCTTTAAAAGACACCTTCCATGCCACTCCAATAGGATAACATTGAAGTTTGAATGAATCTTTGATTAAAGAGTACAAATATAATGTTATATTTAGTTGATTTTTTTTTTTTTTTTTTTTTTTTTGCAGCTCTTAGCTTTGTTGAGTGTCATTTGCTTGGGCGGATGTGAATATAACAACTCATTATCCATAAGTGCTCCACTGTTGGTCCCATCCGAAATGACTATAAATGCGCATGAGTGGTTTCGCTGGCGACTAGTCCAGGGTGTACCCCGCCTCTCGTCCAAAATCAGCAGGGATATGCTGCAACTCATTGCGTGATCTTAGCGGTGATTAGAGATATAGAAAACAGATAGATGAAAGGTACGAGTGGTCTAGTTTGATGCCTTCGTGTTTGCTTGGAGTCTACTAGAAAAAAAAGAAGAAGAAAAAACATAACCGAGGCAAATTGGTCCAGGTGGAAAGGCCTTTGTCTCTTTTGGCGTAACAATCTTAAATGAAATAGAAATTGAAATGAGGGTAAATTAATGGTCTTTTTGAAAGATGAAGCAGGCCCGACTGCAATTCCGTGTCTGGAATAACCCTGAACTATTTTCAGATTGCGTTGCTTTAAGCTGCTTCAATGTGAGTGCAAGGCATTGTGCAGGGAAATACGGTTCTGAGCAGATGGTGTATATCGACACTTAAATGGATGCAGTGTGAGATCAAATGTGTGCATGGCTTCATCATGACCATCGTCTCAGAGGAACTGTAGTGGCTTCTCTTTCTGCTCCGAGGGAAGTCACTGTAGTATGTCTTTTGAGTTATTTTAGACAGCCCAATTAAAACCGCTTGTTTCCCACATCCTGCCAGGAGAATGCTACTCCACTCGCCTTACTTCTGCTTGAGGTTTTCCATTATTCTGTGAAATATTTGCTGACATCTTTCATGTGCATAGCAGCCAGCCACTTGCACCCTTGAATTTGGTGGGGTTCATTTATTCTTCTTCTTGTGCTCCCTCTTTCCTCACCGCTGTCCCTGTCTCTCTGGCTCACATTCTTTGTGGACCATTTCTTGTCTTCTGTCTCATAAATCACACAAAAAATACTGCAGTGCTGTTAGCTTGATGAACGTCTCTCTCCCTGTACTCTTCTCTATTGATCTTGTACACACACGCACACATGCGCATGCACACGGATGCAGTCTAATGAGTGTAAGGAGCTCATCCTTGCTTTGTTTTTTGTTTTTTTGTGCGGGCCGGATATAATTGTCCACACATTGAGAAATGCCCACCAGTAGAGGTGGTATGTACACACACACACACACACACACACACACACACACAGAAGCATATGAGCTCACAAATGGGAAATACAGCATCTGCTCATATTTTGTGCTGAATCTCAATGTCACTTAATGAAAACTCATTCCTCGAGAAACTAGGTTTTCAAATCCCTCGCTCTCTCTCTCTCTCTCTCTCTCACACACACACACGCACAAGCAATCAAATGCCGGTTCAAAGTCTGAAAAGAACAACGCCTCTGGATTTGTTTTTCTTCGCTTCTCATGCAGAGGCTACTATTGAGCTTGCATTTCAGATTTTTTTTTTCAAAATGTCCCTACACAACTTCAGTCATAATGAAATACAAATTATGGTCATATTACTCACACTTAATGTTCATGACAAAAAAAAAAAAGTCTTGGTGTCCCTGTAATAAATGTTTGCATAATTTCAATTTATGGTGACAATCTATGGTCAGATACGAAATAATTTGAATGCCTTGGTATGAGGAGAATTTGATCTCACATCATGATGTGAGCACTAATATCAGCACTACCATTATTTTTCAGACAGTGAGAGCACCACTACCACCTACTGTAGTGGATGTATAATTACACTTTATTAAGCCTGTTCCCTGGTGTAACATGCAACGATCCCCTGCCAAAGGCATTACACCGCCACCTTATTTGAGGACTGCCCTCAGGATATGTGAGCACATTGCAGGGGGTACGTGGAAACATTAAATAATTTATTTCCCAGAATCAATAACCTGTGGTACAGCTGTGCTAAAAATATAACAGCGTATCAACGCAAGTGGCCAATTAATGGTCATATGACTGAAGAAAAAAAATACGAGTAAAACTGCTAGTGTGGGTCTCAATATTGATTCATATTATTTATCCAATTTTTATGTTTAATTTGAGTGAAAAGGAAGACAATATGGAAGAATGTTCAAACTAAGGGAACAAATCGGAATGATTTTCATTCACCAATCAGTTGCGTTGCAGTCGACTTTTGGAGAATCGTTAACAAGTACAGTATTAGTAATGACTATGACAAAAAAGGTTTTGAGGTACACAAGACAAACGCAGATCTACGACATAATCATGGTAGCTCAATTGAGCCTGCGATATAAATTTTTTTCCCCCGGCTCACCTCTATGGTAAATGCCGTCTCTCTGGCTTCCAGAGGGCACTATGTCAAATATACCCACCAAATAAGAGAAAAGCAAAATTGAGTCAGACATGAGCAGATATAGTACTTACACTGGTTAGACTAGTGTGTTTAGATGTAGTCCCATGTGTGCGTGTGGGCGCTGCACCACTTCTTGTAAAAATGTTAAAGGATGTGAAAGTGCTGCTTCAGGGGTGTTGTTGGAGCTGACAGCTCTGTTAACAAATGTGTATTTAAAGTCTTATCTATCAACACGACTCTAATCAGCTAGCAGTTATCTCCTGCATTGCTGCAGGATGCGGATACACAATTAGGGAAATAGTACATGGCTGCTGCGGAGTCCTTGCTCGTGCATAGCTGCTCATCACAGTCCATTAAAGGCTTTCCCCGCAATTCCTTTCTGCTGAGCAGAGTAGGAAAGCACTGTGACATTTTAGATGCCACACAATCAATGCTTTACACCGGAGGCCTTTTGTGAGCCATGTCAGCCAATAAATTGTGATGTGAGGTTCCCGTTAATTTGGAACCGAAAACCCTTCAAGTGCTTTTACTTCTTGTTAAGTGATTTCACACTGCCTTATTCTTTGGTATGGATTTGCTACTGCAGTTAAAAATGAAATCCCAAGTGGCGTCACCAGTCTGACTAATGTGTGCCTTTGGTGTGTGGAATGTAAGTCAATGACAAAGACAATCTGTGCTGTTATGAAATCTCCCATCTATTCTTCTGTAACAGTAGAAGGAACTCGTCACGTGACACAGCGTCCTAAAAGGAATGGAGAATGCAGGATATGAAACTAGACGCTGGAGCAGAAAAGCGACTGATATACAGCAGTATTTGACAAGACTCTCATGACGTGAATGCGACTTGATTAAAACTGTAAAGTCACAGTTTAAAACAACACTCTAAATTGTGTGTTCCACTCCGTGCGCCGAGACGTGTGACAGAATAAATCGACGTCAGCATGTGGAAATTGGATTCCAATTTCCTCAGACCTGAGTGAAACAAATCTAATTTCACAGAACCTGAAAAAGGAAACCATTTTATTGCCCTCAGCCTTTGAAGCAACTGGCGTTGTCTGCTTCTGTCTGTTCTGTACAGCACAGCAACGAAGCACGACAGTTACGTTGTTTTTGCATTGCAGCAAATTGCTGCTGTGTGTTGAGTGGTTGACGAGTGTTGTCCAAACTGCCACATCCATCCAGCAATGGCAACGAAAAGACCAGAAGAAGCAGCATTTTCAGAGATTAGGGCAGCGAGGGGAGAGAAAACCTTTTAGGTTGATCTTGTTTTCGGTTGTCAGCATACGGCACGGTACTGTTTCATTTTCCTTTTTGTCAATTTCTCATTTGCAGATAATGCACTGTTTGCCACTGGCATGCTATCACCCTGTCGCCAACGGGTGAAAGTGCTTTGTCAAGAGATTGCCATCTAGTGATGTAAAGTAGTAAGAAGGGCAAGGCAAAATATTTACAGCTAGAACATTAATTCAGTGACGGCAGTTAAAGGCTTGAACAAACATTGAGCAGTCTTAATTTGGTGATGTCAAGCCATCAAGTTATTTGAATACTCCAACAAATTTGGAATTTTGCTTCTATCTCCGGAATGAGAAAACATCAACGGTACCTTTTGTGTGTCTGTGCTCACAGCGTATGCGACTAAGAGACTTTTGTAGAGTCCAGTGTGCAAATTATCATATTTAGGGCCACTTAACCCCTTGGCAGTGACATGCACTAACGTGGAACCACAACAACAACAACAACAACAACAATCTCAACGGTTAATAAAATAGCTTACTTACCAAATAACATACCTGTAGGTTTACAAGTTCCGTTAGATTCGACTGTGGCTTTTCCGGTGAGTTGAGATAAACGCGTGAACTAGATGGGGCAAGTCTGCCAATGTCGCCGAAAGTGAGCATGCCTGACTATGTGTGTGCGCTCGAGAAAATAATAGGCAGGTTACTAGGTCACAGTCTTTCTCTCTACAGTTAAAAGCATCATTTAGCACCATAGAGGGATCTTTTTTTCCAAAACATAATTTTAACATTTCACTCCCATGTCATACAATTTTAATAGATGACAAGTGATTTTTTTCTTTCTTTTTTTTTAATACTGCAAACTATACCTTTTAAATGTAACCTGTAACACAAGGCATGGCTAGTCATGTAGCGCTCAGTCCGAACAATAGGTAGCACTATGTAAAAGTAGTCCAGAGATATAATGGACAAAAAAAGAAATGAGATGATGAGGAATCAAGCCTCTGGTGGATACTCGGGTAGGAATACAGATGCCATCTTATAGCTGTGTGTTAACTACAAAATAAAATAAGTAAAAAGAAATCAAAGACTGCCACGTTACAATAAAACGGCGACAGCACGACTGAAGTGATACTTAAATAAGGCTTGCGTCTTTCTCATGTACAGGCTCCCACCAGCTGCAATCAATGCGATGCATGAGTTCAGACACTCATCTTTCTCTGTGAAGGAGTCGCCGAGGGAGAGATTCCGCCCGATTCACTTTTATCACAGCACTTCATGTGGTCTTTTCATATTTTCCATATTACTTTCATGGCGCCGCGAGAGTGGCTGCCTTTGCAGCAGCTCCTATAATTTTTGTCCTACTTTCTTCCTTTCATGCGATTGCTGCTGTAAATTGGGGATTTCTCCATTGTGAGACGAATAAAGGTTTTCTTATTCTTATTCTTATTCTTATTATTCTTATTCTTATGTTTGATTTCTTCTCAAAGGTCTCCCACAGATGTTTCACTCTTGATCGTGATCGTACTTTATCATCTTTTTGTCAACAGGGCAGCTTGACATTGATCCACCTACTTCAGCACAGTTAAAATATGGTAAGAAGTACACATTTTTTCTGAAAATATTTGTTTTCTGTTCACGGCATGTGTGTATTTTACATGAGTTTACTTAGATGAACAATGCTAGCAATAGTTCTTTTCATCTCCTGCAATGCACATTTGTAATTCAGTGATGATAGTTTTGGGGTTTTCATTTTGTTTTGACATTTTTCAAAATTAGTCAGTTTTATTTTTGTTGTTTGTTAGTTGTTATTATAATTTTCCAAAATGCACCATTTTATGTACATTTTTGTAGTTCTTAGTTTTAGTGTTAGTTTTAGTATTAGGTTTTAGTCATTTTATACATCCCATTTTTTGAGTGCGAGACAAAAAAAAAAAACCTTACTTTAATTTGCAACATTCATAGATACCGTAGATAGGATAAAGGGACACATGCTTGTGTTTTATTATAAGTAAAGTACACTTCATGTGGCATGACAGGCTGATTTGAGTGAAAAGAGGAGCAATATCAAACACATCTTGATGACGTCGCTTCAAGGCAACACACATTAAGTGAATTACGATAGCTTGCTTGCAAGCATCCTGAAGGCATTCTGGGAGATGGTTTTTCTCTACCACCGCCATTTTGGAAGGTTACACACGCGTTGCACGCACGCAGGCACATCTGTTCACGGCGTCCATCAACTTGTTTTAGTCTGGCATTCTCAAAGTATTTTGATGACTTGCCAGCTGATCTACGACCCACAATACTGGCAGAAAGTGACTCTGTTGGGAGGAATTGACCCATACACGCTATCTAAGGCTAATTTTTCGGCGGACATTCCAACATTGTTTACTAGCTGGTGGTGAGTGTGATCAAATACAAAGTGGAAGTGACTTCACATGAAAGCAACCTATTTCCAAACTACCTTTGGAACCTCTGTGTCCTTTCTGGCCATACCGTACGGCTATTGTAAAAACGGCCAAGCCACAGTGAACACATTTGAAAGAAATTTTAAAAAGATAATTTATTGGATTAATTGCCAAGGGGCCTTTTTGCTAAATTTATACGTTTTTTATGAGTATTGTAAACACAAAATGTTGTTTCAGTGAGTTATCTTTTTTTTTCAAGTTTTTTAAAAAACATTTTTTCACTATAACAACCTTGAATTGAATTCAGTCCGATGAAGTGTAAAGCTTAATATTTCTTATGTGGTGGTGAAATGTAGTGTTTCACGCTTCATCTGAAGTTTTCAAATAAACACTAACAATTAACACAGTCATCAGCTCATCCAGCAATCTCTGGAACTCGAAAATTGCACTCACTCACCCACAAAAGCCTTTCTCTAATGTGATGATTGTTGCCTTGCTCTTGCCATTTTGATAATTACTTTTGAAGAGGCCATTAATGGAAGGCCGCCTCTACATCTGAACCAAAATAGGTTACCACTAGAAATAGTTTCTCAAGCAAATGAAATGCTCAACCCTCACGCCTACTTTATATACGGTACGCTAAACACACATTTTATTAATTGTCCTTGCACAGTTAAATGAGATCCACTACATGAATTGTTGCCTGTCTTTTTTGTTGTTGTTGTTTTTTTGCAATGATTGAACCATAAGTTAACCCTGATTCTTGTATTATGCAATGGTGTTAATGTATTGAAATTAACTCATGAGGTCAAGCTCTTCTTTCCAACAAAATGTTTCAATATAGTTCCGTTGACATGATGGTTGTGGTTGTTATTTTTCAGTTCTTCTGCACAATGCACTCCCTTTTGTCGGATTTGGATTTCTGGACAACTGTATCATGATTGTTGCGGTAAGTTTCAAATAGAGTAGTTGCTAAGCCTGATGAAACCGTTGAAATTGAGTAAATCGTTCTCGTGCCGGGGTTTCACTTTTCGTCCGAGGCACAATTCCAATTAATGGTAATGCCTACGTCCACTTGTTCTTGTTTTATATATTTCCATGTAGATTTCAAATGACAGATATGCAATATCTTAGCTTTCAATGAACACATGACTCACCCCGCATACACAGATGCCCAAATTGCAAACCAATTAAGAAACTACACATTCGACAGCGCCTGACAACACATACTGAAATTAAATACGTTTCGTTAATGTGATGTTAAATGCTACATACCGTTGAGTTGACTTGTGCATTTTCCTCCTGCCACTGATTTAAGTATGTTTGGTGAAATGTGCCTGAAGTTTCGGAGCCTGTTGCTCAGGTTAGCCATGCCACTGCATTACCCACAATGCTTCTGTTTACATTACGGATGGCCAGGATTTTATCACAACTGCGCACTTGCATCACAAACAAGGCATAGCCAACGGGAGAAGCGAGAGCCCAGGTAGTTTCGAGAGAAAAACAAAGCACCAAATTGTATTGTAATTGTCAACGATTTTGATCATCATCTTGGCAGCCGTAATTGATACTGAGAGTAAATTACACGCAGTTGGATACTATTCCTGTAACTGAATAGCTAATTCAGCCCCAGTTATTTTCAGACCCTTTTACGCTACCATGTGGGGGGGGGGAAATAAATAAATAATATTCATGAAGTATTGAATACCTGGAGAAAACCCACACAGGCACGGACGGGTAGAACATGCATACTCCACACAGGAAGGCCGGGGCCAGAATTGAACCCTGCACCTCTGCACTGTGAGGCAGACGTGCTAACCAGTTAACACCGTGTCACCCCTAATCTGTTCCAATATCCAGAACAGTTCCAATATCCAAATTTATAGTGCTAAAAATATATGTTCCTCCTACTCTTGAATGATCTTTTTTTTCAGGTGCATACCATATCACATTTTGATTTTGTCGATTCATTTACTACGTTTAAATTTTGTTTACTAGCGAAGGAGAACAAAAACATTTTTGGATAAAGGTTAACTCAAGACAAAATTAAGTGTTTATTTGAGTGCATTTTCATAATTGTACCCATTGGATTTCATTGCCCTCTACATTATAAAAAGGCTTGGTACTCAGGAGGAAATATTTATTTTTGTATTTATTGTTTCATAGTGTTAGTGCAACTCTGCCTAGTTATTGGTTCCATTTTAAAAAAGCACTGAACATTGACAGCTAAAAATTTGAAGGCCATGTTATCGCCTTCCATTTAAGTTGCACCATCATTTATAAACATGTCAGAAATGCTGGTAAAAGCTGGAAATTTGAATCAAAAGTTGAATGCCCTATCATCTTAATTGTCTATCATTAATTTATACAGACCCAGAAGAAGCTGTAACGTCCATTGACGAAAAAAAGAGATTGGCTCAATTCTCCTGTCCCATGGAGATCCGTTTCAATTCCAAGCGGCGACTCTTAATTCCAAATACGCATCCGCGCTCCGCGCCGATGCTCCTCTCTTCTCATCCTTGGCTCAACAAGCCATCCATCCAAGCGCGTCAGCGCAGACTGTCCAACAGCGCCGACATCTCCGCTAAATAAAACGGGGCTGTGAAAAATGCTGCCCATTAAAGGCGCAAAAAACACAAGTGACACAAAAGAATACAACCTGTAAGTTGATGGATGCAGCTGCTTGCTGGTACAGGATGCTGCGATTTACATATGATCCAATTTGTCGACTCATTATGACTACTGATGGCAATTAGTCAGCTAGTAAAACAATTGTTTATGGCAGCCCTAATATACCTGTTCTGTGAAGGCCTCCCTGGTTTGTTAGACAGCATCATGAAGAATAACGGAACTCACCAGACAGGTCAGAGATCAACTTGTGGAGAGGTTTAAAGCAGAGGAAGCTGATGAAAAATATCCCATCCTTTGAACGTCTCAAGGAGCTCCATTCAATCCATCATCCCAAAGTGAAAAAAAAAACAAGTATGGCACAAATAATACACACAAATAAATATAAAGTAATTCGACAGAAAGACAACAGTCCAGATGGAACTGTGTCACTTTCTACTCAATCATTATTTTGCAGTCTGTCTGATCTTGGCGCCTTTCTCTATCTCCTAACATTCTGCATCACATCTCACAGGCTCCTCTCATCATCCCTCATTACGCTTACTCAAGGCCAACCAAACAAAAGATGGCAAATCGAACCTAATTTTCATGCAACATAATACCTCTAGTCAGATGTGCTGTCATGTACATAGCTAACAATTATAGCACCTCCTTAAGCTATGATGACATGATTCATGACCTGTTATATTTTATTAGTTTTGCAAAGTCACAACACCCTTTATTTAGGCTTTTTGTCAGCATTTTTTAAATTGAAGATGTAAAACTTGGATCAATTTGTGCAGGGCTCCAGACTGCCCTAAATGGTTGTATTTTTCTGTTCCTAAAATTTGAGACAATGGCACTAAATTTTTCATCCAACCGGTGCTGTGTGACCAGTTCTGAGTTCTGAGTTGCGTTTTTAAAAAAAAATTAATATTCTTGAATCGTTTTTCTATCTGACAAACTTCGGCTCCACACTTCAGCCCATTTATGAATAATGCAGTGAAATTTAGTGGAACGAATATTTAGTACTTGGCAACTTATAGTGTGCGGCTGTGTGCACCCTTAAATTTCAGGTTAGGGGCCACCGTGCTCTTACTCCTCACATTTCTTGCCAAAAGGTTCACCATCAATCCAGATTTTATTAACGTACTGATCAAGTACAATAGTTCTCAACACAAATTGTAATAATTTAACTCAGACCAACGCCTGACCCCTGATATAAGCAACCACCACCTCTTGATATTACTTCATTGTGAATAACGTGAAAAGAACAAGGGTTAAAAAAAAAAAAAAGAATTCAAAGAAGCCACACTGTATACAAGACTACATTTGTACAAAAGTAATACATGTATCACAGACTTGCCTGGATTATCATACTCATTGTGTTTGTTATCCTCCAGGGCACACAAATTGAGTTGTCCATCGGCGTGATCCTTGGCATTTCTACTATGGCAGGTAAGAGCATCATTGCATCGCCATGCATAATTTATTTAAGACAAGAAAAACATGTCACTGTGACTCCTCCATGACAAATTAAGATGAGACTGCTTTAGTTTACAACATTTCATTTGTGTGTCTTTAGAGCAGATGTCCCCAGTAGATATCATTTTCAGATATAGATTTCGATTTATTTCAAATCCTGTAATATCTTACATAAGATGATGAGTCGGTCCCGGTCAGATGAGTACTTGGTCCTCTTTAGCCCAGTCACCATCATGAAGAGTTACTTCAGTTCCCACTGCCTTCAATTCAAGGTTATTGCTCTATGTCAGAGAGAACCCTCTTGCTTTTTCCTGCTTGTAAAATTGGATCCAGTAGGCTTGTGGTATTGACTTGAACCAGCCCTCAAGTTTCCTGTCCAGGTCCCAACTTTTAAATATAAAAATAATAAAACATTTGTGTGCATCTAATGTAGCGCAAGCTGCAGGAAAGAACAAAAATAAAAACTCTAAGAAATAATATCAACCCTTTGAGGGATAGTGGTTACTACAGTGGACAGCTGATCATGTTATCAGGTTACAGGGAGCATGAATGACAAAATGACAAAAATAATCCGATGACACATTATTTTAATTTGGTTCAAAAGGTATGTGACTGTAAACTATTTCAAGAATCGTTTCTTATGTGTTCAGTTTAAAAAGATTCGCGGTCAGAGCTGTAAAGAGACGGTTTTTAGATGTCATTTTGATAAGAGCTGCAGACTCTTCGACACTTCTTGCTGCCTTTTATCTTTGATAGTCGAGCTTTGACTCCCAGGTTTGCTGCAGTTTATTTCCTGCCTGAAGCCCACAGGCACCCTTCGCTAAAAGGCATAAGCAGCTTCTTTTCCTTTCTCGGCCTGACATTTTCAACTCGTGAGATGCCATTACGGCCACACTGGTGACATTCAAGTTCCAAACCGATGCCTGTGTCATGGCCACTCCCACGGTGATTTAGCACCTGTGTCAAGACGGCGGGCAAGTCCACCCATCACTCCATTTCTGGGATGCAAATTAGTGTAAATGACTCCATGCCACGTCGCAGATGAAGGGTGCACCATGGCAAAGTAATCTATGCTTTTGAATATTTATTGGCTGGTGAAAAAAACTGCCTTTTTGATTGCTTTTGAAAAGCCACATTTGTACTGCTTCAGAGGACATTATGATGGAGAGCACAATATGACCAATGGCAAGCTCTGATACAATTTATTTTCATGGCTCATTTATTCACTGGTTTTATATTTGCTGGGCAATATTCTTGATTGCAGTTCAAGACATAGAGCTCTATTTGTGTGCCCAGCGCAAGTTAGCACGGCGAGCTGTTTAAATCTGCGCGGAGGACGGTTAGAACAAGTATTGGTATTTTTGTAACCAGGTGCAAAAATGGGTATTTTTGCGGCGATGTGGGTGAGAACACAATTGATTTGATTCGCCGCCAATCAAAGTGGTTCCACTCATCTCCTTTAAACGTGGCACGCGAGATGCACACGGATTGTATTGTGAAAAAAGACACGTTTGTGATTTGTCCTGTCAGCTGGGAGGTCAAGATGAGCAAATTAGGTTCATAAGTAACCACAAACAGACCTCCACGGGTGGATGATATCAAGTTGGCATGGTAGAGTACAGGGCTGTGAGGTGCGAACTTGGAGACGCCTTTGCGATATGGGGGGAAATGCTTGTCATCATTAAGCTGTAATTAATCATTAACTAAAAATACAGGATGTGAAATCTGAATGGTCTGCTGACTAATAAGAAATGCTATACTGTATAGGTATAGTCTCATAACCCTCCCTTCTCCTCACTCATATACAAGCTTCTCCACCACAACTACAAAATGACTATTTTTGTCAGTGTGTGACTGCACCAACATGTGGAGGCGGACCGAAGAGTCAATGTTTTCATGTTGTAGCTGTGAACTGCAGGCAGGGAGAAGCGTTCCACCCCGTGCAATAGATCTGCTCATTGAACTCCGCTTTTACGGAGTGGCTTTCAGGATGTGCTGGCACACATTGACTTCACTTAGCTCAAATCCTCGGTGGCTCATTTTGGCCACATGTTCAGGTGTATCATCCCAAATGCCAAAAAAAAAAAGAGAGATGAATAATCCTGGATGTTGTTTAACAACAATGTTGTCGTCTGGAAAAGACTGTTGGACTTTAAAGTGCAAGAGCCGAAGATGCAAACCAGAGGATCCACTCACTGTAAATGCCTGCCTTTTTATAGATGATGTTTAGTTATGAAGGTATTAATGTGCTTATTTTTGTAATTGTAGTTTACATTGCTCTCGAACTGCAGTGCATGAGCCAGAGTGTGTGTCTAATATTTTGACCCTCTCGTCTGTTTCTTCCTCAGCTGCTGCTCTTGGCAACTTGGTGTCAGATTTGGCAGGACTCGGGTAGGAAACAGTTCACACTCATAAGCGCACACACACACGTATCAATGCAGACGCTCGCCCGCAGACACACTCAAGATGCACACAAAGTGACTTGAACTGAGATTTTGTGACTCATGATGTCCGATTTGAGGCAAAAATGCATGTTATTACAACTTTTGCAGTGCACTTTGTGAAGGATGTGAAGTTTTTCACTCGGCGTGGAAATATGTTTAATTATACAGTACGTAAGAAACTTATAACCCCATTGAGACTATATTTGTCTTAGGGGCCATCCATCATCATGAAGTGATTCAATGTGAACACTTTCATTTTAGTGAATTTGTTAGTCAAAGTCTACTTGGATAGGCTCCAGCTCCCCGCTGACCCCCAGCAGGATAAGCAGTGTCGAAAAAGGATTGATGATTAGTTTCTGTTTAAAGTCTTCTTGCAAAATATTGTCTTCACCCTACCTTCTCAAAATATGATATTTGTCATCTCCAACCCCGCTGACTCAACTTTTGGGTGACACTAAGGGGTTGAGGGGCTGTTAAATATGTCACTGAAATCGTTACGAATACATTTGTCACACCAGAACTGCATGTCAGCGAAAGACGGCCCGGTTTGAGTCACAATATTTTTGGAACTGAAAATGTTCTCAAAAGTGTCCAAGTGGTTCCACATCCCCTCCGCAATCCCTTTAGTGATGAATGATTCAGTAGCAATTCAATTTTAAAATCCTTCACAAGATCACAGATGAATCATTAAGGGTCGTTTTTCGGACACTTTTTGACTACAGTATTAGCCCTTTCAGGGACAGCATTTAGTGGGCATCTTATCGTGTTATCGGATTACAAGAATAGGTTAATTTAGTGTCACTTCATGTTGGTGACTGTCAAGCAGGTGTGGGACTCATTTTCAGATTGGCCCACTTTAGTTCACTTTTTAATGAAGATACACAATTTGACACTTTGTTAGTGTGTCAACATAACATGCCTTACAATTCTCACCACCGATATTCATATTGCATTTGATCAAAAGTCACATTTACAATTTGAATGTGCATACAAGATCACGATCTGAGAACAGAAAAAAGATCAAATGAGTAAAAGGACGAAAAGGGACCAATTGGCAAGTATACATAACATGCGATAAGATGTTTTACACTTAACAAGGTACACTTACCAAACGCTGGTAAGGCAGATTTGGATTGGATTGGATGGGATACAACTTTATTGTCACACAGCACTTCCTGTTAGCGCTCTTATTTGAAGCCTATTCACACCACATCTGTTGAAAAAAAATCCACCCATTTTTATCCATCTTAAAGGGCAGCCATTTTTCCAAGTGCCACCGACTGAAAATTACATTGCAGTGCTGAAGGGCTCAGGTAACAATTGTTATGGCTCACCTATTTTCTGGGATTGGGTCAGGTGATGTTCTTAAGATGAGCCTTTAGGCACAGTGATGCTATTTTCAGTCAACAGCTAGTGGCAATCCAAGGCAAAACGACCCCAAGGTGAACAAAAACGGGTGAATTTTCGACTTAATTCAAATTCCACAAATGCATTATTAATCAGAATGCCGTGTTTAGACTAGTGGGGCCACATAGAATATATTATTGTCAAGAAAGCTTTTTACTTGACTTCTCCTTTACGGCGAATGTAGGCACACAAGTCCACAAAGTACAGTGTACCAAGTATGGATCTGTGAGGATCTCCTGACAACCAACCGTCCATATTAAGTTGTTAAGGTTAACGTTGCTGTGCAGATCAAGACTACAACACAAATAAAGTCAGCTGAGTGGTAAAATAAATTTGTTTTATTTCTCTCCAGCTGCTGCACCTGTCTGATTACAATTACCATTGTAAGCAAACATCTCACGTAAATGTTCTTTGGCACACAAAATTGTGGAATGCAAGTGCAATGATATATGATCCTGTTTTAAAAAAAATAAATAAAATTGAAAAGAATTGATTTATGGCACATCAAAGATTTATGGCCTCCTCGACTCCCTCCACCCCAAAGAATAAAACTGTCAAGATGTTGATGGTTCGGGGGATGGCAAAGTGCTCTTTATGCTTTATTGGTTGCAAATGACCAAATATAATACGCATCATTTTGTGACAGTTCCTGTTCATTTGCAGGCCACATAGACAAACAACTCATCACACCTGTGGACAATTTGGAGTCTTCAGTCAACCAAACATGGATCCTATTTTAATTTTAATTCTTTTGTGTCTTTCTTACGAACTGTTCAGGCTGGCAGGTTACGTGGAGGCTTTGGCGTCTCGACTGGGGATGCAGATTCCTGACCTGAGTCCAAAGCAGGCCGACATGTGGCAGACCAGAGTCAGCTCCCACTCGGTCTGTAATCAAAAGAGACGGATCCCTGCCAAATGGCGCAAGACTAGAGCAAGAAAAAAAAAATCTCTTACAATATCTGCCTCAAAATCATTCTGAAAGAAAATGGATTGGTTAAATGTGGAGATGGGCTGATGAAGCTTTGTGAAGCTTTTGAGGCCTTTGCCATATTGATTTGTTCAGAGTCAAAGATTCAAAGCCTTATAAAATAGACCACACTGGTGACATCAGGTGGTCAAGTAGAGCCATAGTAGCTACACACCTAAAAGTGATTCAATTAAATTGATTTGTATTAGAAAATAACATCAAAACATTCAGCCGTGCACTTGTCTTGTGCCTTTCTAATTTATCATTGTGTCCATATGTAAGGGTTGTAACCATCTGACAGCGTACCAGTAGTTTGGTTCAATGTCATGCCCTGTTACCCAGCATGCCCGCTTATCCTCACAAGGGACGCGGGCGTGCTGAAGCTTATGCCAGCTGTCTTCGGGCATGAGGCAGGGTCCACCCTGAACTGGTTGCCAGCTATTCACAAGACACCCATAGACAAACAAACATTCACCCTCACACTTACACCGAGGGACAATTTAGAGTGTTCAGTTAACCTTGCATGCATGTGTTTGGGATTTGGGAGGAAATCAGAGTAACCAGGGAAAATCCACGAAGGCACGGGGCACGGGATGAACATGCAAACTCCACACAGGAAGGCCAGAGCCAGACTCGCATCTCTGCACTGTGAGGCGGACGTGCTCACTAGTCATCCGCCGTGCCTGTCCTGTTCCCAATTAGATTCTAATCAACATGATTTGGATATGACACAAGTGTGCTGTGAAGCAAGATGACAAGATTTCTACATAAGTCGTCAAATCGGTATTCTCTCCCACACTGGCACAGGGCATACAAAGTCCCTTGAGTGACATCGAATTGATTAAAAAAATAAAAAATAAAAAGTTGCCTTACCTTGCAAACATTGTGAGGGAATGCAATTGTAATTTTCTTTCTTCCATGTCACTTGGGGGCTCCGGACGGGGATGTTGTCGAGCGTTTGGCATCTCCTCTCGGCAGGTGGCAGCATGACACAGCGCCAAATATTTGAGTTACGGCATTTCCGATGGCTCATTGGCGTGCGTACTGGAGTAGTCCATGATATTGGTGGACCAGCCTGGTCCAACACAGTTGAACATGTGCAGCGCCTGTCCAATATTTGCCACATTTGCACGGCATATGTTGGTTGACATTTTTTCCTTTTCCCGACACACAATAATTCATGTTTACCACAGCGATTAAAATTAAATGGCACTTCAGATTGGTGAGAGATCACTGAAGCGAAACTACATTATTGCTTTGTGTTGCTTCAACGGGCTATTTAAGCAGCTGCAGCCATGGATGGCATTCATTTCTCACCCTTTGCCTGAAACAAGAATCAGACATCATCAATTGGGCCTTTTTTTATCGCTCGATGTTACAAAGGAACTTACACCTGAAAGATTTTTCAACACCATGCGACATGTTGTAATGAGCTCCGGGCGGTTTGATTTGTCAAACACTAAAAGGCGGACCGCAACAGTTCAGGTGAGTTTTTAGTGTTGTTTCCTTTCAGAACGGTGTGACAGGAAATGAGTGTTGTGCTGTGTGTTATTCCTGCTATTCGGCAGACAAATCTCACATCTGCCTTTTCAGACTTTGATATGACGATATACGACAGGATGATTGCATTCAATTCATTTCAAAGTCACTTTTCACATTTGCGTGCAGGGCAAAGCCATCGGCGTAGGCATCGGCTGCATCCTGGGCATGTTCCCCCTCCTCTTCTTCAACGACGACGACAAGAAAGACACCGACAAGGACGCCAACAAGGACAAGACGCAAACGGCCGCGACCGCGCACGACAGCAAGTGAGCTGAAGTGGACTTGCACTTTGGACCCGTGGACCAAAAAAGATGCCCAAATAGTCCAAGGCTTTAGATCTCATGCAAGAGCATTACGAAAGTGAAGCACGGGGATGTCTACTCCGCATATCATCATCACCATCATCATCATCATCAGTTTGTTTATGGGAGCTGAAGGAGATGGACTCGGTTTTGACTAACATCGGACTTTAATTTCATATCCTGTTTTATGATGTAGCAGGTTCTGAATATCATTTTAAAGACCTCTCAAATGAGAAAAGAACAGTGACAAGCTTTTTCATGTTAAATGGTAACTATCATAAGATGTGTATGCATTTATTCAAAATTTTAATGAGCCAAGACACACTTCTGCCAATTGGAAAAAAAAATAAAGATGCCACAAAAACTATCGACGGTGTACTAAAATAATGACGGTCTCATCTTAATTGACTTGGTCGGGCCTGTTTAGCTGAACACAAAGCTATTCAGTTGCGTGACTGGCAACAGGTAAATTGTAACTTCGGCCATCTAGTGGAAGACTATTTAATTGTTCTGCCTATCATTATAGGTCGCTGGCATAAAAAGAAATTATTTATGACACCAAATGTTTATCTTTGTGGACCAATGAACTGAAAATGGCTACATTCTCACAGGACCTCACAGTGCTTGAGAATTAGTCCACTCTTGTGTCTCTAGTGCACTCTGCTGGTTAAGATTCTCAACTTTTCAAGCCACACTATTGCAACCCTCTCGTGATCACATCCAAGATTACTCTTGATAAATTACTCCCTTACAAAAGATCATAATGTTCACTTTTGAATTAGAATTGTGGAAGTGCTACTCTACATCATATGAAAAGTTTCAGACAGTTCGTCCCTCTCGCCTAGCTGAATACATTTTAGAAATACCAACTTGTCAGTCACATCTGAGCATTTCTCTTTTCATCAGCTGGTGTACCTGTTTTGAAGGAGAGCAAGTATGGCATCTGTAATCCTAAAATTTATTTGTTTTTATTCCATTCCCTCTTAGTAGGATCGAAACTCTCGAGATTCTGCATACAGTACAGGCATTCAATTAGTTCTTCACTGAAATTCTGTTTTTTTTGTTCCATAGACTTAACTGAATGAAGGTAGAACAAGAGAAAATGTGGCAAATCAAACCTATTTTGGCTTGTGAAATATGACAGCTTGATGTGATATGATTATTTTCACAAAGCACACAAATTGAGTTGGAAATTACTAAGTTTATGTCTTAACATAATTAAATGGGAGTTGCCCCATTCATTTTACTCATATTTAACTTTATTTATCATATTGTACTTGATGTTTTATTTTTAGAGAACTGTAAAGTGACTGCAAGAAGCACTATAAAAAATGAATGAAGACACATAACTTGATAGTATTAAATGACTGCTCTTTGCTCATTTTTATTATTATTATTATTATTATTGTTGGTTAGTTGTCAGGATGACTGTTATTTTGTGAGAGGTTTGGAAATGCATGTTCCGGACTGTATTATTTCTTTTCTTGAATAATTTGTTTTGAAACTTGAGAAGTGGTTCCAAGCCGCATGCTCATTCCAGCATGGGTGTAAACGATTTCTAGGTGATATTTTACATTGGATCTGCTTTTATTAAACACTCTCTCAAACGTCGACTTGGACTGTACACTCTTTCTAGCTGTGTATAACTTGTGTGAGGCCGCTTGCATGTACTGCCAAATTCTCTGAACCACCTTTGGGGATGGCTGACGGTTGAGAAATGAATATTTATTTCACAATCGGCAGCTGTGGTGGACCTTCCTGCTGTCAGCATGCCAATTGCACACTCTCTCCAAAACTGCACATTTGAGAATGGCTTGCTAACGCCAAGACCTGGAATTACACTTACGCCATTACCAATGAAACGAAAAGACAACTGATCTGTGAGGCTGCCGAGACGCCGATAGTAATGTTGAAGGAGCTGTATTAAAAAAGAGATGAGTTTAGTCACAAAAATTCCTTTTGTTTGTAACATATCACTTTGGAAGATCACTTGGACATACAAATAGTTCATTCATTGTCAATGTAACATATGCTGATATTTTAATGCCATTGAAGCAGTTTGTTGTTGTATGTCTGTTGTCCCCACAGTTGTCAATTGCAGCCACTGAGCTCTCTTTCTCACACACACACACACGTTATACTTTTGTACAAGGCATTATCTGCTTGAAGACTATCCGCATGCACTCACAGTGTTGCTAGGAAGAACACAAGCAAGTCCGTGTTTCTATTAAAGCTATTTATTGTTTGTACGACTTAAAACACGTTTGTTCCAAAATTCAAGTTGTCAGGAAGCTTTATTTGGTACATTTCACACACTTAAAAAAAATCTATACAGTATAGTAAAAAAAAAAAAAAAAGAATTAAGTCATGCACATTCACGGTATATTTGATCTCACATACAAAAAATAAAATAAAAATCAAACAGATTACATTGTTAAAATCCAGCCATACTTTGCACTGACTCTTATTACTCCATTGACCAGAAGCACACACAATAACACACATTTGTGCATAAGAACTTCAAATAGGGCTTTACTCCCTCAGGCAACATTTTTGGAAGCAACACTGACTCTTGTGCTTTTTTTTTCTCTGTATTAAAAAATTGTGAGTTGATAATAAATATATAATCAATTCCTGCCATCTTTAACTAAAAATAAATCAGTGTAAACATTTGTGAATTCAAAATGTATTCTTTTACCTGTGCTGATGTCTTCAGAATTAAACGCTGACCTTAATACACATTAATTCTAATGTACACTCAAAATGGGAGCCATAGCTTGATAGTAACCTTTCTCACGACAGACATGTTTTTCCGTTTAAAAGTCAAAATGTGAATACAAACATGCCACAGGGGAGAGATGTTTGGAATCTGTTGGGGAAATACAACACCTACAGTATTTTCACCCCATTAGAACACCAATACATAAAGTTAATCGTGACACAGTACCCAACACACCCTGTGATATCATGAAACTGGATTGTTTTTTTAATGAGTGTTCATCTGTAGTCATTGTGTAAAGCTATACATTTTCTGGTACATTCTTATGATTTAAACATAACAATTCAAATTTTGTATAGATTATAGATGTGCTTGAGATCAGATGTATTTAACTTTTCAGTACATTTTAATTTAATCAATATTGAAGTTGTTTTTTCCTTTATTGAAGTGTAGTGTTACTGTTCAAATTTTGCATCATGTTAGTGTCTTACAATCCTATAAAATGATTTCAAGGCCCTGCTTTAAATAAAGCTATAGATTGGGCATTCATCGCCATTTGCTTTTTTAAATGTATTTATTTTAATCATCATGCTAAATTTACATTAAACTGCCTCACTTGTTTGGTTTGGGACACACTAACACACACGCTAACGCACCAGGGAGTGTCTGGTAACAGTGTGTAATGGAGCTCCAGCCACACAACAGCAGTCTTTGTGTGCCATCACAGCCACAGTGCGCATATTTGTCCTCTAGTGTCTTGCTTGTGAGTATGTCTTGTGGTATTTGAGTCGAGTGCACGCGCACACGTGTGCGTGTGTGTGTGTGTGTGTGTCTACACTTTCCCACTGCGCTGGCCTGACTCCCACCCAGAGCCTCCAGTGTAGTCCATGCCGTTGTCAATGGAGACCTTCTGCCAGATGCATTGGCAACACAATCCTGGCTCATGATGTCCACTCAATGACGAGATTGTCTTAAAAGAATAAATAACACACGAGTGTACTTTCCTCAGACTGGTTAGCCTGGAAGCCTTTCAGGGATGCGGAGGAAGCTTCAGTGTGTTTTGTCATTGTTGTTACGGTGGACAGACAGACACTGGGTTGAGGGCGTGAGTGTGGCGGCTGAGGGGACTTTGCTTGTGAGTTTGGGATACAGGACAATCGTAGCCAGGATGCCGAGGATGTGCATGTGGAAGTACATGGACCTGGAACACAGCAGAGTATGTCATAATGGGAATAGTTGCGCCTGATGGGGCTTCTCAAATTATTATTCTTTTTTCATGCGGCTGTATAGTGATCATTGGCGCCCCCTTGAAGACTCTAACTTCCGCTACAACACTTGCTAAATTTAGCTCCTCCCTGGCATTTGAAGATCTCTATCAAGTTGGATGAAATCACCATACTTCTGTTACACCAATTACTACTTTCCTATCAGCCAGGGCTTTGCTGCCATATTGTGACATCTTACAGAAAGTACAAAAATAAAAATGTTACTGCCCGCACAGTGCATCATTTTTAAATTATCATGGGAAAATGGCCATCCTGCAGCGGATTAATTCTGCATTAGTAGAAACATTGTACTAGAATTTGACCAAAGTAAGGGCGATTGTAAACATTTCATCACAGATGCTGCAGCCTTTTTATCTCGCGTGAACACTCTTGTCCTGTTAGAGCCCCATCTAATAATGATGATGGATTGAAGGCACCTGTAGTAGACCATGGTGGATTCAGTTGCCAAGAGGAGAAAGGGCATGACAGTGTAGCAGATGGCCATCTGGGTGGAAGCCCACGTCAAGATGTCGTAACCCAGCTTTAAACCTCTGGAGCCCAGGAAGTACGGACGGAACGATTTTCGTACCTAGTGGACAAAGTTGGATGGAAATTTACGAGTACAGTAGTTTAATTTTGCAATATTTTTCATCGTTTACAACACTCACAGCTCGCGCTGCCAGCGTCATGAGGATGCCGGTGAGGAAGGTGAAATAGTATCCTGGGTAAACGCCGTGCCACAACGCAGACAAGATGAAGGTCAGGACTAAGCGGTGACGCGGCACTCGGTCGTAGCACACCCTGGCGAATGTTGGGAGTGGGGGTTATAACATTACCTATTATTATGTATGAATACAATTGATCTCACAAAAGCAGAGAGATTGCATGTATGCCCGTATGTATTGTTGGATGCTCTGTTTGTAGGTGTTGCTGCTTCATGTGTTTTGAAATAAAAGTTGGTTAAAGGTTTTACTGTAAAAACGTCACATGGTTAGGGAGAACATTTTGGCGTTCAACTATTCAATATTCAGTTTAGGAGAAAGCAATTGAAAAAAAAAAATATTTTTATCCTGTCTTTCTGTAGAGCAGATTTTCACCTATCATGAGTGGAAGTATCCAAACGCAATAAAACATGGATTCACTGTATTTACGTTTTAAGCCAATTTCCAGTTTGTATGTTCCAGTTGTCGATGAAAGTCTTGAAGCTGGTTGCTGTCTGAAATAGATAAACAATCAAATGAAATTGATTAGTTATTCAAATCTGTCCGCCGGCACTCAAATTCCAAAGTGAAGGACATGGAAAGCACCTCAACCCCCACGACGTTCAGGTTGCTGAGGAGGCTCCAGGAAGCTTTTCCATTTTCATCCATCCCTGAGAAACCAAACCCACCAGCGTTGCTGATGGCATCACCTGAGATGATCGAAGAACAAAAATATTATTTGAAATTACAGCTGCAAACTGCACTGAATGACTTGATCACACCCCCAAACCTGTCAGGATGTGTGGAAGAGATGTGCAGGAGGCAGGATTTACGATGAGCGTACCGAAACAGTCAATAACATGTAATGATTAAAAACTACAATTCACACTTTAGTGTTGCCCATTTGTCAGCTACATGTGATTCCAATTTACAATCAGTGAAACATCTATAACAAGTTTGAAGAAATTACCGTAAAATTCAACCTAAATGGGCAGTCTGTGAGTCTTTTTAGGATATGGGTTCTTGAAATTACTCACGATTGACACGTCAATCAAATGTCAAACTGTCATTCTGGCGGGAAAAAAAAGCATCAGAGGCATAAGGGGCTTTCCTTTAAGTGATGATCTTGTGTGTGAAACCTTGTCTGTGGCTTTTCAGAGGTAACATTTTATGTAACTCAGCCTGAAATTTGCTCAGATGGATTAAAATATTAACATCTTTGTTAGCGAGTGTGTGAATGACAGAGGTCAGCATGAGCTGCGCGAGAAATGGGCCAGAAGTGCCAGAAAAAGAGCCGGCAAATCAGGCGGTAACCCCAAACCTACATTATCTCCCATCCAACTGACGCCACATGCATACATATACAGTACATACACATTTACAGCTATGAAAACTATTATTTTTTTAAAAGAGTGCACATATTTCCGAGCTGCTCCTGAACGCGTCATCCAGAGATGACACACATGTTGATGATTGGACGTTCAGTCCACAAGGACGCTGGTCGGGACGGCAGAGCTCATCTCCAACAAAGCTCCCTTGTAAGTTGAATCAAACTGTTACTGTTATGTGGGTAATTTATCACAAATGAATCGATAACGTTGAGACTAGCCGGAAAGAAAATTCAATCTTAGTACGATATGCTTGTCCTCAATTTGCTCACTACACGTTTATATATAACGGCCACAAATACGAATTTTGGACACACGTTGTAGTTATATTGTTTGCACACACGAACAAAGTGTCCATCTTCCCCTCCGAAGGTCTCAGCACATCCCTGCACCCCAACAATGTTGCTCACCTAGTGTCCAAGCAAAGTAGAATTTGATTCTTGCAGCTTGAATGGAAAATAACGCGTAGGTGAGACGGGTGATGAAGGGGGCGTGGTTGACAAAGTGGGGGTTGACGTTGTACTCTATCGGCAGCGACTGCGTGACGATGAGGAAGAACAGCATGCAGCCACAGCACACCAACAACTTTTGACAGACAGCATTCTGTGGAGGTGATGGACACAACACACACGAGGAAAACAGGATGATTCTACTATTTAAAAAAAGAGAACAAAGAGGGCAAACAAAAGACAATTTCCTTAAAAAAATAATGAAGGAATAAAATAAACAAATACACGAATCCATCCATTTGATACCCGTAGTATGGCCCAGCTGAGTTTGTGCAGTGCACCCTGAACTGGTCACCAGTGAATCACAAATTGGCATACGATCATTCACACTCACATCTATGGGCATTTTAGAGTCTTCCGTTACTAGCATGCATGTTTTTGGAATCTGGGAAGAACATTTTGGCCTATGAGCTGCAGACACAGGCACCCGGTGCTGCCTCGGAAAGACAAAATTATCTTCAAGAGAGAGAGATTGATTAATACAGAGAGGGAAATTAATCTGTTACTGTGTAATTTTCACACACATGCATTCATATTAACGACATACAGTGGACTTACAAGTTCAATTCATTCTGTAACCCTGCACCGTAATTTATTCATATCAAATCAATATAATCCATTGAAATGAACTTAATTTCCATTAATGTAACATTTTTATTTTAAAAGAAATAAGCAGTGTTGTAAAATATAAATAACAATAAAACAAAATAAAAGATGAAGTAAAATCGTTTTGTGAGGTGCAATTCAGCCACAAGACACACACGCACAAGGACAGTATGCCAAGAGTTTCTTTGTGTCATCATAGGCCTGACATAGGGCCTATGATGACACATTGGTATTTCCTGAAAATTGGATGGAATAACATTTCAAAACATGTTTGGTTAAAGAACAGCTATAAAAATACACAAGCGAAGAAACACCTTTCATTTCATAACAAAGGATCTATTCGTTTTCACATTCAAACTGCATAGCAGCAAACTGCATTTTCTTCTCGAGAGACATTACTAAGTGAGATTTTGTGACGTCACAAGCAGGGTAGCGATTTAAAACAGCATATTTGAGCAAGCCTAGTGTGTTAAATTTTTTTATCTGTTATGTGACGCTCTCGGCAGAAAAGTGTGAAAAGTCTGAGGGTACTTACCAGCCTATACGGGGTACTCGCTTACCTGCTAACCGCTAACGTTAGCAACATGCGTAATTAATATGAGGTGGAGATTTTTTTTTTGCGTCCTCAATTAGCAAGTTAATTAATGACTTCAGGATGATGTCGTGTTGATGGCAATGGTTTGAGATGACAATTTACACCTCGTTCAGTCACTTTCCTCTGATTACAATGCTCCTGTATCTAGCTTATTAAGAGGTCAGGATTTGTGATGAAAGAGAGCGACAACAGAAGATATGAAAGTAGAATCTTACCAGAGGTGATGGGTCTGGAGATTTATGGAAGCCATTTTTGTCAGACGTGCTGGCGCTTCGCCTGAGACTGCCACTGATGTGTGTGCCCTCAATAAAGTCAATGTAGTCCTTGTAGTTATTAAACGGACCCACCAACACGCTCAGGAAGTTGAGATTGTAACTCAGGTACTCGATAAGAGATGGTCTTGCACTGCAGAGATCAGGGGAGGGGGTGGGGGGGGGGAGAACAATGTGATCGCTTCGGGTGTATTTAAGGGCATGCTATTTGGATTCAATCATTTCTAAGATTAAAGCGTAGTTCATAATCGTGTGCGTCTGCAAATGACAATATGTGACTGTAAAACAAAGAAATACATGATCAAACATGATTTCTTTTGATTGAACGTTGAGATGAGTTGTAGAGGAAATTGATCCACAGCAGAAAGGCTACAATTTTGAAATAGATATGAAACCCAAACTTATAAACATTGTAATCAGGTCACCAGCTTGACAATAATCAAATATATTTGTCCCGAATACATTCATGGGACATGTTTGGAATGATCTATCGTCATGTAATCTTTCCCATGCAAAATGATGCCATTTTTCTCAGTTGGCGGCATGCTGTTCACATGAACAAACTATTCACCGTAGCTGCATGTCCTTGTCCTTGCGCTTCTTAGCTAAAGGGAGAGAGAGAGTAATTTATTCTTAAATTAGGTTCAGAAATTCGTCAAATTTTAATTAAATGCCATTTAAATTCAAGAAAGTTGTGCGTCTCCTGATACCTGCAATTTCAATGTTGGGACAGGTTTGGAATAGGTCGGGCATGGCAAACGTATCTTGTTTGTAAAATTCCACTTATACACCAGCTGAAGTCGCTTTTCCATTCGAGGTTTGCAAATGGAAGCCTCTGATTGAAGTGAATGGACCCAGAGAGCTTACACTTGTGGTAATTTTTACCGCAAGCTTCACAATTTCATCCATTGGCACATATGAAATTGTACAACGTAAATATAGTTGAGTATCGAAAAACAATTATGTGCACTGTGTATACTGCATCTTTATGACTTGGCGGTGGGCAGCTCTGTCTCGCTAGCGGTAAAACCAGGAAATTATCGTGTGCAGCAGCGTTCCTTGCATACATCTGTTGGCGAATCAGATGACATTGACATCACGGCCCAACTCGGCCTGGATTTCAGAACCATGTTAAAGTGGGTTCTGAAGAGCTTTTTCATTGTAACCACACGGCCCCAAAAAGTGTCATGGAAAAGCGACCACTCAGGATGGAGCAAGGCCATGTGTACAATAGAAAAAGTGGCTTCAGAGCTGTTTTTCTTGAACCATTTGCCTCTTTAACCCCGACTCTTCCCTACCTCCTTTCCACCAATATTAGAGCCGCTGTATTAAAAAGATGAACTAGGCCAATGCAGTAACTACATGCAAACTTACGTTATTGCCAGGAGCTTCTGTTCCGAGGTCAGTTCTTCAGCTTTCTTACACATACCTGAAATTAAATTAAAAAAAAAAAAAAGTTTTATCATCTTAGTGTTGTTGCTTCAAACATGACTCTTTTCAACATCCCACAAACACCCAGCTCTTTTAATTCCACTAATAAACGTCACATATATGATGTGTACGTGTGTGTCCATACGCATTGTGAGTGTTTTCTTACCATCATGGAGCTGGAATGCAAGTGAGGTAATCTTCTGGGTAACTACCATCAGTGGCCTGAGCAGAAAATGTTACTTAATATTGTACATGTAACAAATATGACAAACCTTTCATTACTTCTCTTTTTTTGTTCGACACTTTAGATGCAGTTCAAATATTGATGTAGTCCGGCAGCATTAATGTAATCAGAGAAGAAAATCAGTGCTACAATAAACAGTTAGTCGTTGACTGTAGATGAACATTTTCAGGCTGAAAGCTAATGTGACCACTACAAACTGTCTCTCAGTCTTATGACACATTAAAAACAACATAGAACATCAAGGTGATGCCCAGGCAAAGCAAAGAAGGGGAACCTAACATGCTATGTGTTAAATCACACTTATTTCATCATAACGTTGTGCAGCAGGAATGCCCTGTACGGTCACTACATGATCATCCGGGAGTTCAAATTTTGAAAAAAACTGCCTGAATGCCGATCACAGTTCTGGTTGCTTGTCCCCAAAGTCATGTGGAGTGATGGGAGACTGCCGACAAACTCATCACCATGAATACCGAGCTGACTAGCAGAGTCGGCTGACATACATTTAGAAATGTAACTTGGCTCAGCAAATGCCTTGTTCTCTTCTCATTTCCAGCATAACTCCTGCGAGCATCTCCAGCATTCTCCTGAATAAGAGGCGGAAGTTCCGTGTTTGCGGGAATGATTAATGTCATTATTACTGTACTTGAACATTTATTCATTAATATTGGAGGCGGGGTACTCAAGTCGCCAATTTTAAGACTTAGGACTCGCTTGGCTAAAACATGAAAGACTCGACTTTGACTTGGCATTCATGAGACTGTTTACGTTTGACATTTAGAGTTCCACTTCCAGAAGTACTGCGTCACGTGATGTTTTGTACACACGCATGTCACTCAACGTCATGTTTTGGTTGCATGGGTTGTCACTTCACAGACCATTCATAGTTGCATTTGTTTTTGTATCGTGGATGACAACTACGTTAAAAGATCGGATTTAACTACAAATCTAAATTGGGCATCATATCCTGCAGTGTGAACGGAACCTAAAAGACATCTAACTTCAACCGACACTAGGAAAGCCAAAGACAGGAAAGTTATGATAGCTTCAAAGTTTAGCTCACCAAAAGATGGTCAAACATTAACTTTGCTTCATGCACACGTGTTTAATTGTGAAGACAAAGTAAACAGACTGTTTTGGGCTCATTAAAAAAAAAAAGTTTAAAAATTTATGCTATTGTAAATGTATCATGGACAGCTAACTATTGCACAAATACTGTGGGTGAAAAGTGGCTAATATGTGACTCAGCAGGATTGATTTATGGCTTGTTTAAAACCAAGTTATGACTTGTTTGATGTTTGCAACAGTAACTCTTGGGATTTGCTTGAACAATGGGGGGTAAAACGAGGGACTTATGATTTCCTCCAACCTCTGTTTTAACAATGAAGTGCAACTGCCCAGAGAGATAAAAAACCCTCCCATGTAGCTTTTTTTGTGCTTTTTTTCTCAATCTCTATTGAGTCCATCCAAAAGTGCTGGTGAAGCTCATTTTAACTGCACATACACGAAGAAGTGTCTAAATTAAAGTGCCAGTTGCCAGTAGGCAGTGTGAACACCACCTGCTTCGGTAATGTTGCACACCATACAAAAACACAAGCATTTCCTCATTTTAATCGGCAGCACTGTATTTACCGAAGGCCGTGTCACTGGTGACTGTGTAAGCACGCAAAGCACATTGCGGTAAAGTTAACTGATAACATGTGAAGTGAAATTACGAATGCACCGCCACAGTTAAGGTGTGGCAGAGTCTTTCCTCACCCGGAGAAGTCAGTGGACAGTATCCCATATTTAAAGATGAAGACTCTGCTCACATGGCACACAATCAGGTATCCCATCGCCACCACCATGGAATACCTTGGAGGAAAAGGAAGACGTTCTTGTGAGAGGTGCAAAATCCGCTGGGAATAAATTCTTTCCCAAGTGTGATGATGATGAAGTGAGACCATGTTCTCATGAGAGATACACGATAATACAAAGATACAGTACCAACATACACTACAAATAGAACCAACATGCAGCAGGTAAATCTAAATGCTCTCAACATAATTTTGTAAATGGGCCTTCAATTCAAAAGAAATTGGACTGCATTTGTGTTCATGTGGAAACGCTCAAATCCCAGGCAAAGGCAAATAATTTGTCACACGGCCACATTCCTTACACTCCGTCAGCTTCTTTTGAAACTTGTTTGGCAGATGCTGCTCAGAATACTGAAATTGACCTCCTCCGCGGGCCAATTAACTACAAACTAAAGATTTGTTGTCTTCCGAAGGTACATAGTAGTGCTCCACACACAGAATGTGGTTCAAGCTCAAATGAGCAAATGCTGCTACGCGTACTTCGTAGGAGCTAACATTACAAGGTCATTTAAATTGTAACAAATACTGGCCATGTGTCTAAATGTAATGGCTCATTTTGGCTAAGTGTGCACTGAATTTATCTTGAATACCTCAGTGTGCACTGGACCTGTGCAAATACAGATATAGAATTGGGTATGTTTAAGATGGGACACCGTTTGTAAGGCTCCCCACCAAGTGAACAATACAGACCAATTTCAACTCAGCCTGCAGCTCTCTCCTGTGTGTATTCCTTCATTCACAAAAGTTTCATAACAAACTGGACTTGACTTGTTTGGTCTCATTCCTAAAATATGAATATGGGTGAAAAGCCCAATGCGGGAAATTGTAAGGAGCTGCAAAGATTTAAACAGGCCCTTTGAACAGATGCACACACACAACATTGTTCCCCCGTCTTTTGGGATTCAACAGACTGGTCTGTTAGGTTGACTTTCACCTGACATGTTTCGCATTGGCGGCATGCTTTCAATCGGCAGTTTCTACACTCGGGCTGCAGTTCAACAAGGCAACAATCCAGAACATTGGAATGTGCTTTGAGTCAATGAACCACTTGGCCGCGATCACAGCTTGATTATCTGCTGTTGCATCATTGGTCTCCCATTTGTATGTATGTTGCCCGGCAGACTGGTCAATCTGGTTGGAAGACCGCTTTACCTAGTTGGCGACAAAAGTCAGAAGTACAAACCTTTGTAGCTGTGATTCTTTCAGAACCTCCACTTACATACTCCTACATATTCAGACTCCATCACAGGACAAAACATTGAATGTACATAATGTAATGTAGAGTTACTCAGCAGGTGGTCTCTGATTTGGATCATCTCAAGATTTTGTGATTTAGACAGTGCAAGTTTGGGGGAGGGGGGGGGGGGATTTACACAAGCCTTACTATAACCATAGCTTTTCTGGTCACCACAGTATCTAAAGTACAGTATGCACACAGGAAACAGATCACATCAAAATGCAACTCCTCCCACGTGACATGACTCAGCCAATCCAGTCATTTATTCCGAGTAGCATTGCAAGTGCAGCAGTGGGGTATGGAAGAGATTTCTCTTCTCACTTCTCGCCCAATAAACACATTTCAGGATAAACAGATGATGTAGTGCTTTAGGAGAATAAAGGGGTGCCTAAAGCTGTTTTGTTGTTCATACTAGTTCAGATTTCTTACATCCCACACTTTTTACAAGGTTTTCCAAGAAGGACTGCAGTAATTCAAACTACTCACATTGATATAATATTTGTTTATAAAAACACATACACTGATAGAATATCTCATGATTTAAAGGGGAAGTCAACCCCTCAAAAATATTTAAGAGAATATGTTCTATGTAGCCTCACGAGTCCAAACACGACATTCTGATTAATATAGTCTTTGTGAAAATATGAGTTAAGCAGCCTAATCCACCCGTTTTCAGCCATCTCGGGGGTTGGCCATTCTGCCACTTGCTGTTGACTGAAAACGACGTCATGTTACTCGGGGCTCAAGCAATGACCAATCACAACTCACCTGTTTTCTGAAGTTGAGCCCCGATTGGTTGTTAACTAAGCCACAAGCAATTGTGATGTCATTTTAAATCGACAGCAAATAGCAAAAATTGTGGGCCCTCCCAAGATGGACAAAAAACGGGTACATTTTACCGCTTACCTCATATTCCACAAACTAAATATTGATAATCAGATTAGCATGTTCAGATGAATGAAGCTACATAGAACCTCTTTTTGGTTTGACTTCCCCTTTATTTTTCAATTTTCAGGGTATTTTGGATCCACGAGTATATTTTGGATGTACAGAACTAGTCTAACCGATCTGCATGACAGTGAGAGGTGTTTCTATTCATTTAAATTCCAAAACATCAGCAAAATAAGATTTTTGATCTTGAGTTTGTACTGCACTGATAAAAAATTTCTAAACTCGTAAAAGGCATCAAACGAGCCACATGACCAATGTTTGTATTTGAATTGAATGGCGCTCACAAACAAAAATAACATACAGTACTTTACCTGTGTACATTGCTGATGTCAGTTTGGATGATTAGAAGGTAGTTTGCAAGCACCACCGCCAGGAGGTGAGTGGAGTACCTGCCAAGGACACATATACAACCCCAATTCCAATGAAGTTGAGACGTTGTGTTCAACATTAATAAAAACAGAATACAATGATCTGCAAACCATGTTCAATTAATTTAATACAATATGAAGAGGGCAGCGCAGTGATCGATTGGTAAGCACGCCTCACAGTACAAAGGGGCAGGCTTCGATTCAGGCTCCGACCTTCTTGTGTGGATGGTTTGCATGTTCTCCCTAAGCCTGCGTGGGTTTTATCCGGGTACTCCAGTTTCCTCCCACATTCCAAAAACATGCATGGCAGGCTGATTGAACACTCAAAATTGTCCCGTAGTGTGAGTGTGAACGTGACAGGTTGTTTGTCTATGTGTGCCCTGCTATTGGCTGGCAACCAGTTCAGGCTGTCCCCCGCCTACTGCCCGAAGAGAGCTCGGAAAAGCTCCAGCACGCCCCGTAACCCTTGTGAGGATATGCGGATCAGAAAATGGATGGATGGATAATACAAAGATAAGATAATTAAACAAAGTGTATCATTTTGAAAATGAACTTAGAATTTTATAGCTGCAACACGTTCCCAAAAACAGCTGAGACAGGGTCATGTTTACCACTGTGTTAGGTGACCTTTTATATCAAGACCATTCAATTAACGTTTGGTAACTGAGGACACTAATTGTTGAAGGTTTGTAGGTGGAATTATTTCCTATTCTTGTTTGATGGGGGGCTTCAGCTGTTCAACAATCCGGGGTCTCCGTTTTCATGTTTTACACTTCATAATGTATCATTTCATTTTCAATGGGAGACAGGTCAGGACTGCAGGCAAGCTAGTCTACTACCCATGCTCTTCTACAACAATATCAAGCTGTTGCAACACGTGCAGAATCTGGTTTGGCATTGTCTTGCTGAAATAAGCAAGGGCGTCTATGAAAAAGACATTGCTTGGATGGCAGCGTATGTTTCTTCAAAACCTGTATGTACTTTTCAGAATGAATGGTGCCTTCACAGATCTGTAAGGTACCCATGCCATTGGCACGAACACAGCTCCATGCCATCACAGATGCTGGCGTTTGAGCTTTGCATCCATAACAGTCCGGATGATCATTTCATCTGTGGCGCAGAGGACAAGACGTCCACAATTTCCCCCCAGAATTCACCTCGTCAGACCATACAACACATCCACTTTGTATCAGTCCATCTTAGATTAGCTCGGGCTGGCGACTTTTCTGAATGTTGTTCAGAAATGGCTTTTGCTTTGCATAGTAGAGTTTTAAGTTGCACTTAATGTAGCATCAAACTATATTTACTGACATCGGTTTTCTTAATCGGCAGTCATCGAATCAATCCTGTGTTCTACCATCACCGTTTGGTTTGGGGCTGCCACAAAAAGGACAAAATCCAACTGCAACGTACAGTTAGGGCGGCAGAAAAAAATCATTGCCACCGCCCTACCCACTCTTGAGGACTTGCACACCGCAAGAACCAAGACAAGCGCACGGAAAATCCTACTGGACCCCCCGCACCCTGCCCACCACCTTTTCCAGCTACTCCCCTCAGGCAGGCGCTACCGATCCATGCGCACCAAATCCAGCAGGCACTTAAACAGCTTCTTCCCTCTAGCCATTAACTCCCTAAACAGTAATCCAAATCTACCTGTATAGTGCCTCTTTGCAATTTTGCACAACCCTGTGGAACAGCATCACCGTTATTATCATTGTAGCTCCAGCTCTATACTCACTTGAACCGCTGTCACTGATCTATATTCCACAGCACCAGACACTTTAAAGCACTCAAGGACATCTGCATAATTGCACACTTGTTGCACTACAAATACTGCGACTGGTCACTTTAAAATGGTTCAATGATTTTCTGCACCAACTGTACAACTGTTATAGTATTATATTCTACCACTAACCGCTTAAGCTCTGTTTGATACTTTGCACATTTTCTCACAGTTGTCATTGGGTGGTACACTTACATTATAGAATGTCCTTCCATACTTATTTGTAATGTCCTTGTTTATGATGATACTAGTGCAGCGTGTACTACCGGAGACAGATTTCTTGTGTGTTCTACATACTTAGCCAAAAAAAATGATTCTGATTCTGAAGTGTTCCTGACCCCATATGGGGATGTCGGTTTGTGATGCAGTGACGCATGAGGGATCAAAGGTCACGGGTATTCAATGATGGTTTTCGAGGTTTGCCGCTTACATACAGTGATTTCTCCAGATTCTCTGAAACTTTTGGTATTATGGATCATAAATGATGAAATCCCTAAATTCCTTGTAATTGTATATTGAGGAATATTGTCCTTAATTGTTTCACTATTTTCTCAACCAATGGTTCGCAAAGCGGTGAACCTCACCCCATCTTTGCTTGTGAATTACAATTCAATGCAATTCAGGGACGCTCCTTTTATACCCAATCATGGCACCCACCTGTTCCCAGTTAGCCTGTGTTCACCTGTGGGATGTTCCAAAGAGACGTTTGATAAGCATTCCTCAACTTCTTTTTTGCCATTTGTCCTAGCTTTTTTTGGAACCTGTTCCAGCCATAAAATACGAAGTTAATGATGATTTGGTTAAAACAATAAAGTTGGTCAATTTGAACATTAAATGTTTTATCTTTGTGGTGGATTCAGTTAAATACAGGTTGATCATGATTTGCAAAACCTTGTATTCTGTTTTTATTTATGTTTCACACAATGTCCCAACTTCATTGTAATTGAGTTTGTAATAAGCTAAAATTCATGGACACCTGTGCTGTATTTAATAGTCAACTGTTGTGGATAGTCGGGCATTTGAACTCCTTTACAGTTCAAGTGGGTGAGCGTGGTGTGGAGGATCCTCATACCGTACCATCCAAAGCAGAAAATGATTAATGTGACGCCCAGCAGAGTGGCCACCGCATGCCTCGCCAAGGGACTGCTGTGTTGACGACTGAGGTAGAGACGAAACCAGAAGGCAGACGACAGAGCAAACAGCTGACATGCCAAAAAGTTCACCTGAGTGACACATATTTTTTTTAAATGGTAAGTTTTAAGAGAACGTTTGAGTGCGTTTTGCCTGATTACGTATGTTTTCTTTCAAGAATGGCACACCTCGTGCAAATTCTAGCCGTTTAGAAGGCACAATAAACCAGTTCATCCACCTGTTGCCATTTCATACAGAAGAAAATCTAGGGCTTCCTACGAGTACAGTATATCAGCTAGGTGTTCAACTTAACAGGTCCAGATTTAAGCACGTCATTTGTGAATAAAGTGAGAGAAAAATCATCATTATCATGACAGTATTATTTTTTTTTTACATTTTTGTTTAGTGGTTGTCTGCATTGATAAATCACGACGACGCGTCTTTCAAAACAAGTATACATATTGTGGTGAGATTTTAATGTGACTGGGCAAAACAGTGTAGTCTTGTGCTTACCAGTGCAAGAGGAAATCCCCAATATTCACTAACAGGCAGCAGCCACTGAGAACCAGTGGTTTGAATCGCACTGTGATTGTCCATGCGCTCGCCCATCCTAAACAACAACTTGTGTGTAGACGACGCGTCTTTTTTTCCCTTTTTTTAAACGAGGCAGTACCTACTTTTGTTAACTGAAATACATCGCTCCTCCAAAAATAGATCCCGTGACAAGTCTAACCAGTCCACAGTTTGGTGAAGTCCAAGTCAAGCACGCCCGGTATCTTGGTCCTTCTTCCTCCACCGCCCTCTGGTTCACTCCACAACTACAACTGGCATAACTGCTGGAGTCTGACAGGAGAATAAAGATGAGCAGAGCGCTACTTCCGCGCATATCTTCAAAAATAAAAGTTTGGCCGTTCGGCTGTTTGTCAACTTGTTTTCAAAACGTTAACCTGAACCAAAATAATAAAACTAATGATGAATAAAGGTCAAGGCAAAGGAAATCTTACCAAAAGTATTAAAAAGAACGTACATTGACGACATTTAAACACATTTAGAAATCTTTAAGTGACTTCATTTGAGGAGCAACTTCCTAACTTTGTACAGGATTTTTTTTCATGGACCGAATAAATGGTTTTATTAAACAAAATATGACAATATATATATATAATGAACAGTTTTTATTTCTGAAATCAACATTATATATAGTAGCAAACTATTTTGTGAGCAAAACTATTGATTTTTAACTAGCCGTAATGTAATTTTTAGAACATTTACTGTGCAGACCTCAAATTCAAAATCAAAACTCAAGACTCGTTTGTGAAAACAAATGAATAACATTCCAAATAAATAGTTTAGACAATATCTTCTTTTAATATATTGTATATCATATTGTTACTTATATTTATATATTTTTAATCTTATAGGCTACTCTGGTTAAGATGCCCCCCGTGACATGCTGGAGGGACGGGATCGCTTGGCTGGCCTGGCAAAGCCTTGGTATCCCCTGGGAAGAACTGGAAAAAAGTGGCTGGAAAGAGGGAAGTCTGGATTTCCCTGCTAAAGCTGTTACACCACACCCCCCTCCTTATAATAAATGATGGATGGATGGATGGATGCAAAACTGACTGTAGATGGTATGATAAGCAATGACTTCTCAGCCATAATGATTGTGTGCTAAGGTGTTGCCACCATGTAGCTCCTGATATATTGTATTGTATTGCGAATGTAAATAATACTTTTTTGTGCTTGTGCATTTGTACTAAATGTGGGCCTTTTAACTTTGGGTATGAATTAGAGTGCGCAAACGTGCACCGATGTAATATTTTGTAGAATACCTAATGCAAGCATACTACTCCGCACGAACATACAATAAAGCATGAAAAGTATCCTAATAACCGGTATCATTCTATTAATCAACGTGTATCGAGTTTAAGGTTTGTGATGATCTCAAACTGCACAACTACTGTACTGTTTTGTATAGTGAGTCGTTAGTTCCATCTAGGGCCCCAATTGGGGATTACGGCACGCGTGACAAGTGACGTTGTCTGTTTACAACTGCCAATGAGCACGTGGCGTACAGGATTCCACGACATCATTGGACAGAAGGGCCAAAAACGGGGCGGAGACTGTCAATTGATCAGCCAATAGCAGCCAGCATGTAAATTGCATTTGAAATCTTCCCGGGAAATCTGAGTTTCGCGGGAGGACTCTTGAGCGCGTAAACCGTATCCCTTCATTCATCAGGCCGTTTCCTGAAGCCATTTCTCGACGGGGGAAACGAGAGTTGCGCTACTTTTTAATCCATTGCATCTGCCTAAATGCACGCACACGAGGACAACTACTTTTCACAAATCGATGATTCAGACTTTTATCATACCTTCGGTCTGATTATTTTTGTAACTATTGCGCTGGATTAGCAAACGGAGCGGCTTGGAAGTGTCGAGACAAGAAAAAGGGGCTACCCGAGACCAAGATGAGAAGAGGGATCTCTTCGGCCCCGGACAAAGTGATTTTAGCGGGCGTTGGAGGCTCCCACCTCGACAGTAACATAATTTTGACAGCGCTCTCGGATCGTTTAAATCCCGCTCAAGCCAACGCTACTTATATCCAAATAATAACGACCCCGCCGCCTTGCAACGTTACCCAGACCTCGAATTTATGTTTATCCGAGCCATCGATAAACAACATTTACACAACACCTCAGCCAGCTGCAGCAAATGGAACAGGACAGCGACCCGCATTGGGAAGACCGCCGGTAAACTTGCAGAAAAGCATATTTAAATGCATTTTGTGTGTCACTAACAACCCGAAATGCGACAAGGCTAGCCTGCTCAGCTTAGCCGAGCTTGTTGTTCTGCCAGCTAGCTGCTAGCTACTTTAGCCATATAGCTAACTAACTACCATTAGCTAAGTTGTCCAAGTGGACTCCCGTTGGGTTTAGGCGGAATTGGATCAAAAGGGGATATTTTAAAATGGCTTGATGTTCACACGACGTCCACTCGTGTGCGAACAGCTCGCCGCGCTAACTTCGTGATGCTTTTGAGTTCGCCTCAGCCTCGCAGCCAGATGGAAACATTGGGAAGAGATGAGCAACGTTAGCGGTGGCCTAGTGGCTGCTCTCTTAGTATTCAATTTTGGGGGTTGGGGTGCTCTTCGGGTATTTTTGCTGCACATTTGTACACTTGTACCCTTTGGGTGTTCGTCGTTTCTATTCTACTTTATGCAATCGCTCTTGATACCACTTTGGCTTCACCTCAAGTTTTGTGACCAGTCTAGAGCGTCATATCGTCGATTAAGATGCAAGTTGGTTTGAAGCATGAAAATGAGTTAGCTGTCAAGGCTAGTTGCACTGTTGACGAGGCGGGGAGAAATTCTTCGTTTTCGAAGCCAATTTAACAAGTTGGTACAAGTGTGTATGCTGACTGACTCCACTGAATAAAGTGCAACATGATGATGCCTTTCTTAGTGAAACTCGAGTTTGTTGGCCTCGGTGCTACTTTACTCATTTCCTGAACTTGCAGCCTGTATAAACCACACGAAAAAGTGAAAGGTTTATTCGGGTGTTGGTTATTGTAACTGTGGTGTCAACTGTAAATTTCGCGAGCAAAACTCCCGTGAACGTGAGGCCCGGAGCCATGAGCAGACGGAGTGAGGGGAGCTGCTTGCTGGTATAAAATGGCTGACATTTAGACTGTCAACAGTGGACGTGGTACTCACTGACAAGTCTGAATAAAATTTGCAAGATTTGATTAAAACGGATGTGTCCTCTGTAAAATATTTTAAGGTGGGATGCAGCTTGGGAATACAGTACCGGTGTCACTGCATTGCCCTCCAAAACACAAGTGGAAGTGTAGGAAGAAAAATTTTGGGGGGCTCCAAGGAAAGTCACAAGGCCTTGAAATGGTGACAAAAATAAAATAAAGTTCAAGAATGTCTCTCGATTATACGTGTGTGACAAAATGCAGTTTAAAGCAAAACCCCATCAGGTACTTTGTTTTTCCTGTGAAGTAAATCTTGTCTGTCAAGGTGAGGTAATGCTACCAGAAACAATTTGAAATATCAAACACTGTTAATATGGAATTGTTTGAAAATTGACAATGAGGTTTGAAATCAGCCATTTGGAAGGGGAATTGTTCCAACAATACATGTTTGTTTAAATGCTATGGAGCAAGTGCAATGCTCAAGCTGTACTCACTGTTAGCATAAGATAAGAACATCTTTGTCTCACAATGGAGAAATTCCCAATAAATAGCAGCAAAATGATGAAAAGGGAGAAAGTAGAAGACAAAAAGCACATAAGTAACTGAAAAGAGACTCATCTTCACGTTTTGGTGCACTCCACACAGGCAGCCCTCGCCTTGTTTCATGTTTTTTAGAGAGATAGTTTTTACCCTCAAATAGAAAATGTTTTGAAATCCAAAGCTTATCCTCTGCCCATATTCCATTCCATATCCTCCCTGTAGGCCAAAAGGCGGCTAGCTCTCGACGATTCGGACCACCAGTACCAGTCGGAACCATCAAGGACCCCAAGAGGCAGAGGGAGTGCTACATTCGCCAATGGAGCCCATTTAAAAACACCGAAAAGTAAGACCTTTTCACATGCTATGGAAAATTATCATTGAGCCATCGTTGTACAAGTTTGACACACTATTCAAGAAAAGATACATGTAAGATGAAACACAGATTTGCTTTACTGTTTTCTAGCAGTAATCTTTATGCACGATGCAGTGTTCCTCTCTAAGTCTTATGGATATATTTCTCCGTTCGTTCTCTTGGCGACAAGTCACATTTGGTGAGTAAGCAAGAATGTGATGATGTGGCCGGCCCCAAAAAAGCATTTTCCGAGTGCACAGACAATGGCCATTATATAAAAATACCCAGAGAAACATTTTATGTTCGCCCTGCACATGGGAGACTTTGTTTGGAGAAGAATTGGTATATTTTTTCCCCTTTATTTGCCAAGGTAGTGTCCAATTGATATTTGATTTACTTTTATTGTTTCTCCCGAGGACTGTCTGCCAAAACTTTGTATCTATAGTTGTTCATTTGCCGTGACTGCACCGAGCTCTTTTTTGTGCATAGGACAGAGTTATATTGCGATCGTGCTAAAATTGTGTTTGTTAGAGTAACAGAATATTCCAGTGTCATTCAGAATGCACCGAGCAATGTCATTGTAGCTCACTTTGTGGCAGTATAAATGTTGAACATTTCTATTGAATTAGGGGATGCCCAGTGGGGAACCTTGTAGTAAGTTATGGTGTTTTTGTACCGTTTTTGTGCCAAGGCACCATTTTTTTGTGTTTTTTTCCCCCACACATATTTACAGCATTTATGGTTTTACCTCTGCCATAGTTTAGGTTAATTTGGAACTCCACCTTAACCTGAGAATCCTCTGCCCCAGGGGTACCCAATCTTTTTTGACTGAAAATCTACTTTTCAAGCAGCCAGCCTCCCACGATTGACCCGTTACTGCATGCCCGCGTTCATGCCATGATGAGCAACAGCCATCACCTACCCTAACATGAAGGAGACAGAAAAATGAAAGATACAAGACAAGACTGAGTTTGTGACTAGGAAATCACTGCCTACCTAAGTGCGAAACATGACAAAGGCTGGAATGAAGGCACTTTTGTAGCGTGTTACGATAACAAAAGAGGTGATGTATCTCAACGATTCTGATCGCGAGCTGTTAATGTTAGTGCGGAGATTTTTCGTGTTAACATAAGAAAGTATGAGTTTAACATGTTATTTTGCTCTCTCATTGTAGCGCCCAAATCTCCACCAGAGAGGACGCGGTATGATACCTCCCTGGGCCTCTTAACAAAGAAGTTTGTGGACTTGCTCGCCCAGTCTGTTGATGGAGTTTTGGACCTAAACCTTGCGGCAGAAACTTTACAGGTACCCTTCACCTTAAACTGAAGAGCTGCGGAATGATGGTATTGTAGATTCTCTACCCACCACATTAGGTACTGTAAAGCAGGGGTCCCCCACCACCGGGCCGTGGACCGGTACCGGTCCGCACAGAAAGAATAAATTACCTACGTTCCTTCCGTTTTATTCATTTCGGAACCTGAAAGATGTTTTATTTTGAAAAATTACTGGATTCTCTGTTATATCAGTCAACAGTATGTCACTCTTGACGCAGGTGAATGCGCGCTTCTCGGCCACGTGATAGGTTACCGCATAAAAAACAAACGTCTGAAAAGTTTTTTTCGGGAAAGGGAAAAGGCCCAGCCAGGAGACAGAAGAGGAGCCTCCGACTTTCAAGAAAGAGAAGGCTACATTTAATAGACAGTATCAGGAGTCCTATTTCAAATACGGCTTTATCTCAGCTGGAGATTCACATGTACCAAGCCGACTCTGCATATTAAGCGGCGATGGTGAGTCGTATTTTTCATGCACTTTTTATTTACGGCGTATCTTATTTTGAAGGCACGTTTAAACATTACCATAGTGACCAGAGAATGTTGCGGCCAGATAGGACGTTCCCTGTGTCATGATTCGTGTTTATTATTATGTTTCGAAAATACCACACTTTCCATGCAGGTCATATTATATTGTTGCATCTATCCGGCCTTAAAGGCCGGTCTCTGAAAATATTGTCTGACATGAAACCGGTCCGTGGGGCAAAAAAGGTTGGGGACCGCTGCTGTAAAGGGCTGGGCGGTAAAAACGGCAATGAGATATTTCACAAAATATATCTATTTTTTCAATAGACACAGTCCATAGACTACCTTAGATTGCTATCAATTGTCTGCATTCTCTATTGCCATAGATTGCCCAGTGTTTTGTCAGTCAGTGCGAATAGCCAATGATGAGACCTTCTCCATGCTGAACCAATTATGTGGCTGCAATATAGCCATGCCAAATTAGGTTGACGCACACAGCACAGTAGCAGCCCCTCGCAACAGGTGCTCATGCTTGTGCTGCAGCAGCGGTGGGAGACTGCTAAAAAAAGAAAATGAGTGTTTCCTCGGAAGAAATGATGGAAGACACAGGCCAAAGCCCAAAAACACTGCATTGTTGACAAATGTGTCTCGAAAGTGATGCCGAGTTTATGTTCTCACAATGACGGGGAACACTTCCATTTTGTTTTTTAACCACCTGAAGCAGTGCCACCCGTTAGCACACACTCAGTGTAAGACTTTACAATCTTATACTGGGGAAAGGGCAAATAATATCCCCAACCACCCTCCACAGCAAAGCCGTACAGCAGCAACAACAGACAATTGTCCGCATTCTCCATTGCCATGCTTTCTGATTCAAATTAATAATATTACTAGATAGATAAATTCATAAAAAAAAATCAAAATCAAAGAGAAACACAAATCTCGTAATTGCATTTGCTCAGTGATTCTCAAACTGGTACTAGTACCAGGAGTGGTACGCGGGCTCCCTCTAATGGAATGTGAGATTATCACTGCCTGAGCACAGTTCAGTTGTATTTATTAACCTTACGGTCAATACATTTGCAGTCAATCTTTAAAAACTGTGCTTATATATCTCTTTCTTCAGGTACACTTTTTGAGTTTTATATGCAATACTTTTTAATTGAATCTTTAAACCAAGGTGTTTCTTCAGCTGCATTGATGTGCAGGTGTTGATGTGCGGGTTTTGCGTAGTGTTTCAGCGGCATGCACTGGCATTAAATGTGCATGTGCAGTGCAATGCACAATGCTAGTGCGCAAGATGAAGACAAATGAAATTAAATGTGCATTTTGTTGTTGATCTTTGACAGTGCATGTTTTGGTAATGTGTGTAGGTGTAGTTAGATGTTTCATTCAGAGTTTTAGCTAACAAACATTCAATTCCTGCATTTAGGTGCAGAAAAGGAGATTGTATGACATCACTAATGTACTAGAAGGCATTCACCTCATCAAGAAGAAATCAAAGAACAACATTCAATGGATGTAAGTTGCCATGCCCACCTTGGCTGCTTTCCGACTTTAGGCAAATGTGTCCCATATCGATTTTTTTTGCCGACATGTGACCTGCATCAGATTAAAAAAAAAAAAAAAAAATACAGTATATGACAGTCTGAACGACTCATTTCAGTTTTTTTCCTACCAAAAATCTGACCAGTTTCACTTTCATATGTGGTCCTAGATCTAATACATAGATACAATTTTTTTTTTTACAATGCGGTCTTCGTCTGAACAGCCAGGTCGCTTTTATCCGACCCATGCGTCATCTTAAGCTCAACATGCGCTTCTTTGTAGAAATGAGATGATAAAAAAAATTTAGTCCCTACACGCAGGACCATTTTAACTTTTGTAAACACTGTGTTGTGAGTGATGTCTTCTATTCTGCACATGTGGGCCATTATGGCATCACATTTGGTTTACATACCACATAGACTGAGGCCACCGTTAATATGCAGTGTGAATAATTAGACCCCCAAATGTTGGTTTCACTCAAAAGTCCAAATTGAGCATCATCCATTTCACCTTGCATGAGAAATACTGACTGCAGGAGAAATATTTTTCTAATCATTCGGCGCTCACAGGGGCTGTAGCCTGTTGGAGGTTGAGGGGTCACTGAACCAGAGACAAAGACTGACAGCAGAGGTTTCTGCGCTGGCGGAAGAAGAGCAGAGACTTGAGCAGCTCATCCAAAGATGCAGCCTGGATGCGAAGCATATGAGCGAGTCGCCGAGCAACGAGAAATATCCTTTTCTTTCATTCGTTCTTTTTTTAAATGGCGGCAACAAAGTGGATTAGACAACACCTTAATTCTTTTTCCACAAAAAAAAAAATATAGTGAGGGCACAGAACATATTGCACAACATTTTTTTCTCCTTGCATTGTACTTGAATAATTGTTACCAAGAGAGGATAGATCCATTTTGTTTTCTTGATTAACAGCTGCAATTTTCAGCTATCTGATGCGTCCCACCTTTTTAGGTGTGGATTGCGGGTCTGCACTTGCATCTACTATGAAGCCCTGTTGCCAGAACATGTGCACATACCATGTACATGCTCACTTAACAATGTGGCTTGGCCTTGTCTGGACAGAATAAGCATGGAGTCATCCTCATTCTATTTATTTATTTATTCATTTATGAATTATTTTGCGCCTTTCGGCTTGGACTTTTACCCTTGCCTGCACAAAATGAATTGAACTCGCATGTCGGTTTCAACATTACAGTTTTCATGTTCTAAAATTCAAAAGACATTTTTCTTTGACCAGCTGACCACATTTGCATATGTCACATATGAAGACATCAATCACCTGGGAAACCTTCATGATCAGACTGTTATTGTTGTCAAAGCGCCCACCGACACTAAGTTAGAAGTACCAGATCCCGATGAGGTATGTGTTCAGACTGTCCGTGATGTCATTCTGGTCTTGGTAAAATCTTCTTAGTAAGCAACACTGTAAGCAGGGTGCTACAGTAAGTCTTTTTGGGATGTGGCCAGACAGTGCCACCGTGCGGTTCTGCCAGAACTTGCACTGTTCCTCTACATTCATGATATAATATGCTAATATGTTTCAACGATAATTCCATATTTTGGGTCTTTTTATTGTATTCAAGCTTTTAATAAAGTATTACTTCTGCATAGTGAGAGCATGATAAAAAGATTGATGAAGCTTGATCAAATTAAGTGGAAAGAGAATATTAATGATTAAAAAAAAAAAGCAAACGGTGTTTACAGTGTTTTGTCTTGGTTATTTGAGAGATTTGTACTGGCATGTTTGAGCCAGCGATGGTGAACTTGGGTTGACCTGACAGTCTCGTACTGGCTCCGGACAACCATTAATGGAGAATCCTGGTAAGGATTTTCAGAGGTAATGCTTGCTACAACACATACTGCAAGCATGCTGGATGAGCTGTACTGGAAATTGATTGAGCTTAAATTTATATACATAAATATAATTTGCTGATTTGCCACTCTACTCCCAAGTCAAAGTCAGTCTGCAGCCCTGAATAGCGCAACCAACAAAATGGCGTGCTTTTTGTTGGAACTCTGAAGAGCAGGCACACGTCATTTGGTCTCGATCAACTTTGCACAACAAGGGCCATTGGGCAACCATGAGAAGATGGTCTTGAGTTTGACTTCAAAGGAAATTAAAAAGTAATGCTGAAAGAACCCTGGATCAAAACTGTTAGTGATCGCTGGTTACATGGTGCACATTTTGGAAACTTGGGCATTTGTGGAAAACTGTTGTGCAATGTTGTACATTGCTCTTTCTTTCTTTTTACGGACTAAAGATACATGTCAGCTCTTTTCTGTCTTTTCTTATTTTAAATGGAATCTTTTTCTCCTCAGAGTCTATCCATCCACCTGACCAGCACAAGAGGTCCTATCGAGGTTCTGTTGTGTCCAGACGAGAGAGACCATGGTAGTCCGGGGAAAAATGGCGGCATGGACATCAACGGGAATTCGCCTTTCCTCAAGGTTCTTCAAGGTCTGCCTAACCCCGTCCCCACAAACAACAAAAACCTGACTATCGCCAAGAGACCTGTGCATGATTAGTCATTTTATTGTAGCCCGTTGGAATATGCCGCATTCCTAGCAGTGCCTTTGCAACAGAAATTTTGTGTGCACAACCAAGATTGAGGTTTTGTTTTTATAATATTTTTTTTAAGGGTTAAGTTTTTAAGTTTTATGATTTGCATGTGCAAAAATGGGCACACACCCGATTATACACGCAAGCAAATGTAAAAGTTGATCTCACGGGCCGTGCCCAGGATTGCAATTGCCAAACGGACAAACTAGTGGCACAATTCATCTCAGCTTTTGACACAAATAAGCAAAATATTGGGTGGAGTAGATACCATACAAATACCTGTAGGAGTATTACTCATGCGAACTGCGGTTTATCAAACCAGAGATGAATTGTGGAGGCTCTCCATCTTATTCACTGTTGTGGACTTTTACATTTGTCAAATGGAATCCGGAAGTTGACTGCCATCATTAAATTCATTTGTCAAGTACCGGTACATTTTTCAACGGATAGGCATTGAAGAGGTCACACTAGTGTGTGAATGACTGACCATGACTCTTCTGCGCTGCAGAGCCCACCGTCCCGACCACGTCCCCTGGCACTTCCACCACCGTGTCTGTCACGGCTCTCTCGCCGATCTCGTCCCCGTACACCAGTCTTCTCCAGCAAACGGAAGACCAGATGCCCTCATCGCTGGGGCCCTTCTTGAACCTGGGGCCCCCTCTTCTGGAGCAAGACGACTACCTTTTAGGATTGGGAGACGACCAGGGAATCAGCGATCTGTTTGACACCTGTGACTTTGATAGGATGCCACCGCTTGGTCTGGACGACCTCCTGTGCAGCTAGCGCTCGCTGAGCCGCATCCTGAGCAGTGAGCTGAAAGACGCGGTGAGCTTGGAGGCCTGTGACTTTGTAGTTAGTTTAAGCCAATACTAAATACAAGGAAGTTCAACAAAAAAAAAGGGCTGTTTTTCCCTCCAGTCCCCAGGGAGACTAAATGCCATGTTTACTCGTGGCGTCCCAAAAAGAGATTCAGGTGAAGATGTCACATCTCAGGCTCTGGGAGGAGGACTCTGAAGTTTAAGGGAGATACTAGGTACTTAAAACGCTTTAAAAGAAATATAAGCCTTTATTTAAAAAAAAAAAAAAAACGCAGTCAGTGTAGTCAGACCGACATGAACAGAAGACACCACTTGGCGTGTGAAAGGAAGCTGGAAAGAGTTTTATTTTACATAATGAATGCACATATTAAGACCACTTTGAAATGGGAAGTCAAAAGTGTTCTTAATTTGTTCGATGCACTCCCACTCATCGAAACACATTATTCTGATATTGCATTTGTGGAATATGAATGAAGCGGAAAAAGCCGCCAATTATTATCTGAAAATGACATCACATTGCCTCAGGGCTCAGTTAACGGCCGTCATGGCTCATCTGTACTCTGGGTTTGGTCAGAGTCCGCAAGCTGATTCCTTAGGCACTGTGATGTCATTTTCAGTCGACAGCAAGTGGCCATACAAGGCAAAATGGCCGCTCCCTAAGATGGATGGGAATTCGCTGCAAAATTCATATTCCACAAGGGCAATAACCAATCACAATGCCGTGTGTAGATTGGTGGGGCTGCATAGAACATACTGTATTGTAAATACATTTTTTTGGACTTGAGTTTCCCTTTCAGATTTCATGTCAATTTGGATATTTAACAGGACTCTGAACTTTTGGAAGTCAAAGCAGTTCTTTGTACCAAAGTCATTTGTAAGCCTTACAGTAAATGTCAAATTTAATTTAGTGTCGCCCTTTACGCCGTGCTTTTATTCTGATAGACAATTCTGGGCCTTGACGATACATTTGAAACCTCTACCTATTCAGTGCCCTTTGGCTTTGTGTTCTTGTCAGGGTAGTATCACACACCTCTGACCGGGACACAAACCACCTCCACGTTACGTGACCCACTTGGTGTTTTCTGCAAAGCTGTATAAGACATGTCTTGGTGAGTAGTATTTTTAGGTTGCGATTACTTTTACTGGATTTAAAAACCGTTAGAATTAACCAGTCATATGTTGGTCTTAAAAAGATAAGCAACCACATTGAATCAAACTGTTTCCTCGCCCGTAGTCTAGATATGTAAAATTCAATACCATCCCTTATTGACCGCCACTGCTCTTGCTCCCAGTGGCTCATTCTATTTGATGACATCTGATGGTAAAACACAATTGTTTTGTCTGAATCTGAAGCTCGGGGAAACCCGCGGCTACAAGGTCGTATTGCTGCTGTTAGTATGAACTTTTCGCCGGCCTGCTAGTGTGTTTGTGCAATTGTGTGTGTTTTGCGTCAGAAAGATCTTGCTTGCTCAAGAGTAAACCTGCCATGTGTAAATGGATGAATAAACGGTTTTCTAAAAATGGTCCGTGCACAAGGTACCATGGGCTACCTCTCGATAAATGTTTGACAATACAGTAGTGATTGGGCATAAGAGTACATGTCACCGTAGCTTAGTATGTCTTTGAGGTTACCTTGGTATATTAGCAGTGGAGAGCTCGTACACCCGTCTCACTTCTGTCCTATCTTTATATATCGAGTAGAGTACTTTGATTGGTCAGGACACATTTACTGCAGGAATCCTTCCCGGTAGTTATTTTGTTCTCTGTGTTTTGTTTAGACCCCCCCTAATTAAGGTCATTTATTCACCCCAATTTTTTTTATTCATTGACTAAGTCCCCCTCACTATAAGCTCTTGAAAATGGCCATTACAAGACATGACTGTCTCCACGGGACTGGGATCAGTGACTTCTGTCCACTGCTCAAATGTCTACCTTTGCTTCTGTGACACTGTGTGTCAGTTTTTAACTTTTTTGGACTCTCCTTTTCTTGATTTTAGTTTTTATTTTTTATTTTTTTTAGTTCATTAAATACCTGTTAAGTTGTGTCTCTATTGATAGTGCTTATAAAAACTACATAAGGCTTTTACCACATTTAGTTCCTCAAGTCTTTGTGGGAAAGTACGGTGGAGTATTTCGGCCAAACTGCATACTTATTTATAAAAAAACAAAACTATGAGAATAAATTCACAGAATTCCAAAAATGAAATAAAAAGCTTTACAAAAATGAACTTGTAATTCATTGTAGTTCAATGGGAGAAAATATTTAGTCAAACAAGCTGTATTGTATAATTGTAGAAACTTGTCTGCTCCCAACGCAAACTGATACTCTTCTGTCGGCTACATTCTGTGAAATTGAAGTGTTTCTAACAAATTTCATGACATGGATGACCTGAGACAAGTGGCAGTTGCATTGGTTAACATGATACGGTTTATTCTTGTAACGTTTTTTTGTCATCGTGTCTTTATTGTAAATGTATGACTTTTTAAAATTCTGACTTGACTGTGGTAAAATTACAAATTCAAACTTACTCAGTTTAATGTATGTCTCTTTTCAGAATGGCCTTAATACTCCTTTGTATACAGTACCAGACAACTTTTCTGACTCTGGTCATGTTTTATTTGCTTTGGTGGGGTTGAGACCTGATGTTTGGAAAGATTGTGCCTTTCCATTTGATTCTAAAAGAATGTTGATATTTTTGTAAAGCACACTATAGCGTTGCTTTAGGGCTGTCACGAGCGACTATTTTTAGAATCAATTATTCAAATTCATCAGATAAAATTTTATTTTCCATTGAAATGTGTTTCTGAACATTTTTCCCCATTGACTGTTTATGTACCAGTTATTGAGGTTTATTTGGTATTGTCTGGTAACAAAAAACAAAAACAAACAAACATTAAGCAACACCACAGAAGAGATATCATAGTTAAAAAAAGAAATTGGAACTGATTCACTAACTGGTCCGGCATTGGGTTTTCCCAATTAGATGTTGCAAATATCTTATTTTGATTCAACACAAACGATCATCTGTCCACTTTCTTGAAGCACTACAGAAACCAGAGAATAATTACTATTGAGAGGCTTAAATCTGATGATTTAGACAATTCTAAGTTAAACAATGCCTCTAATCAATGACTCGATTATTAAAATAGTTGCCAATTAATTTGATAATCGATTGTTGATTAATTTTGACATCTCTACATTTCTTACACAGAGAGAGATACGTTTAATGATGATTGCAAATGCCATCTGTTCATAAAGAAAATATTCCTAATAACAGCAAAAATGTTAACGGCCCTGTTATACTTGTTCTGGTTCACCGCCAAAAAAAATAAATAAATACTGCCAGAGTCAACTCATTACTGTGAGAAAAAAAAGTGATATTTTGCTTTTTCCAATTTGGGTGTACGGTTCTTGGTCTGATGTCTACTGTTAGTGTTTTGCTTTTGATGTGTGTTCATAACTTGTTAACATCTGTTTAATGAGGAATTGTGGTTGCATATGTTGGGGGGCGGGGGTGAAATGGGAGTTTTCTTTTGTACTGTCAGACTTTGTAATTGAACATTTGAATAAAGGAAATAACCGAGCAAGAACTGTTTATTCCATGTCAATAATCAAGTATACTGGAGATAAAAGCATGGATACGTTCTCGTGAGCTTGGAACATGCCCTTCATTCTGGATATATTTTTCAGCTGCTACAAGGCTGCTTTTGTAATTGATTTGATATGATCAATGAAAATCAGATTCAAATCAATCAGTACCCGAAGGTTTTGATATTGGTCCTTAAATTTTAAAGACAAATGACTCTTAAGTGTTTAGTAGGAGCGATTCTCTTTTCTCTGTTGCCCAAAACAATCACCTCAGTTTTGTTTTAGTTTAGAAGAAGCAAATTTTTCTTCATCCAGTTACTAATTTGTTTTAGGTAGTGACACAACAACTTGCGTCATTTGGAGACATTGATAAATATTGGTGGGTATCATCTGCATAGTCATGATAACCAATATTTATTTGCATTCGAAATAATTTGACCGAATAGTTGCATATGCAGGGTGCACAAAAGGGGTCCGAGGACTGACCCTTGAAGGACTCCACATGTCATCGCCATTAACTCAGATTTAACACTTTCAATCGTTACAAAATAACGAATTTTCTTCAAGTAGAACCTGAACAATATTAGGACTCTTTCATTTACTGCCACCGAAGATCCCCACCTTTATAGTAGTATATCATGATCAACTGTATCAGTATGTGGGGAGGTTCTCTGTGAACTGTCGGTTTGTGAAGATCTTTGAGACTCTGAGTATGAGCTGTAGAAATGAACTTGACTGGACTCGGTTCAGTCAAGGGCTTGGCATGTTTTGTTAAACTTTCCTAATGAAAGGAGAATTTCGATCTTTAAATTAATCTACCATTGTCATTATTCTTTATATGGTCGGCAATAACTATATCGTTTACACTTAAACATACTGTAAATTTCACAACAACCATGTCATCGTCATTTTTAATCATACTTCTGTTGAAACAATTACCGAGCAGCTCAGTACTTGCTCGTTCTTGCAAAATGAAGTTTGTCTCTCTTCTCGCACTGTACCATATTGTCAGAAAAATATGGCGGATATGGAGTTTTGACGCTTTGTTTTGGTGCTTCAAACGCGTACTCTCACGTTGTCTGACTCTTGCTCGCTTGTGAATTGCACCCGACGTGATCAAATAGCAACGTTTCACTTGAGGTAAGAATCAAATTTTGCAATGCATCATGCATATCTGGCCAATCTAGGTGTCACGTGGCTCACACATTTTTTTAAGCTACGCCTGCTAACAGCTAGCAGGGTCCAACCAAACGTGGAAGATTGTCAAAATCATGCATGGTTTAATTGTGCTTACGAGGAGGATATTTTTATAGACATAAATAAGAAACTTAGAAGAGAAATCCTCGCAGTGCCTTTAAAACCCGAGGCAGCCGTTGACAAGAGATCGGATCGTGGAGTTAGTTTAAATTTATAGATTTTTGAAAATCTAATATAAACACAGGACCCGTCTTCGCGATTGCCATTCACAGAGTGTGAATTTCTAGAATTGGTTGGGTAGTTTGTCCATACGGCCACAATCATAAATCACCCGACCCGAGCGTTTACTCGGAGCTAAGTATAGTATGGTGGGACAGGACTTTCGACAGAATGCGTTTCTCATTTCAGTTCAAACCTAAAGTGAGCTAAACCGGCTAACAGCTAACAAGGTCAAATATAATTTTTAAAAAAACAACAACAAAATACCTTGAAATTATTCAACGAATCAAATCTCATCGTAAATTTCATTGATGTGCAAAAATGATGAACTTAGAGTTCTACTTGTTTCCAATGAACTGATAAACAATTGAGATAATCACACTACACAAGTGGGATCTTTTTCTTAAGTGGCCATGCGCATTTTGCAAATGTAACTTAGATTTGACATTTTTAAAAAAATCAGCACGTTGTGGAATGATTAGCACATCTGCCCCAGTTATGATGTTCGGGTTCGATTGGTTATGGGCCCTGTGATTGGCTAGTGGATGGCTCCATCTTCACCGCGACCTTAAGAAAAAAATTGCAACTCTGTTTAGAAAATGGATAGAGGGATATAAGTGTAGGATATGTTAAGTCGGACTATATGTACTTTGATTGTAACTGTGGTCACTTAAGTTTAGAACTGTGCTTCGTATGTAAAATGTCCTGAGACAACTTCTATTTCGATTTGGCGTCGTATAACTGAAATGGAATTTAATACCTTTTTGTTTAAATCAGATGCAAGAAAATGAATACCAAGCATAAAACATAGTAACATAAAACAGTGGGGTAATCGGTCCTGTGATTGGCTGGTGACCAAGGTGTACTCGACATCTGGGTCAAAGTCAGCTGGGATCAGCTTCAGCTTTCCCACTACTCAAATGAGGGTGAGCGCTGTAGAAAATTGGTGGATGGCTGGCATTTCCGGTGGAAACAGCAACACACATGTATTTGAGATTGTCAAGGTTTTATGAATTTACACTTGAAATTTAATTTATGTTGAGATGCTCCACTTTATTTTTCACTTAAACAAGAGCACCCCATACTGTTCATCCTCATTTTTGCTGACAAAGCATTTTGTTTCAGACCATGCCATCGGCCTGTGACTCTCTGATTGACGACATTGAGGACATGGTGTCTTCTCATGACCCCACACCTCATGAGAGGCAGTCTGCCCGAAGGAGTATCATACCTAGGTCCAGGAAAAAAACTGACATTTTGGACAATGAGGAACTCCAAGCTGACAGGTATATTAAATATGTCAACAAAAATACAACGCACCGCATAGTACGATCTAACGCTAAAAGCGCACACTAGGGATGCCACGATCCGTTCATGTGATCGGAAATCGGGGGGCCGATCATGTGATTTTCACCTGATCTACAAAGTGTTCCTTAGAGTTGTCTGTAAACTAAATCTTTTTAACTAAAGGGTACCAGCTACATTGTTTACTATATATCTTAGACATTTTTATGTTTTACTGTTGAGGATTAGATCTTTAGTATATGCTATTCAAATGTTTTTCAACTTATCCTTTCCACTTGTGATCCTCTAAATTTATTTCTAGTCTGATTCCTGGCACTCAGAAAATCTGGATGAAAACATGGGGCTGCAGTCACAACAACTCAGATGGGGAATACATGGCTGGGCAGCTCGCTGCCAGTGGATACAAAATGACAAGTAAGAAACCGTTTCTGTGGTCTATATTGTGTTTTAAAGTGACGGTAAACCAACTCAACAAGAAATAAAAATTACAAAATAATCTTAACAATTTCACACCACTTCAAAATTTTGCGAGAACCTTTGACGGTGCAGTTCATAACGCTTTTATCAAGGCAACAGTTTGAACCTGGCGCTTGGAAATATCCATTTATTCCTATCGAGGGAAAAAAAAATCTTCAACTTGGTACGTTGACAAGAACTACCTTCTGTTAAACTTTAGAGGTTCCGCTGTATATTCTTGGAATAGAAGTACAGTTATTTTTATTGAGCAACTATAAATTAGCACGCTACCATGCGCCAAAACAGGGGCAAATAGTGCATTCTAATAGTCCGTTATGTTATTGTGGAGCTGAAAAAGGGAGTCCTAGGAGGTATATGACAGCAAACACATTATTGCACATACGTCTTGAAGCTCAGAGGGACTCGTAGGATAAAGAAGGCAGCAACATAACCCCTGAAGTCAAGCATGCCACGTAGATGGAGTACACTAATTGGTTTCCAGTTCCTACTGCGGAGGAATTTTGTCAAAACCACCACATTATTATGCATTTGTAACGTTAGATTTTCAAATGAAAGTACATCTTTTTCAAAACCTCTTTTGTTACCAGGTAAACAACTATGTGATGAATTTAGCCCCCCCTCCCTCCCACCAACCCAACTCAAAGTATAATACACACTCCTCGACTCCTCAATCTTATGCTCAAGAAATTGCTGTACATACTAATAGTAAGGAAAACAAAGTTCTTTACAACAAATATTGGAAGATAAAGTTTAACTCGACAGGACAAGTAGATTTGGCCTCGGAATTTTGTGTATTTGTGTGATGAAACACAAGGTGGCAGTATTGCTCTGTTGGCAGTACAGTATTGCTCTGTTGGCCAGACACTAAAAAGGAATAGCAGGAATTCTTAAATTGCCTTACCGTCAAGGCACTTGGAATCTGTAATGAAATAAAAGCTGTTTTTTTCAGAAAGTTGGTGCAGAGTTGTTTTCTATTCCCGCTCTTGTTGCGGTGCGCGAAATATCCGCCTTTCTCCCAATCTGATTACTGAACATTGCTTCTGTAGCTGTTTGACGGTCCATTGCAAATCAAGGTGCAATTCAAGACAGTATAATGTAATAGTCACTTGGTAATAAAATCAAAAGTTGCTCTTGTGGATAGTGTTTTCTTTTTGCTCAGTTGGCTTTCTCTACTTTATGTGGTGCCTCATAATTCCCGCTTCTTCTTCCTCTTATTGTGTGTGTGTGTGTGTGTGTGTGTGTGTGTGTGTTAAATGCAGTTTCAATATCGCAGTGTGCAATGGTTATGTCTTCACAAGGACCACCGTTATTGTGATCCGGATATTTATTCTCAAAAGATATGGGATCACAATGAGTTTACCAACGCAGTGTAATAGTTTGTTTTTCATATGACGTCAAAGTTGATGACAACTGGACCGCCTTCTCACAAATGTTGGAGTAATCTGATTACTTGAACTGCTTCGTTGGTATCACACCAGTGTTGGGTCTCTGTCATGAGAGCCTTCTTGGTTGGGATTCTTTATGCAGTTAAGTAGTTTGAGGCTTCACCAACCATTGGGGAATATTCTTTCTCTCCATTGTCTCCCAGTTTCTGCCATGTCTGCAGGGTAGTGATTAAGAGGAAGCAGCTCTCTGCCGAAGCTGAAGGATTAGTTTGATTCCCATTTTGTTCTCCCCTCCAGTCTTCTGTCTCTTCCTCTTTGTTAATGTCTGCTTTTCTCTTGCCTCATATTTTGAGAGGTCCCACCCCATGCTCTCTGAGCGAGTGCCGTTCGTTGTGATTGTCGGAAGGAGAAATTGTCTGTCATGGACAGAAATGACGATGATTGTGTACGTGCTGTTGTGAGTGGTGTATGCAATGTCACGGAATTGGATCGGGGGGTTTGAGATTTCTGCACGTGAACGGAGGAATGGAATCATGTAGATTATCAAGGGCGGAGGGGTATGGTGTGTCTTATTGAACAGAGGAAACCTGATTGATAATTTTTGTGTGTATTGTTGTGCCTCTTTACAAGACAAACCAGCTGATGTCCGATGTGCATCAGATCAATGCTGCATCGTGAAATAAACAGTTTTAGACAAAGGCCAAGCTATAAAAAACATGACATCACCTTCTCTCCCTCCCTCACATTTTCTCCTGCCTCTCTTTCTGTCGTACTGCCCGCCCCGCCAAACTCTTTCATTCTTTCTCCAACTATGACATCATCACCGGGTGTGTATCGTAGTAGCAGTTGTTGTGGCGTCCTCTAGATGGCAGCCTTACCCCAAGAGAAGTGGAAGGACATGATGAGGTCATGCATCTTAGAAACAATCTTTGTAAATCGCCATTTCTTTTCTCACTCACACTTTTCAGATACGTAACTCTTTTTCTCCTCAGTGTGTGTTAAATCATCAGCTTACGTTTGTGTAATGGAACTGCAAAGGAAAATGTTGGTATTCAATTGTCAGTATTTTTGCCTGCTCTGATTGCAGCTAGGGCGGCCCGGTAGTCCAGTGGTTAGCACGTCGGCTTCACAGTGCAGAGGTACTGGGTTCGATTCCAGCTCTGGCCTCCCTGTGTGGAGTTTGCATGTTCTCCCCGGGCCTGCGTGGGTTTTCTCCGGGTGCTCCGGTTTCCTCCCACATTCCAAAAACATGCATGGCAGGTTGATTGGACGCTCTAAATTGTCCCTAGGTGTGAGTGCGGGCGTGGATGGCTGTTCGTCTCTGTGTGCCCTGCGATTGGCTGGCAACCGATTCAGGGTGTCCCCCGCCTACTGCCCGAAGACGGCTGGGATAGGCTCCAGCACCCCCCGCGACCCTAGTGAGGATCAAGCGGTTCGGAAAATGGATGGATGGTTGGATGATTGCAGCTACTAGGGAACACATCACCCCCACCAGTTGAGATAATAACTGATCATGTCAGTGCATTTAAATAAATAAAAAATCCAAATGAAGTGTAACACTAGATTTCGAAAGGCTGCTTTGCTTTCACTGTGTTTACACCTGCTCAACTGTCTGCGTTTGTGTATGCTTGCCTACGTGCTTCATGCCTTCCACTGTATGACCAAAGAGGGCACTGTTAACCTGCAGTAGCGCACTGGCAGCAAATGAGCTAGTTGAGAGGCTTGTACAATGTGCCAGAAATTGACTTCATTGAAAGGCGTGTACATAAATGCACGCTTGCAACCCAACTCTCTCCCTCCCTGTCGCTGCCAGCCGTCCTCACACAAAACACTTCAGTTATGAGTTTTACATAGCGGTTAGGCAAAATGACTCCCTTGTACACATTGTCAGCCAAACGGGCTGCTTTTAGTTCCTTGTTTGGACACAGGCAGTTAAAGGATATGATGACTTCACGCAATGGGTGTGAGGTGTGTTGCTCATATGAGATTGAAACAACAGATCTGCCGATATTAAAGATGGGATAGACGAAATGTTTTTAATTTCCCATAGTTAATTATTGCAAATGTCTCAATGAAAGGCAGTAATTAGCTCTTTGAACTGAAGCACTTGGAGGTTTTGGATTGTCCTTTTTATGGCACTTGAAGGAAAAAAGTAGCTTTGTCTTTTACGGGTTCATTCATTACATATGTAATATTTATGTATGTATTTGGCAATGTTCAAACTTGTTCTGCCTAATTTTTTTTTCCATACAACACTTGTTTTTCAGCCGCTCCTGTCGCTCCGAGTGATTGCATTACATCACTGCAGAGTATTCTCGCTTTTAGTGTGTGCGTCTAGATGTCGCATATGCAGCACCTCATTCATTCATAAATCGGAGGGTGAGGATCCTTCTGATTGGCTGACGGTGTGCTACACAACATTACGCGCCGCCGCGTCATACTGAGTGAAGCCTTAAAATGTTCCCTCCAACTCCACCTCTCACATTTACAAACGCGCACACTTGGCCGTTCGACAGACACACACTTTCAGAGGTAGTGAAAACAGGTTCGATAAAGGGCAAATGGGTGATGTGTGTGTGCGAGTGTGTGTGTGTGTGTGTCTGCACGCTCGTTGGCAGCTGTCACTTTGTAAAATCAGATGGGCTGTCTGTCTTTCTGCTAACTCACTGCTATACGTGTCCGACAGTCCACTCCGCTGGCTCGAAGAGAGAAAATGGCATAGGGGAAGGTGATGTACGGAAAAGAGGAGAGGACATATCTGCGGGGTAATGGATCAAGGACGCAGCCGAAAGAGGCGGATGCAAAATTTAAAGCAGCAGTCAGTTCCGTAGAAACAGACACTAGTGAGACGCTCGTCTGACGACATGCTGCAGTAGCTCGAGCGCTTTTAATGTAAAGCGATAATAACAATAGACAACTGAACCGGGCACTGGATGCAATAAACGTATGCTGGATTACATACCTACATGCATACACTTGAATAATGTTTATCACTCCATCTGCACTAGGTTCTATTTATACCAAGACTTTAAAAGATTCGAGCAGGCATACGGCGGCTGGGGCGCCTATTAATATGTAAATACTGATATGCAAATTCATTTGTTGACAGGGTTAAATAATTCTGAATATTATCACTTATACCGAGTGGCTGTTTAAAATTATTATATATTTTTTTGGGTCTAAAAAAACACATCAGCGTCCATTACTGATGATTTGCATTTATCCTTTTGATCTTGAAGTGGAAAAAAATTAAAAGGCAGAATCGCTTGCTTGCATCTCCTGTCTTGCAGACAGGCATGCAAACAAACATTTTCCATGGCCTGGAATTCCACTCAAGCCCAAGTGCAAGCCGTCCACTATAACCATTTAAAAGCCAGGAAATTGGAATGATCCCAAGCGCTGTGCGTGCGTGCATGCATGTTCGTGTCCGGCTGATCCTACAAGGTGACCCTCATGTATGCAGCACCCAGGAACCTTTTAAAAGCAATGGGATTAGGTAACCCAGCCTGGCCTGCTTTTAAAACTCCCTCGAGAGAAGAAGGGATAGAGAAAAGAGGAGAGTGGGATTGCACGAGGAAAGGAGGGGATCATCACTCAATCTCATCTATCGATTACTTTGAGGAAAAGAATTTTAAACATGTTAAAAATGTAATGAAAACTGCTACTGTTGAAAACACACGAGAGAAAAAGTCACTCTCACTTTGCTTACATGACAACAGCGTTTTGATGCCCGCGATGGCAAATATTTTCAAAACTTGTCTCAAACAGGAAGTCTTTGAAAACAACGGCCATTTTGCATTTGGAGATATATGCCTAAAATGGCCAACTGTGAAAATAGAAGACACATAGGTTGGCTTCGTTGGTGACACTGGTAGTTGCTTATTGCGAATAACATTTGCTGACAATGTTTTCAGAGATGAAGTAGAAACGCTGCAGTTGTTTGTTTCATGTCTTATAAAATCACGTGTATTTGTATACTGTATTACATGTTCATGTTTATTTTTGGAATCTCCCATCGATTAGTCAGTTTCTAAGGTGCCTTAGATATCCAGCATTCTTTGTCGTGTCGGAATTTACTCACACATTGACTCAGTGTGAAACCGTCACAGGTTATACACTTGGTTAGTGAGTGTTTAATTAGGATGTCAAGGCACCCTGGTTGGGAATCACCGCTCGACACTGTTTTATTTCCTGTGTGTGTGAAGAAGCAGAGTGCATTAATCATGTGAAGTAAGTCTTTAAAATTTCGAAAACCACAACATTGAAAATAATGCTTGCCCAAAAGGATGGTATTGTTTCCCAAAGTAGAAAGTCAATGGATAGCTAGAAACAAGATCATCACAATGTTTCCAGTATCGATAATTTGTTAATTTAATCCAGGGGTGGCCAACCTGTCAGTGACAAAGAGCCATTTTTTTTTAACCTCGTTAATGCAAAGAGCCACATATACATGGGCATCCCATCCTCGCGCGCACACACACGCACACACACACACATGAACATGAACGAAAGCTAAAGACACAAACACACAAACCCCCCGCCCCTCTTTCCTCCTTCCACTCCTTGCGGTCGACTCGGGAGAAGTCCGCTGGCTCCCGGTTGATTGCGATCGACGTATTGGGCACCCCTGCCTTGACATCAGAGGTAATTCGCTGACTAGCTTAGCGCTTAGCGCCGTTGTTTGCGGATGAGTGGTGATTCAGTCAGCTGATTGGTTGCCCTGTATGTCAATCAAGTAACGGGATTGAGTATAGGCTGACGTAGTATGTTCTGTGTATTTAGCGCCGTTGTTTGAATGGCATTGCCACCGTCGAGGCGTTTTCAACGCTTGCCGTGTGAAAGCCCGGGAGCCGCATGTGACTCGCGAGCCGTGGGTTGGCCACCCCTGATATAGTCTATATTTCTATGCACTCCATGTCTAAATGAAGCAACGGGAGGATAAATGATTGGCTATGCCGGAAAAATGGGATTTTCCACCGGGGTTGGGGTGTTTGGGGATGGATTCGCTATCCCCCACCGAAGTCAGCCAGACAGTCTTGTTATCCCAGGAAAACTGCCTGCGTTTGGAAGGGATTTGAAATTCCCACAAGTCATATATTGGGAATATCGTGGCTGTGATTTGAGCAATGGTATAAAGTAGGAGTCATTGGATCAACAGAACAGAGGACAGTCCCAACAATTTCAGAAAAAAAGGGTCACCGCCAGAAAAACGGAGTCATATTTACATTATCATCTTCGAGGACAAATTTCGAAAGGATGTACCTGACTTCTTGGCAGTCGTTCGGAAAGAACAAAAGACAGATCGATATTCTTTGACATTTTCTTTGTCAGGTTGTCATTATGTCTCGCTTTTGGAATAATTAGCTTGTCTGTTCCATTAAAGGCTGATACTTTTGGGTTCTCTCGATTAATTTGTCCTCCTCTTTGTTTTTCTCTCTCATCTGGACTTAACAAAAACAAATGTCAGTTCTCTCATGAAGAAGAAATTAATGCTTGAAAGACATTCACAATTAATGTGATGAGAGGCTGATGGTGCGGTCGTGATTATGAAGCAAAAGAAATGAGGTCTTCAAGGGCATGCGACAAATAGTTATTCAAAGCCACCTTCAAGCCCCCAAATTACCCCCCCCGCCCCACGCCCCACTTTTTACCTAGTTGCCCCCTGCTTTCTGTCATATAGGCTCAGGTTCTCAGACGTCAGTGACATTATTTGCTGACCACCTGCTGAAATGGAAAGCAAAGTGTGCATGTTCATATCAGACCACCCGCTGAAGACAAGCGCCGGCTGACATGTATGTGATTGAACACTGTTTGGGGCTTACCAGTTCATATGACGTATGAAGAAACTGTGGAAAATGGAAGATGGGAGCAGTTGGGAAGGTGAAAGAATTCAAGTATTTTGCACAATGGAAGACGACTGGTGTGTGTAAGAGCATGTCACTGGTTTTGTAATAAATAAATTCGACACGTCTCTGTCTAATCTTTCCTTCATACATATAAATGACTTGGCAATGTGTTCCATTTCCATGTGAGAGCACAGATATTAGATAAAGTGGAGTTAAAAGCTGTGAATGATTTGAGCGGCGGCTTTAATTTGAATCGGCGTCGGACAAAGTAACCTTGATCACCAAGCAGAAAAAAAAAATGATTGGAGACATTGGCAGGACCTTGCCAGAGAAAAACTGCATTGATTTACGGTAAGCAGCTCATTATACGTGTGTGTGTGTGTGTGTGTGTGTGTGTGTGTGTGTGTGTGTGTGTGTGTGTGTCCCAGAGCCTCGTAATTTGTTGGCTGGCCATACTGCAAGGCTTATTTGTTTACAAATAATGATTGGGCTTGTTTTTGTTTGTTTACATTGGAACTTGTGTGTGTGCTTTCCTTCTTGTCCACTCTTTCTAATTCACAAGAGCACAGGACTGGAATTCAAAACACAACAGCGTCTTATCATGGCTGAACCGTACTGGGCACATTTCTCCTAAAGAGGGCTTCCATTAAAATCAGCAGCATTCACTTGGTAGCTTTCAAAGTTTGCATTGCACTTGTACTACGGTAGACTCGTATTTTAGTTTGGTTCTGTCTCTGTTTTTAGCTTATAAAATTGCATAAATTACACACTGAACAGTTTTTTAAATGATAATTACATGACCCCTCTGAAGTACAGATAATTCTGTTATTTGAAGCAATCATCGTACATCCAGTCGTCCTTGTGGAAAGTAACGGTCTCTCTATGTTGTTATTCGCCAAGCTGCCGTTTGCTCAAATTGGTCCGAGAGCAGTGGTGTAGTGGGGATTTTTTAAGTGGGTGTATGCGATTCTGGGATGTTCTATATATACATACAGAACATCAACCATAGGCTACAACACCAGTTGAACTAACGTTAAATTTCATGTTTTACTCCTCCAAAATAATCACAGGCCAACGTTATTAAGCATAACTCGCATTAGAACAATGATGAACAAACATTTCAATAACCCGCAGACAGCGTGATTGAAATTGAATGTGGCGTCGGGAGAAGTGGGTGCACGGTGTACCCCCGCGTACCACGCCCACTACACCCCTGTCCGAGCGCATATAACACCTGCGCTGGCAGCCTTGCAAGCTCTCTACCACTGGGCAATATATCATGCTCTTATGTTATCACAATGATTATTTTTGTTTTTTGAATGCGACATTAGTGAGTGTTGAATGTCACACCACCCTATTTCTTTCTCCCTCTGAAAGAGATCCTGTATACAAATGTGAATTAGTAAAAATCTCATCTTTGGTGTTTCCATGCTAGGAATGTCATCCGGCTATCTTAATTGACACGTCTCTGGTCTGCGACAAGTGGCTTATTGAGCTTCTTGACTTTTTCTCCCCTGCATTGTAAAAAAACAAAAAAGTGATTCTTTGTGTGCTCTCGCATCGTTCAGACAAGTCTTGCCTTTAGATCAAGTTTGTTCGCAACGGTTCTCTTGTATTTTCCCACACGGCCAAGGTGGCTTTGCAGCTGTCACTGCCGTCACTTTGAGGTTGGGCGCGATCAACTTTTCATCAGCAGTGGCTTGAAGCGTGGCTTAAAGCAGCAAATGAGCTGAGTGGAACAGATGACAGCAGGACCCCCCTGCTGTGCCTTTTGAATGACAGAATGAGTGCTTGCATAAAACATGTCACGGTGAGCCAAATTTGAGGTGGGATGCACCTTTTAAAGGTAAACAAATTAGCGTAACATGAGTCTTCTTATTTTGAATGTCTCCAAAAATACATGAAATACCGCCTGTGTCTAGTGATGCATTGCCTTCAGAATTCATGTCTTGATGTGTTGTTAGACACTCACAGCATGAGTGCCGCCGCTTGATTTAGTTCCTGACCACAAAACATTAAAGACATTCAGATGCGTACAGCCACCGGATTAGCATATAAAAAGGCGGTGACAGGACATCCGAGAGTTTTGATGCCATCTGCTGTCATTGGAATTTGTTCGACGGTGATGTGTTGCTGTTGAAGTGCGTGAATGCGTGTGCATTTGCAGCAAGTACACTCACTTCCCACTTGTGTTTGCATTTTTTTTCTGTCCTGTTGCGATTCCTCATGAACACATACTGTGAACTGATACATGTATTATTCACGAAGGAAAACACTTCAAATTGTTTCATTTTGTAATAATTTATTAATTTGGAGGCAGATTCTCTGGGATCCGTCCATGTCTGCACCATCTAACTAATGTATTCATGCTCAGATGTATGGAGGCTCTCACGCGAGCAGCAAGTTATGTTCACTTACGTATTCCAGAGCTGCTTTGTGTGCTTAAGAGATATCAGTCGAGACTCCTTGAGGTATTTTAAGAATCTTCTGGATGCTCAGTAGACGTTTCTGGCGAAATGGGTTGACTAATGTTGAGATGATGCATATTACTTATGCGTAGTGGTGACACGTTTAGACCAACTGTTATGGTGCTTTCATCCATGGTTGTCTTTGAAACAAGTTTATTGTTGCATTGTAGTGATAGTTTGCTGAAGTTATAACTACTTACATTTTCAGCGATTTTTGAGGTGCCATGTTTGCCGACATACTTCAGGATAGGTGTGAAAGCACCCTCATGATACGGGTGTCAGATGAATTAATCGGCAGGCTTTTGCAACTTATTTATTTATTTTTAGCATTTCATCTCTCACCATTTCGCTTCCCATTCTACGACAAACAACTGTTGCTGTTGGATGAACACATTTTCAAATTATGCTTGCCGCCTCCAGAATACTTATCATCCTAAAATGTTAACTGTTTGTCTGAACAAAGCCAGAAAAGCACATCCACTTTCCTTGGTGATGTGCAGGGACAAACGGAGGCAGTAAACTTGCGTATGTGTGCACGCTGGCATGATTTGGGTAAGAGAAGCCTTTCTAATCATCTGCTTTTCTGCCAACATCCACATTCCATTTATCGCTCTGTGCTAAGCACTCTCAGCCAGAATCTTGTACGGAGGTTTGCAGGCTGTGATTAAGGGCTCTGCGGTATTCGTTTTGACCGCATTGGCATCACGGCCAGACTTAGATCAGGTAGTATGTTCGGGGCAAGAAAGTTAAAATTTAGTGCGTTACAGTGATTATTTCCACAATGTTAGATCTGCATATGTGTGCAAACGAAGCTCTGCGTGAGTGCGTGCCAATGATGCGTGTCATTTGCGGAGACACTGCCAACTGAAGAAGGTGGTCCACTAAGCTCATCACGTTGCGCTGCTCTGCAAAATGTGTTTCCCTTCGATTAATTTACCACACGGACGTTTCCCCTTCTTCGGGAACAAGCGACATCAGCGGACTGTTTGCAAATTTCCCTCAACTCAGTTTCAGAGTGCACATGCCAAGTTTCATTTTTCTCTTCATTTCTCCTGTTTGAGAAACATTCTGCTACAAGCATCTCTCGATCCTGTGAAATCCTTCCCCGGATTTTCCAGTCAATTTTGCAAAAGTGGCCCTCTCGGCAACTCTCTCCGTCTCATTTGCCTCAGTATCTTTAGTAGCTTTTGACTACATTACCATTCTTAGTCAAACTTTATTTGACTTTCCTTCCTCCGACAGTCAAATTGCATCTCTCAGTTGACCCACCATTGTGTCCTGCTGCTGCCTTTGTCTGTGCACTTATCTTCCATTCATCTGTCTGCTGTATATTGTATGAAAGGATTTGGACTCTGCATTGTTTCGTGGTCTCACATTCTTGATTAAAATTTCCGCGGATATCTTATAAGCATTTAGGCTGTTTTATTTTGGCTTAGTCTGACAACTCATTGCATTCTGGAACGTGTCAGAGGAGGAATGCAAATGAGTCAGGGGGATTGCACGATGAGCTGGCTTGAAAACCGCAATATCATATGGCCGTGTTATGGGCCTCTGCCTTCGAAGCCACCAGGATGCCCCGTGTGCTCAGTTCATCAGGCAAAATAAAAGCGCTCTACATCTGGGCTATTTGCATGCCATTTGCATTTGAACCCCAACTGGCTGTTTTTGGAATGCCAAGAGGCTAAATTCAGTATTTATTACTCAGGCCCATGACTGGTTTCACATTTTTGTGGCATTTGCATCTGATTTGCATGTCCCTCAGCCTGGTTATGGGAATACGGGGCCAGATGACCTAAATTGTTTCAATTCCACTTTGAAATGAGGAAAGAAAATGGTGGATGAAGGCCTCACATCACTATTAATCGAATTAGGCTACTTAACATATGACTATGTAAATATTGGAAGGGTGATTAGCTGCAGTAACAAGCCAAAGAAAATTGCTTTTTAACTGAACTACTATTCCAGGGAGATATGTGGCAATGTGCGTGCGTGCACGTGTGGTCAAGAGAGTGACCAATTTGCAGAGATTTTGTGCTCCTAACATTGATCAGAATGCTCTCCTTGATCCTTCGGAATATCTATCTTTCGATCTGTAATTTTCCAACGTTGGCTAATTTATTTACAACACATAAATCTCCACCCTTTAGCGTGTTGAGTTTATGAAATCATTGAAACAGGTTATCGTAAGTACGGTAGTGTGTGGTATAAAGTTGACCCATTCAGGTTCCCTTCAATGACTGTGGACAACAGCACCTCTCAACTGTCACGCACACTTTTATTCACTTCTAAGCTTTATCCCCACCTGCCGCAGTTCATCTAGGACAGGTGAGATTTTCCATACAGGTGGCTTCGAAGTTGGTCTTTTCTGTCTTTGTTTTCCAGGGTTCAAACCTGGAAGAAAAGGAAGAAAGCACAGACACACCTGCTTATGTTTTTTCTTTTCTTTTTTTCTTCTTTTCCGATCGCACCCAGGTCATGTTTGCTGCAAACTGATGTATGACTTCTCCTTTTTGCATAGTACACATAGAGGCTCGCATGTACATCTCTCATTGCAGGTAAAGTGGCATCGCCTAGGGCAGGGGTGTCAAATTCATTTTTGACACGGGCCACATTTTAGTTACCGTTTCACATGGAGGGCCGTTATGACTGAAACCATATAGTCAAGTCAAGAATAACTGTTGATTTAACTATTGTTTAAGTTACTATCATGAGGGGTTGAAAAAAGTGCTCTGCTTCCTCGCTGTGAAGCAAATTTAGGATGCTATTTATCATCAGCAGTTATTAAAGATCAATTCATCAATTCATGGATTATTATGCCCATCCCTTATTTGGACTTGTATTTATTCATTCGTATTTATAGTGGATTGAATTTGGATGTTGAGTCTTGCGTCTCTTCCCTCAGGCTTTGTTGCTGTGGTGTTCTGCCTTTTAATTTGTGTTGTTCAGATAAGTTAAAGAAGCAACCAACCAATATGTGTCCCTTGTGTGGGAAGCAAACTCTTTTCCCCGTTTGGAACATTTTATTCATCATTTAGTTTGGGTATTAAGCTATATTGTCCAGTAGTTTCAAATTCTGTTTGTCTCTATCACACATTTTCACAGGATCTTGGACCACCTTGAACATACCGGCAAACCCAAGTCTAAGTAGCGAAATCATTTACTTCAAGTCTTCCATTTCTCCCTTTTTATATTAATCGGTTAGTGCTGATCTGCTATCATCTTCCCTCACTGAGGCAAAATGTTCAGGTTCATGGTGAGCGGACATCTCGAAGGTACTGTTATTCTGGTGAGACATGTGGTAAAAGTGAAATCACTAGGAAATGACTGCGTCTCTCAGTAATCTTCCAAGACCCCTCTTCTTGCCCAGACGCACTGACTTCCTTGCCCTTGACACTTAACAATCTCCCTCACTGTGTGGAACATCTTTTCATGCTTGCACTGATGACCATAATGGCTTTCTGTCTGGGCTGCAGACTCGCGATTGGCCCCAATTAGTGCTTGAACCCGAGGCTTCATATCATCGTCTCTATGCAAGGTGAGACGGGCAATGGCAAAAATCTTTTCAGGAGCTGTTTCGTTTCTGTCCCCTGCGTCTACGCCGCTCAATAAATCACCCTTAATACGGATTTAAAATCACAGTGAAGCTATTATCACATTTTTATTACTACCACTGGAATCTTTCCATATGTGCCGTACGAGTACTTCTCCTCTATCTTCATGTCCTTTAAATGTAACCAACATTATTGGATGCTTTTCAGAGTTTGTGCTTTCCCTGTCAGTTGGGAGTTCTTTGCTGGACCCAGGTGTACCCATTGCTAGCCAAATTAGTACTTGGCTTGACTCGTAGCATTCATCATTCCTGTTCCTCTCAAAGCATGGCTTGCCTATTATCTTGAATTACCCCTACTTAATCACCTATTGCTACGGCTGTACACATTGCAGTCATTTTACAGTGGAATTTCCAAGGTCGAATACAGTTTGTGCCGTGACGTGGGTCGACATCTGATTTGTTTGGATTCGAAATCAAAATAAATAGGAAAACTACCGCTAATGCTGCAACAACCATCAGGTCAAACATCTCGAGTGTCACATTTATGTGATACCATCCTGCCCACCGAATGCAGTCTTTGTCTTCATTGTCTGAGGAGAAGCAGAACAATTTCTTCCTCTTGCAGCAAGAAAATTTCTGCTTCGTCCAGCGCCGTATCAACGATTCATGTACGACAAGCTCTTGTGCAGTGGCTCCTTTGCCTTTTTGAATGGCCGTGTTGATTGCCTTCAACTTAAAGGCCGTGTTGTCGACATTATGCCACATTGAGCAATGTTGATCTGAACACTTATCTGAATGCTTCAGTTATGCGGATTTCCTTTAGAGATGTAACATGATTTTGGTGAGTTAGACAGAAGCTAAGAAGAGACGAGGATGTGTTGCTGTAGGACTCAAATGTGGCTGTCTGAACTTTGTTTTACTTTTCCTCTTTACCCAGCCTCCTGTCTAAAACTTCCATGAGTTAATATTCCTATATTTGCACCTCAGATTTTTTTCCCCCTTATTTTTCAAATACCCTCCCCCGAGTCCAGCCCACTTTCCTCCGGTTTGATGTCACAGTTGAGATGTAATGGACTCACAGTTAGTTGTTCAAAACTGGAGACAATCCCAAGTGGATTGTTGTTTTTAAGATGCTGTCAAACTGTTCGGTAGGATATCTCCGATATGCCCCCTCCTGTGCTCAACTCGGCGAACACGCCAGCTTCCGACTATTCAGTGATGCACAGTGATATTCGCCCACCCAGTTCTGCACATCTCTCAGAAGAAACACAAGATTAAGCACGGGCTATGTCTATTCGCCGATGATCTGCGGTGATCCTATTTACAAGTTTCGTCTCTGCACACTCTATCGACAGCAGCTCACAGTAGTCTCGACCCTGCTAGCCTCTAGCAGGTATGATGGTGATGCCTTTCTTTTCGTTTTACAAATCCTGGGCCCCAACAGAGGTTTCCACACGGGACATAACATGGAGCATGTTATCAGATTTTGCGCTCCTCCCCTTGGAGCCAAAATGGCTTCAGGGTCTGTTTTCAGTTTTCACTAGCTGCTTTTTGTGCCATCCCATGACCTCATTTTTTGAGGATCTCTAAAAGAGTGTGCTGTTGTTGCACGATGCAGTTGGACAATTTAGCCCATCGCTGATCGTCCATTATTTTCATACTACGTTACATGACTGTTTTCTTCCCTGTCGCCATATTCCTGTAAAGCATAATTATCACACAACTAGACGGTCAGCCGTGGGGTAAATACAGCTTCCATTTTTCAGTTCCGTGACTACCATTTGAGGTGGGGTTAAAAATGTGATCAAATGGAGCCCAAAAGCCTTCTAAAAAACATACTTTTTTTTGCACATTCGCAGATGTTGCACATTAGTGAATACTTTTCCGCTAGTGTATCAGTTGACACAAAGTGTATGTGCTTATTTCAGAACACTTCAAGACTATTAATTACAACAGAAACATTGGTATTTTAGTTGCGTATGAGTATGTACAAGTTTAGTATGAGAGTGGTTTTAAGATTAAGATATCCTTTATTTGTCCCACACTGGAGAAATTTACAGTCTACAGCAGCAAGATTGTGGGTAGAAAGAAGAAAGAAGAAAAAACCCCAAACACCGTTCAATTAAGTGCAATATAAATACAAAATGGATAAGTCACAGTGCTATTTACAATTGTTTTTCACATCATTTAATTATTATTATTATTATTATTATTTTATTTTATTTATTTTTTATTCAGCAGCCTGACAGCAGTCGGTAGGAACGAGCGGCGGTATCTCTCCTTCTTGCAGCGCGGGTGTAACAGTCTCTGGCTGAAGGAGCTACCTAGTGCTGTCAGGGCGTGCTGGAGGCGGTGGGAGGGACTGTCCATCATAGCTTTTAGCTTAGTTAGCATCCTCCTGTTGCCCACCTCCTCCAGAGTGTCAAGGGAGCAGCCCAGGACAGAACTGGCCTTCCTGACCAGTCGCTCCAGTCTCTTCCTGTCCCGGGCCGAGATGCTGCCTGACCAGCAGACAATGCCATAATGGATGGTCGAGGCCACCACCGAGTTATAGAAAGTCTTAAGGAGTGACCCCTGACCCCCAAAAGACCTCAGTTTCCTGAGCAGTAAGAGTCGGTCCTTTCCTAATCAGGGTGTCCGTGTTCGTAGACCAGTCCAGTTTGTTGTTCAGAAGAACACCTCGGTACTTGTAGGAGGTCACCCTCTCTATGTCCATACCCTGGATGTTCATCGGTGCTGGTGAGGACTGTTTCCTGCAGAAATCCACAAAATACTCCTAAGTTTTCCTAGGGTTGATCTGGAGGAGATTCTGCTGGCACCAGTCCACAAAGTCCTTTGTCAGTCCCTTGTACTCCCGATCGTCCCCCTCTGTAATGAGGCCAACAATCACAGAGTCATCAGAGAACTTCTGAAAGTGGCAGTTTGGAGTGGCGTATCTGAAGTCCGAGGTGTAGAGGATGAACAGGAATGGAGCCAGAACAGTCCCCTGCGGCGCTCCAGTGCTGCAGAGAAGCCTGTCCGACTCACAGCTCTGCAACCTCACGTACTGCGGCCGGTTTGTGAGGTAGTCTGTGATCCATGCTGTGAGATGGTGGTCCACTCCGGCGTTCTGCAGTTTATCTCCCAATAAGTTGGGCTGGATGGTGTTGAAGGCACTGAAGAAATCAAAGAACATGATTCTCACAGTGCTCGCAGCCTTCTCCAAGTGTGACAGCACTGAGTGGAGGAGGTAGATAACGGCGTCTTCCACGCCGATGCCAGGCAAACTGCAGCGGGTCAGCCTGGCATTTAAGTTCTTACTATCTTCAATGCTTGTGCATGTACAAGAATTTGACCTTTCATCAGTATGGATTCAAACAGTAACTATTACTGTGTTGGCTGTACAATTTACCTGACAGTTTAAAGTTCAATTGTGCATATTTGCCAGAAAATGGCTCAAGCACCAAGTGCAACAGCGATGCAGCGTCGCTACAGAGAGAGGTGTGATGCTGATTCGAAAAGAGGAGAAAGCAGTACGTATTTCAAGATATGGAGGGAGGAATGGCCGAAAGACAGGGGAGTTAAAGAGAGATTGTCAAGAACATACATGGTGTGTAGCGGAACTGGCGTCACAAAAACAACAGTTTACATGGTTTCAACGTCAAAGTAATCCCGCTCAAGTGTAATGTGCTATTCCATCCTTCTCTGCCACGCTTCTTTGCACTGCTGGAAGGATTCTTTTGGAATGATCCTTAGCTCATTCGGTCTTGGTGGCCTCCACGTCGTCAAAATGGCTCCCCTTGATGACCCCCTTAAGATGTCACACTGCGCAAGATCAGTCGACGAGGGAGATTGTTCTTCTCATCCAGGAACTGCCGGAAGATCAGGACATTGGGAGAAATGACATTGTTGCGGTGAAGCAGCCACAAGTTGTCCTGCCACAACTCTCGTCTCTTCTTGCACACTGAGCGAAGCAAATGCTCCAGGACCTCTGGAGACATGCTGATTGATTGTCTGGCCCTGTGGCAAGAACTCATGGTGGATGATGCCTCTCACATCGTATGTGATCAACATGATTTTGACTTTTCATCGTATGTGATCAACATGATTTTGACTTTTGACTTTGCTTTCTTTGGCCGAGGCGACATTGGGCTGATACTATAGATAAGTTAGTACATATGTTATTTGTACGTCACATGCAAGATATTTAAAAAAAATTGTCTCTGATGAGTAGTATTAGAAGCAAAAAGAGACATTAAAACATTGACGCTTAACCAGAAGTAATACCGTTGCTTTGTAGTTGCCCGAGATGATTAATATTTGGTGAAGAAAGGCGAAAGATGTCGTGCGCTCATATAGATATTTGGAAATTGATGTTGCCTTCCTCTGCATTTGATACCACTTGTGTGCAATGTGTGAAACATTTGTCAGCTTGTGAAGTCTAAGCTTGGGGAACTTGTATTGCTGTAATTAAATGGCATGTGTGTGATTTTGAACAAATGACTGACAGCTGAATGAGCATCATTTGTGCCCTGTATGTGTGTATTCACTGTCCCTCTAATGACAGTTGATTGCAATATCATCCATGCCTGAGTGGTTGCTCACCCTGCTAGACGGATAAACCAACCGCCAAACCCCCAGGCTCTTCTGTGTGTGTGTGTGTGTGTGTGTGTGTTTGCGTGTGTGTGTTTGTGTGTGTGTGTGACTTGATTGGAGGTGAAACTCTGAAATCCTCCAAGGCTCATACAAATTTGCCACGTCAGGAAGGCAAATGTGCACACATACTGTACACATGGCCCATATACTGTAGATTTAAATACATCTGGTGTAATTTAGTTTATTTTCTCAGATTGCAAAAAAGGAGTAAATTCTATCATGGCCTTCATTCCCACATCAGTCCATTTGTTCTGATGAATTAGGAACAATATCAGTCAATCGCCGAGACGCCCCGCAAAAAATTGAATGCACACCTTATATTGAACCAGCCAACATGGAATCTCACATTCATATAATTCAATATCTGAGCAAGCCAGTGCCAGTTTCTTCTCTGACATGTACATTGGTACAGTATTTCAACGTACTAATGAGTAATGAGTGGTAGATAGTGGCAGTGAATTGCTGTCTTTGACACAGCAGACCACCGTTCAAATGCCTGTCAGGAACATTAACATCTTAATGGGAATGCTCAACCCAAATTCCAAGCCACTGTCTGTGTTAAAATGAGCAGGATGTATCAGGAAGGGCATCCGCCTCATGTAAAAACTATGCCAAAGAATATAATCACTGTGGCGACACCTGACGAGACGTGCCCCTACATGGAAAATCTCACTGACTGTATTGTCAACTTTCTACCAAGAGTGGGCTCTAATAAACTGTGAAAAGGTCATGAGTGCTTTAGTACAGTGGAGTTATATGCCCTGGAAATGTCTGTGTTGGATGGCTTACAATATCTCAGGGCAAATTATTTTTTACATTTTTTTTCATTAATTTGGTGCCCCCCCAGTTCTCATGGCATGGTGTGGTTGCGATTCAATCCTGAGCCCCTGTGACAATGCCAAAGTGTCTGAGCCATACACCGAACACGCCGTTGGTCACAATGCCGCTTTGAGTGCCATGAAGGTGGCAATGCGCTATACAAGCAAATGCCCATTTGCTATCCAAGAACCATTATATTTACCATTATGAATAAAAGTAACTTTATCCGAGTAGTCTTGACGCAAAGCGCTGAGGCCACTGCCCTGCCCTACCCCGCCTTCCGGTGCACCTGTCCTCTGAGCCAGCCTGGCATCCAGCAGTCTGGTTACCCAATAAGGGCAGACAGGCCTTGTTAGCTCAGTCAAGTGTATCTTTTCACCCCAAAGCCACGCTTGCGCCGGCATGCTGGCTCCTATAACCCTCTACGGCACTGTCTCCCAAGGTCAGCACGTCCTCTCAGTGTGGCGTGTTTTGTGTATGTGTCGTGTGTGAAGATAGATAAGAGAGGGCGTGCTGGGAGGGCAGCATTGAGATATGGGCTGGAAAGGATGGAAGCTAGAAGACAGAAACAACAACACAAATGTGTTTGTGTGCGCGTGCGTGACGAGATGTGTGTGGGATCGGGTGGAAAAGTGGGTCATGATACAGTATGTGTGCGTGGAGCTCACAAGCATTGTATTGAGCCCCAGGGTGGCCGCTGTCTGCATCTTCTGTGTCTCTCGAGCACACATTTGCATGCGTGCATAGAGACACATGCACACGCACACGCACACACACACACACACACACACACACACACACACACATACACAGCAATGCTTTGGCAGTGGCGGCAGCCTTTACCTTTCAGTGTTGTCTGCCTGAGCTAAACTCCTTAAAGGGAGAATCAGAGATACTGTAGTTATTTATACTCATCCTTTCTTGGTTCCTGCTCATCATGGTCACTTTTGGTTCTTTTCAGCTGCTGCTGAGGAGGTTTGCTGCATTTCCATGTGTTAGTGTCATTCGACAGGGAAAAATGAGTTACACATATTCTAAATAAATCTTGCAACAAGTAAAACATGCAGTCAGGTTACCTTAAAAACGTCATATGTTCTCTGCAGGAGCCCCAACACACACACAAAAGTAATATCAAATTGATACTAAATTCAAGCAAAACATATGAAAATACGGGTGTTTCACACTTGACAGGTTTGTTTTGGATAAAATGAGTTTTAGTGCTATTTCTCAAAGTGTGGTTTGTTCGATCAACTGTGAACGCTATCACTTGAACCCCGCTGTGCACCCGAAAAATTGGCCAGACAAACTCTTGGGCGGTTTGGATCTGTTCAGCTGAAATGGAAATGTTACACGGACCAACAAACACAGATAGTGTTTTTGGAGCAGAAGGCTTCGGGAAATCAGAAATATATAGCATTTAAGTTTGGTACGGTTGTCAAAAGTGTCAACAGTGCACATCATTTAATTCAGAAGCTCTTCTAGCTGTTTAAAAATAGAAATATAGCAAACCGATGAAACCAAGCAGATAATAATAATAATAATAATAATAGATTTTATTTATAAGCGCCTTTCAAGACACCCAAGGACACTTTACAATAACAAAAAACACAAAACAATACGGGTTGAGCAGCGGCAGCCAAAACGCGCCAGCGTTCACTCAACCCGAAAGTCAGAAAGAAACAAGGGAGGGAGAGGGGGAGAAAATAATGTTCATGTTTGAGGAGGTTTGAATTGCCTCTTCCAATAAAGTGATAGAAACTGACAAAATCAGGGATAAATTGATGCCCTCCCTAAAAAAAAAATTGTAATTAGGTGTAGATGCCACAAAATAGCAACAAGCACTTAGAACTGGGAGGATGATGAAGCGCCAGTGGCATGCATCTACCATGTATACAAACATGAACCCATGTTACATAAACTGTTGTCGTTAAATTATTCAACACGAGGCTCATCGGTAGCATTAATTAGGGTCCTAGCCGAAATAACACGGTTGCACAAACTGTCGTGACATCACTTCTGCAAACAAACAAGAACATCAGCACTTCACACAAAGATATTCATTTATTAAACTCACCTTTTGAGCTGAAAATGTGATACTTTAGTAGATGGCTGGATGAAATTCTGCTTTTGGTATGGTATTGGTATCACCTCAAGGTTTTTTGACCCACATTAAAACTTAAATAGGGCATAGTTGTGCAACTTTGTAAAGTAGGTCTACAAATCTGCAAGAAAGAATACACTTTTAGTAGCCAAAGAAACTTGGCTTCTACTATGGCTGGATCCATAATTGAGAATGGCAATTAAAGAAGTCTGTATCAAAGGTAGTGCTCTAAAAGCAGATTCTCCAGAGCTCCTTTTCTAATATGCCTATGTAAGATCGGACTGCTCTCACTTTGCCTGGACTATCTGAAATCCCAAGCAAGTTGCATAGAATAATCCCCATAGGAACTCCATCAAGATCGTATGCAGCATCATTCTATTATTTCACACTTCTGACATGGTATACCAGACATGCGGACGTCTAATGGAACATTTTTTTTACACAGTAAAGCTGGACACTGAATACTTTCTTAGTCACTTTCAGAAAAAAAAAGACTTTCCAGGTAAGTAGGAAAAGCAGCTGTCTGCTTAATTATAGCAAATCACTCAGTTTACACTTTGTGTTTGTATGTGGGTGCATCTGCATACTTTGAGTTTGGGGAAATTATCTTATTCCCATTCTGCTTGTTTTTTTTTTGTTTGTGTATGTGTGTACACCCATGCTCTCTGACACTGCAGCTGAGCCTCATCTCAGTATCTCTGCAGGGTGCTTTACACACCTGTGGGTAAATCAATAACAGAGTTACAGCACAGAAGTGTTTATTTTTTCCTCATTCTGAGCCGGTATTTGGTTGGTAACTACTACATTTGCCCACTTCTAGCTTAGATTTGTCTCCATATTCATTTAATTTATTTTGCTCTCTGCATGAATACACTTGCTTTTCCGTGCTTTTAACCCTGGCGTTTTTGTCCAACTAACCGTCTATATCAGGGGTGGGCAATTATTTTCCCGGGCGGGCCAAATGAGAAGCAGAAAATATTGTGGAGGGCCGGGCCAAAAGTTAGAAATCTACTCCTGATTTCGATTTTATTTCTACGTTGAAATAAGTTAATGGCATTGTTTACAGAAGCTGATAAGATTATGTATTATTTCTCGATAATGAAAATGCAGTTATTTTACAGAAAAATGATTTCTTCAGTGAAATTATGCAAAACAGTTCTAATTGTGCAACACTTGTAACTCTTTTTCAGTAAGATGAACACTACAATGCTTTCTGATTTTAAATTTCCCATGAAGATAGCACAATGTCTTTGTATGCCAGTAATAATGTAACAGAACTCACATTTTTTTTGTCCCAACTGCCAAACAATGTAGAAAAAATATAAGCAAGCATGTTTCAGTGTTTTGATTTTTTTTCTTGTTCAGGAGAGATCAATCTAGCCCAGGGGTAGGCAAACCTTATGGCTCGGGTGCCACATTGATTTCTAAATTTGACAGGTGGACCGGGTCAGCACAAGATACGGTACATATAAAAAAATGTATATGTTGACAGTCCATACCAAGCATCAACAGAACAAAAGTATTAAAGTATTACCTTTTTTTTTTTTTTTTAATGAGAACAGTGAAACAACTGTGATGAACGTCCAAGTATGTTAACATACAGTACATGTGTACACAAGCAACAAAGTGCAACCATATATTGCCCATAAACTGCAGCATACAGTACAGGTATATGACAAAATATAACAAAATTAGGACTATTTTCTCCAAAATGAGACAAGAGGTGGCTTTCTTTCCACTCACTGTCTCGAACTTGACCTCCCCTCAATCACCACACAAGACAGCGTTGCTCAGCTGATGTCGTGCATCGAACTTTTGAAGCCAGCCACGGGACGCTTCGAAGTCTTCGATGCCCATACCGCCATGGAAATCGATTGCTCTCTTATTAGCGGTCCAGTTTGCGGAAAGTTTTTAGCACGATAACAGTCAAACCATTTCAGGAAATGTTTATTTACTCGACTGTCCGTCGAGCCTCATACAATTCACCCTGAGCATGGAAACACCCAGAATCGGACTGAGCAAGAATCGCTTCCTTGTTTTTCAAAGTCTCGTAGATTTGAGTCTTTCAGACTCCAAGCGTCTCTTGAATGTTTCATACTTTGTAACCCGCTTTGTTTAATCAGATGCACTTCACTTACTGTTCCTCTTCGTTTGGATGCCATGATCTACAGGACGAAAAATGTTCGCAATTCCAGTAAAACTCACTACAATAAAGAGTCACTTGCATGTCGTCGTTTTGGAATCAACGATTGAAAATAGCGGCGCAGACACACTTATTCTGACGTATCGAGCGGAGTTACTTGATTTAGTGCTACTACTGCGGGCTTCCGTATCATCTACCCCTCCCTCTCTGTGCTCTGCAACTTCAAGTAACTACGCCACCTGGCGTTGAAATGCCTGTCATTACAAGTCCAAATGAAATGAATACAATCATTTACATCGAACCTTAATTGTGTACTGTGCCAACCATCGGCGGGCTGGATTAAAAAGACCAGCGGGCCGAATCCGGCCCGCGGGCCGTAATTTGCCCAGGTTTGGTCTATATGCTGCTTTCACAAATTCACCCACACCACGAACCCTCTCCCTCCAATCTGCATAGTGAGTATGCAGTCGAAATGTGTTCTGACCTTGGGTGCATGGTGCAGGCGCACAGTCTGACCCCAGGGGTTGCTTTTTCAATATCAGCCTGCCTGCTGTGTTTTTATATCGTTTTGTGGTGAAATCAATGCAAATAAACACTTGTAGGAAGACCGTTCATGTATTAAATTTGTCTGTTTTGCTCTGTCTGTAGAAGTCTTTTCAAAGAATGAGGTCACATATGAATAACAAACACACACACACACACACACACACACACACACACACACACACACACACACACATATATATATATATGTACTGTGTATATATATATGTGTGTGTGTGTGTGTGTGTGTGTGTGTGTGTGTGTATATATCTATATATATATATATATATATATATATATACACTGTATATATATCTCAAGGTAGACTGGCTTTGAAATTTGAACAGGTTTATAATTTGCCGGCCCCAACTGTTTTCAAAACACACTCTCAACATCTCAGGATAATCTTTCGGAGACATCCGAAAATTGGGACTTTTCCGATTTTGATCGCAAGGGAGGGCAAATACTCAACTTCGGCCAGATTGTTGGTGTGTGAAGCACGCTTTTGAGGCTATGCAGGTTATGGTTAGGATTTGCAAGTGGATAAGAAATGCGTTAGCAGTTAAATCTGGGTAAGCGATTATCATTTAGGGCGTGACCTGGAGTTACATTTTGTGTCAGTGGAGGAGTGGATCAAAAGAGATATGCTTCAAAATACCAACTTACCCGTGACCCCTAAACAGGATGCTTGTGGTCAACATGAAGGGATGTTCAATACCACTTTTTTCAGACTGATAACAGTACTAGTCCTGAACTCCGGAGTACTCACTGATACCGATGCCAAGTAACCGATACCACTAGTACTTTAGATACATAAAATGACAATTAAACCAATGACAGATACTGCATCTCAGTAGGTCCTCTTTGCTTAATAATTCACAAGCAACTGACTTTTGAAAGTACAGACACGCTCACGAATTCCAGGATGCTTGTCTTAACCCTCAGGGGTTTTCACCATCAGATAAGTCAACAGTTTTTTGCGTACATCTGCAGTAACCACATTTCACATAATTGCCTGATGGCCATGATATGCAAAAATTTAGCAAATCACCCCCTTGCCATTGGCTACACCTCTATACCTATGCAAATGTTATGCAAATCGAACTTTCCAGAGATTTCCTAATCACAGCGTTTCAGAGTTGTTTCAAAATAAGCATACTTACATGCTGAGTCATTGCAAGTAACTTTGCCACAATGATGTAGCGAACCGAAGAGCAAACTTGGGAACCACCAATTGGTTATTTTTGTTGTCAAAGCATGATACGACATGGGAGTTGTTCCTAGCCTGGCGTCACGTTTTTTGAAACTTCCAAGGATGATGATTCAATATCGAAAGTAAATCTTTGTATAGGTTTACAAGAGTCCATCCATTTTCTAACCTGCTTATCCTCACGAGGGTCTCGGGCGTGCTGGAGCTTATCCCAGCTTTCTTCAGGCAGTAGGTGGGATTCACCCTGAACTATTTGTCAGCCAATCGCAGTGTTTACAGAGAGAAGAGTTTTAATTTGATTGTTTCCCTTCTGCTTGTAAGATAGTTTACTCTTTCTGTAGTCGTGTCTCCCTGAATGCAAGGGGGCTCATGGGATATTGTGAAAACAAATTGGGAATTTTGGAAAATAGATCTTTTAATTGCTTGTATCTAAATACTTGGTTGTCTGGAATCCCTGACCACTCATCAAGTGTGAAGTCACACAACCAAGGCCCAACCTGCTGCAGAGACTGGAATGGCTCGAAACCTTACCTGGAATCTCTAGGGATATGGTGACCTCATCATCATCATCATCATCATCATCATAGAGGGCAGAATGATTTTAAGAAGAAAGATTTGACCTTTACAAAAAAGTCTTCATCAGTATCTGAATAAATATGCACTTGGAATGATTATTAAACGCCCCCCCCCCACAGTATTGTTAAAATCAATTAAATTTTTACCGACCAAAGTGTTTGCATAATGCGGGGTGTCTACTCCCTTTTGAATCAAATATTTCATCATGACTGAACTAAGTAACGTGTGAACAATGAAATCTGTTTTTTTTTTCTCCACAGATGACCCAGCTGAAGCAGACCTATGGCTTCTGAACAGCTGCACTGTGAAAAATCCAGCAGAAGACCACTTCAGAAACTCAATCAAGTACTGAATTCCCAATTACTTTTCCCACCAGCATTTCTATATTAAACTTTTTAATTACTGGTACTTGCAAATGTTGGTTTACAAACAGCCCACCTCGCCATGACATTGCTCGGAACTGTTAAGCGGCTATTTCAATGCACATTACACACACATGAGCAGAGAATTACAGAAAGGGATGTACATTTGCATAAACACAGTGAAATTAAGCGAGAAACTGTTTTGCATTTTGATTAATTTTCCTCCATCAGGGGCACACCCACACGCGGCGGATGCGCTTATTGTGCTAGTGAGAGCAAACAATGATTCACTTGGGTTTGTTACAATTTTGGTGTTAAACTGTTTTTACCTCTGCCAGCAAAATCAACGTCAAAAGTCAGCCAAGTTGTACTTAAGTGCAGTGTACGGTGTAAAGTCTTTATGTGCTGGATATACAGATTTTTCACTGAGTAAAATGCTGGTAAAAGTTTCTTGGTCACAGGTCAAAATATATTTAAAACAGAATGCAATGATTTGAACATCCTTTTCAACTCTTATACAGTTCAATACACTGCAAAGACAAGCTATTATTAGTATACCGTATTTTCCGCACTAAAAGGCGCACCTAAAAGCCTTCCATTTTCTTAAAAGCTCACAGCGCGCCTTAAAATCCGATGCGCCTTGTGTATGGTCATTACGGTAATATGTCGACCCCAAAATGGCTCCTTGCTCGACACACGCTGACAACGGTGAGTTCAAACTTAAGGCGATCGGTTTCGCAGTTGAACACGGAAATAGAGCAGCGGCAAGAAAGTTAACGAGTCAGTTATACCTTGCTGTTGGTTAAATGAACTGTGTCGCTGCTTTATTAAAAAGTTTTACTGACATCTGATTGTTCTGTTGGCGTCTTCCTGATCGTAGCTCCATCTAGTGGATGCATTGTAGATTGCGTCTCATAATGCGGTGCACCCCATGTATGAAAAAAATGACAAAATAGGCCATTCAATGAAGGTGCGCCTCATAATCCAGTGTGCCTTTTCGTGTGGAAAATACGGTATCTAGATAGCATTCTCTCATTCATTAATTCTCCAAATCATTTTGTGGCACACTTAGAACGAGCAGTGCCATCAGCAAAACTACGGTAAGTGATAGACTTGTGCGCCCAGATAATACCTGCATGTTTACATATGGTAATATAATAATGCCACTTTGACGCTATTGTGAGTCTCTAGTGGATAGATTCATTCATGAAGTTTGGGTCCGTCTGTGGCTCTGGCTTTGAGGACATAAGTGGCGTACAGAGGTGTCAAATCCAGGTCCAGAAAGTAAAAACAGTTGAACTTTAGTCATTGGTGCTTTGACTCAACTGGCAGGTAAACGGCTCCCTGTAAGTAAATTGGGATTTAATTTGTGAGTGATTAAAACCATGCATAAAGCACACCTGTGGAATAATCACGCTGTCTAATTAGCAAAATGATGTGACTCATCTGTGAGGTGGATGGATTGTCTCGGCAAAGTAGAAGCACTCGCTAAGTAATACAGATTTACACGTGACTGAGCATTTTTGAGGGGAATAGGCATTTTGTGAAGTTAAAGTCTTCAATCTTTGAGTTCCGCTCACAAAAAATAGGAGCAAAAACATGAGTTACCGGTACTTAAAGTTTGTGTTCAGTGTGTGGTACCGTGGCAAATACTATTGTAAAAGTACTTTTGTATTCAAGTCATGCAGTATGAAAAAAAAATGCATGAAAACAAAAACAACAATTTGAGATTCAGTGATGATCATTAATTGAATCATATGAAATTGTCGCTTCCTGAATCATAACCGTAAATCAGTCATGAGGCGGTTATAGTTTCCCATGCATGGTTCCGTTTAGATTTTCAGGGATTTTAGCGAAGGGATTTCAGTCCACTTTGTTGTGGTTCAGAGAGGCAGTATGAAAATTCATTTTATTCCTTCTGGAGAACTGGGACACAGGTTCCCTGCCAAATATGGATGCAAATGTTTTGGAGCGTCGGTCTGTGAGAGAATGTGAGCAGATGGGCATATGACTTATGTACATTGTTCAACCATCAATCCACTGTATCTTAGCCTCTGTGATTTCCGTGGGAGCTGGCTCCGATCCCAGCTTCCAATAGGCACAGAAGAGACACCTTGTTGATTACTTACTAATTGACACCAAGGGAAATTTAAAATCTGCAAGGAACTTAACTTTAATTTATACCAACCACATATCCAATGAATTTAGGACATTGTGGAAAATGTCAGTCAAACAGAATACAGTGATCTGCGGATTATTTTGCATTTATATTCAACTGAAATAGCTACAAACCAAAGCTATTTCCCCTCCAAATTTTCTCTCATTTTATATTTGATGTAACATCTTCCCAAAAACATTAGACAGGGTCAACAAAAGACTGGGAAAGCTGAGGAGTGCAAAAAAACAGCACCTTTTTGGAACATTCCAAAGGTGAGCAGACTTATTAGAAAAAAGTGTGTGTCATAATTGGTTATAAAAGGAGCATCCTTGTAATGAAGCTCCAAGCAAGGATGGCACGAGTTGCACTACTTTGAACAAATACTTGAACAGTTTCAGAACATTCCTCAACATACGATGGCAAGAAATTTGGGGATTTTGTCACCTAATGTCCTTAATACAATATCATCTGAGTAGTCAGAATCTCTCGAGGAATCTCTGCACATAAGTAGAATGCCTGTGACCTTTGACCCCTCAGGCGGAATTGCATTAAAAACTGGCAACATTATGTCAATGATATTGCCACGTGGGCTCAGGGACACTTCAGAAAACCAGTGCCAGTTAACACCGTTTATCACTACAGTGAAAAATGCAAGTTAAAACTCAACCCTAAAAGCGAAAGCCATATATCAACAACTCTCCAAAAATACCACTGGTTTCTCTGAAACCCAAGCTCATCTGAGATGGACTGACGCAAAGTCGAAAAGTGTGATGCGGTTTTACGAATCCACATTACACATAGATGTCGTGTCCTCTGGGACGAAATGGAGAAAGTGAATTGTTATCAGCGCAAAGTTCGTAAGGCAGCATCTGTTATGGATCGTATGGGGATGTGTTGGTGTCCATGGCATGGGTGCATACAGGGTTTGGAACAACATAAAGTATGCTGGAATACAAGCAATATCTTTTTCAGTGTCACCCCTGCTTATTTTGGTTAGCAAATGTCAAGGCCACACTCCGCGCTTGTTACAACAGCATGACTTTGGAGTAAGACTTTGATTACTAGACTGGCTTGCCAGCTGTCCAGACCTGTGTCCAATTCAGATTATGTGGCGTATCATGAATACAACAATGGAGACCCCAAACTGTTGCCCAACTGAAGTTGTACATGAATAGGGAATGGAAAGGAATTTCACTGACAAAGCTTCGACAATTAGTGTCTTCAATTTCCAAATGCTTAGTGAGTGTTAAAACAAAAGGCTATCTAACACATTGTGAAACATGCCCTTGTTCCAAATTGTTGGAACATGTTTCAAGCATCAAATTCAAATGAGTGAATATTCGTTCTCGCTCGCAATCAATCACTTGTTTGACAACAACAAAAATCATCAGTTTGAACATTAAATATGTAATAATTGTATTGCATTAAATTGAATATACTGATGGTTGAAAAGGATTTGAAAATCATTTTATTTTGTTTTTATTGATGTTTTACAAAATGTCCCAACTTCAGTGGAAATGGGGTGGGTTTGTGCTTTAGAAGGAAACTCAGAAGGCCTGGACAGCCGCTGTAGGAGCAATTGAAGAAAATCATTTGTGGAGCTTCTATCCATTTTGTGTGTTTGTCCTTGATATGGTTGCTGGTGTTCGAGTTTTGATTTTGGGCACGCTGGACTGTCCCGGTCAATTGCAAGGTACATGTAGACAAATAGCCATTCACAGAAAAAATAATTAGAAGAAGAATTTACAGCCATTTGTCACATACATAATATGAAAAAAAACACGGTGCATTTCACCAATCACAGTCCTGGATACATCAGCAAACACACAGCTAGTGGCACACATTGGGCTACTTTAGCACCTGTGGAACAGATCGGGGTAAGGGTGTCTTGCTCAGTGGTTGATAGACTTGAACTGGTTTTGCCGTCGTGGCAGGCGACGATCTTACCCATTTGACCCCGGCTGCCCTTTCAACAATTTACAGTCTTGAATAAATGTAAGGAGCGTTTCGTAATGGAGGAAGAGGAAGCTAGAGTACTTGGGGAACCCGTATCTCCTAATTGAAGCAGATGCCCTAATCCCTAATTTTCCCATGCTTCCACTTACGTGAAATCGATTCATCCCAAACTTCCAAACACATTTTAGGTGTCAGCACATTGTTTTAAAATCACCATTGGTGAAAATCATAGCCAATGTACTCTAATTGTTTTAAGCAGGAGCTCCCTTTGTTGTATAAATTGGTAATGTAGCAATTCTTGAATGCTAACAAGTAAATTAGTGTTGATCATGGGGTTTAGGTATGCATGTTTTAAAATGCTAAACTGAATAGTTTAATTTAGTGTCAGACACCTTTCAATTCATTGACTGTGATTGCGTTACAGAAGGTGTTGCTCACCAGCGTGTAATTAAACAGCTCTGTTCATGCTTGCATTTTTGTTGTAGATTATTTTTTTTCTAGCTGGCTGTCTCTAGGAAGTTTTACGATACAGAGAATGTTTGCTTAATGAATTAGAACCAAATTCAGAGTTCTGTACATCCGTTTCTGAAATACGCCAATCCCCCTGTTTTATTGAAATTCATTTCATTATCATTTTAATATTCATGAAACAGCCATGAGAGAGCGAGGGGAGCGGGGAAAAAAACACTTTTTAATTGAAAAGGGACACACAACACACAGAATGAACTCTTGGAATATGTCCAAATTGTATATGCTTTGCTTATTGTGTGTATTGAGCCAGATGTTTGCTTTGGTGCTGCAAATAATTACTATGGCCTCTAGAAACTCTCTTGGCTGTGTTGCCTTGGCAGACGAGAAACTTTTAACCTTTTTTGGCCTCAATTGTGCAAACCACTTGTTCCTTTATGTATGTTGCTTGACAAACTTTCTTTGAATATTCAGTTTGTTACTTTTGACAATATTTGCTTTTTAAAATTACTTGAAATTATTTAACTTCTTTATGTTTTAATTACTTATAATTATAATATGTAATACTCATTTATGTGCCATATTTTACGTACTATAAGGTGCTTCGTCGTATAAGGTGCACCTTCAATGAATGCCCTATTTCAAAACGGTTTTCAGGTGCGGGCGCCCTGCATTATAAAGCGCATAGAATAGAAGCCACAATAGTGGCTGCATTTGCGTTATGCATCAACCAGATGGAGCTATGCTAAATGGAATACAATACAATGCAGCTTTAACAACCGCTGCAGCCGGAAAAAAGCACTTTCCAGAACATTTAAAATACTATGTCCAAGAAATCTGAAAATGTATCCATATATAGGACACATCGAATTATAAGGTGCACTTTCGGCTTTTGAGAAAATTGAATGCTTTTAGGTGCGCTTTATAGTGAGGAAAATACGGTACACATTACAATTAATGTAAGCATCCTTTAAAGTAATACAAAATGTAATAAAAAAAACGGACATTTATGAAGTTAGTGTGGTTTGTTTAAATTTGGCACAATATCTAAAATAAGCTAGTACGTATATTTGAAACCTTTTAAAGTTCCTGGTTGATCAGATCAATCATTTATTTTATTAGCGTGATGAGTTCTCATAATATACTTTACACCAGTGTGATATACGGTATAACCAGGATCACACTGGTGTAAAGCAGTGGTGTCTGAAACTCATTTTTGTCGTGAGTCACTTTCTAGTTATGGCTTCCCTCATTGGCCCGTTATAATGGTGAAACTATATGTTCATCTCATCATCTTATTATGTTTACACAAAACAATAATGGCTTACTAGTTTTAAAATTAGAACTCAAGGACAAAGGTTTGTTGTTTGCTGTTCAAGTTACTGGATAAAAGGTAACAAAAAATCTCTGTTATTATTAGTACATTTTGGTAGGTATTTTAGCAAGGATCATGAAAGTTGACACAAATGATTTGCTTTCGTGGGCTGCATAAAATGATGTGGCGGGCTGGATCTGGGCCCCGGGGCCCTGAGTTTGACACCAATAGTTTAAGTATTATGTAACTACCAAAAGACTATGGTCTTTGCTTTTTACTTGCTGCCTAACACTATTAAATAATTCATGAAATTTTGCATAATTTCAACATTTATTTTCTCAATTTCCTGATTTAATTACCCAGGAGTAGAGCATGCATGCCATTCTTGCTTCATATATTTAAGGGTGATTAATGTACATTCTAGAGCCTTTAGCCACATCTGCTCATTAGCAAGATGTCTACTGATGTTGGGCACACAGCTGAAGCAACCAGGAGATTGTCAGGGCAATCAGGTGGGCCAACTATATGTATTCTGCAATGACAGTCAAGTATGCAATTTCACCTGTCCAGTCGAATTGTAGACTTGGTACCAAGTATGAGTCACCTTGAAAAAAATAGTTACGTAATCTACAACATTGTATTTTGTACGGTGCTGTTTTGTCAAGCATAGTCGACTAAATGATTTACCCTTTATTCTTCTTACGAATGTTTTTTGGTGTCATTTTTTTTCTGGCCCTATGTTAACGAACAAGAAGGAACAAAATTTGCAGTAACAAATTGCAACTCATACAGGAGCTCACTCTTGAAAAATAAAAAGCTTAACATCCAACAAAATTGTTTTTAACATGATGATATTTTCAGAGGTTTCAGTCGGCATGAATTGAGATGTGCACATGAATTTTGGTGACGAATGGGCTCAAGTTTAAATACATGATGCGCAGGTAAGCTTTTTTTACATGGTAGTCAATGGTGACACTCCCCTGAGAGTCCTGTTGGCTACAGCGGGTTGCGTTTACATCACCACTGACACATTTTGGATCTAAAATGAATGTTCCATGATCTGCTGAAAACCACCAGAAAGTGATCCTAAAATCATTAATGAGTTTTTTTTTTTTTGGGTGGGGGTCAGTGGGGTGGTAATTTGTACTGTAGACATAATTTTTTTAAAACCAGAACTATAAAATATGTGCCAATGTTCGCCGCATTAGAGCACCCCTTTAATTTCTTATTTTCTGGCTTGTACCGATTTTATGTAATTAGGTTACAAAAAAACCCAACTTAATTCAATTACATAAAGTTATATAAAGTACGGTTCAGACTACAGGTACATTTATTCAAAATATGTGGCCCTGGGAAGAAACGGTTTGGACACCCTTCAGTGTTGAGTGGCCTGCTGTTATTTTCGGTATGAAATTACACTAGCAGTTCATTGTTATGTCAGGTAGCATTTTTGTTGAGATGCTACTTGCCGATAGATTGTTACGTCACATTTAAGGTAACACCGCCCCACCAACACAAAGTTACTCCACTGTCCTGTCCTTTTCAAGTAATGGCCAAACTGCAGAGAAACAAGATCATGACAAAGCCAAAAGCCAAGCAGCGCTGCAACAATGTTGTATGTGCAGATCCGCTTTAGCTAACTGTGGATCAGCATTAGGTTAACCGTTCGGATAACCAGTTACAAAGTAGTGATGTGTGGTACTGGCATTCAGTGATGTGCCTGGTGATAAATTAGTTTAGAACTAAACTAACGGAAAGTGTTAGGCCTTCCCTTCTGTCATTTATTATAAGCAGTCTAAAATCCGGTGTGACCTTTATATGTTTCCCCTCTTTTTTTTTTTTACTCAGGGCAGTTTAAGTCTGTTCACTGACTCCCATAGACAAGACATGGATTTGTAGTCAACTAGACAAGAAAACAGGCGCGCACGCCCGCACACACGCACGCACGCACGCACACACACACACACACACAGACGTGCAAAACTGCTGCTTTGGGGCTGGTTTTGGTACAACCCAGGGATTGGCATCAAATCTGTCAGTACTGCAGGGCATTAGCCTACATTTCAGTCTACACACTAACAAAAAAATCCTCATCGAAAAGGAGCAAGACGGACAGAGGGAAATGGCTGACGGGATAGAAATAGTGTGTTGACTTGAGGAGCCCAAAGGGCGCTCAAAGGTCAAGGCACTGCAATTTAACTTTATTTTTAATTTGATTTCTATCTTCTCTTCTTCTTGTGTCATGATTTAAATCAATCAAGCAAGCAATCAATCAAAGTTAAGACATATCTATACAAGGCTTTGTTTTAATGTCCCCCATTGTGTTGTCAACCTGTGCTCTGTGTTCTATTGTAGACCCGTGAAAATTTGTTTTGGTAAAGTATGGAAGCAGAGTTGTCATAATAATGACTTTTAATACGCCAATTTTTAGGGAAAAAATTGATTTGTAAATCATCCTGCAAACGGATATCTCACGTTTTTGTTGTTATTATTATTATTATTATTATTATTTATTCACATATTTTGCCAAGAGACTACAAATGTAAATTTGTTGTACATTCACGTTGGCACTTTTATGCAGCTATTCTATCGGTGTTCAATAATATACCATGTCTCTTTTAAATAAGCAACATTTACATGAACTCTGTGTTTGCAGAATGACAAGAAGGATTTTACCTTACAGCTGGGACCAACAAAAATTTGCTAATCTCGGTTTGGAGTAGTTACAACAGTGATAAAACAACTCGTGTGACTTGTACTGAGCACCTTTGAGTTGAGAATCTAAGATCTTTGTTCTTTTCTCTTCTTGTGTGATGTGGCTTGTTTTGTGCTTGGATAGAGACGCTAAGGTGAAATGCCACGGTTGATTCATTATGATATGGGTGGACACAAAAAGCAGTCTTCTCTATTGTTGGGAGCAAAATCAGCAATGTCACATCACTGATTTAGCCATTGGAAAGACCTCAAGAACTTGGTTCTTTGCTCCTTGCCTATTAGGAATGTGCAGAGACGATATTTACCGTATACTGAGTATACAATAAATACTTGCCTCTCGTGTACCGCATGGATCCACACTACTTTTTGCTATTCAAGTCTCCCTGATGAGTAGTTGTCATTTTCGCATGAAACATTTGTAATTGTCTTCCAAGGGTCAAGTGCAAACAAATAATCCTTGATAAAGCCAAACAGAAAACCGTAACTAGAGTCGTAGATCTTCGTCAAGGTTGAACAAGCCTTTGTCTACACCTTTGTATATACTGTACTCAACTTCTGCATATACCTGACTGTTATCATCATAAACGAAGATCCTTATGTATGAATATGCTGTATGCATATATAATATACATATATATTTGTATATATGTATTTCTATGTATATACATCCACACCCACATATATAAAGTATGTGCAATTTGCATATGTAAGTATATATAAGTGTGTGTGTGTGTGTGTGTGTGTGGGTAGGCATGTGGGTGTGTGTATATATATCTATGTATATATATATATGTATACAGTATATATATCTGTCTTTAAGAATTGAATATCCAATCGATTATCCCATCAGTAACTTGAATAATCACCCCCCCGCCCCAAACGTTGGACAATGAAGTGCATGCCTCTACACATGACAATTTAAGGTTGCCAAAGTTTATGTATATTAAAAGTCTTCTCATTTAAATAAAAACATTTTTCATATTCATTTTCGTATAAGGGTGGGCAGCTCTGGCCCTCGAGGACCGCTATCCTGCAAGTTTTATATGTTTCCCTCCTCCAACAAAACTGATTCAAATGATCAGAATTGTTAACAGGCTTCTGAAGAGCTTGCTGATGAGCTTGCTGGAGCAACACAGTAAACAAAGTACAGACAACTGGGCAGTGTACAGCCAGTGAAGGATTCTGCCTTAATCCCACGTCATAAAAATTTGCGGGGTTAAAAAGAAATTTCCGTTTCTGTGTTAATAATGCAGTGTTTTGGTCACCCAGATATATATTGCTCAGCTTAGTAGTGTAGAAAGTGTTTTTTTTACATTTCATTTGAAAGCGTAACTCATTCAGAGAAGGTGAGCCCTTTGAATCAACACGCATTAAAGGAATTTGAACAGACCTTTTAATCAGGTCAGCGGCTATCACTCTAGACCGAAGTGGATTTATCCTTTTTAAGTAATGCATGTTTTGTTAGGGAAGATTCACTAGATCTCTAGGCTACATGTTTAACCTTCAAGACATTCAGGCCCAACAATAGTCAGACTGAATTGTTTGCCGTGGACGCGCAATGTAGTAAAATAAAGTCTTTAAGCTTGTTTATCAGGAACGGTGATAGGCAAAGCAGACATCAGAAGGGACAATGGCAATGTGATGGAAGGCTAATAATGTTTAAATCCCTTTTCTTAATGGACTTGACTTTTATCTGCTCGATGGGCCAGGTATTAGTTCCTCTCATTTCCGGAGGCACTGAAAAGTTTTACAGTCTTTCAGTAATGGAATGTCAAGTCAGAGGACATTGGGTTTATCAACTGTTTTTCCGCATCAAATTTGCTCTCTTTCATTTATTTTTAGGCTGTAACTTTATGAAGGTTGCGGAAATGTTGCACAGCCTCAAATTCACTTGCACTAGTCATATTTAATTTTTCTTGTTGATTTTCTGCAAAACTCCCCAGATGGATTTTAGCTTTTTGCAAACATCAAAAGTCTTTGCCCCCATTCCTCACTTTATATTTGCATTTTTATTACCCTTATATTTCAAGTTTTTTTGTTTGATGATCTGAAACATCCATTATCCACTTGTGTTTAACTATTTCAGTTCATCAAACTGCCTTGAATATGCACACAAACAACATAACAAGTAGATACAAAAGCTTTTTTGAAATAACACTGTCTCCACTCAGGCTGCAGCTAAAGACAATTATAGTATTCCGACATTCTTCTGAAAATTGCATTTAATGACTAGTATTTCAATAAAATAAAATACTGGTCTGGATTAGAAAGTGGAATGAAGGTGGACTTTTTAAAGGTCTTTGAGAGACAGAATTCTTACTAAATGGCATGTGTTCTAATATTTATTTTCAGCCCTAACCTACAAAATAAATTCTTACAAAAATCATACAATGTGATTTCCAGATTTTTTTTAAAATTCTGTCTTTCACAGTGGCTATGGATTTACAAGGAAAATGTCAGAATTTGTAAGTGGGAGAAGTTGTAAAATTGCAGGGTTGTCAAATACTAATTAATCTGACTGTGAAAAGCTTTTGTTGGTGGCGCATCAATTTTTCATTTAATTCATTTTATGGATTTAGTGAAATTGATCATGTCTTGAGGCATTTGGAGACAAAGTAGAGTGCATTTTGAAGTCTCGAAAATGTTGCATCCACAGTCTTATTGTAAAATGATTCTCAACTTGTGGGTCGCGACCCAAAGCTAGATCGTGGAGAAGTAGTAAAAAAGAAAGTACAGTACAGAGGAAGGTCCGACATTGAAAGATAATTAGGTAAGTGACAGGAAGCTTTGCAGACGTGCGCATTAGCCACTAATTTACACCGTGAGTAAACATAGTGCAGCTCACCCTCTGGCTCGCAAATGTCATGGTGGGTGTTATGCGCAAAGCTTTTGAAAAGATAATATTCTATACGTGTGTTGTCAAGGGCCATCTTTAATCAAAACTTTTTTATACTCTTGGTGTCTACTTTGTGTTGGTGCTTCGGGTCACAGGATGACAGGTTGAGCGCCACTGTTGAAATTAAACTTGGGCATTTACATTATTTTTTGTTTGTTCATTGCCTTCTCACCAACCCCACCACCACCAACAATAATAATAATATTTTATTTGTAGATTACTTTTAAAAGATTCTCAAAGACACATTCAAGTTTTAAAGACAGGAAAATGTGTAAGAGTAAAAAAAGCAACCAAAACACACAAATTCAGAAATACAGTGCACAATTAGACCGAATGAAATAAGTAGAGGAATGAGACAACGTGATGAAAGCAGAGGGGGACAGTTACATTGTGGCGGGATTTAAATGATGGGAGGACAGTACTATATCATTTGTGTTGTGGGGGAGGAGAAGCAAAGGGCTATTTCCATGAAGGACTTTTAAAAATGTTTTTGTTAAATAGTGATGATAGAACCCACATTTGGAGTTAAATATGTAATACTTTACATTTTAAGATGTCAAAGATTGAGGGACGTCAAATCCTACACATGGACACACTGGTATTGTACGGCATTCTGAATAATCACAGCCTGTCACATTGTGGCTGTGGCTTTTATGAGGCTTTTCAGAAGAGCAGTCACAAACAACTACGGGCTTTTATCCGTTCATTCTCAGCTCGATGCTTGCTTTTAAGACACCCCACAGGGTTCCAGTGTGTGTTTTTTTTCAGCCGATTCTCAATTGTGGGTTGAACCCCTGAGAGGCCAAGTTAATATAGGATTGGAGATAAAAAGTGGACCTTTCACCCAAGTGTATTGCAAATGACTGAGTCTGTACATTTGAATACCAAGTCCAATTTTGCATTTTGTCAAGGGATTGAGTTGAAGTTTAGTTTCGGCGCTTTAAGGAATTATTTCATCCATACTGAAGGGCTCAGTGAGCATATCATCCAATTTAGTTTCGAAAGGAACGGGACAAAAGAGTAGAAACAATCAGTTTTAAAACTAGGCTAGGCTAAGCTTACGTGAATGTGAAGTCATTTTAGCGATGTTCACACGTTTGGTGTTGTATTATCCCCAATATTTTTCTATAATTGTAGTTTGAAGGTTAAAACTATGTGGCTCAAAATATTTTTGTAGACAGTATACTTTTTTTTAGATTTCCATTTTCTTGTGGCGAAAATATAAGATATCAAATATCCTTTGAACATATGCTTAAAATAGTTATTTCCGATCTCTGGTAGACCCAGATCAGTTGTGACCGGCAGTCGAGGCAAAGTAGATATCCTTTCATATCGTCTGCATTCACCCTTTAGGACAGGACCGGATTAGCAGCGTCTCATGTTAATAGCTCTCTCTCTCCTGCTGAAGAGGGAGTCTCAATGTTGCGTGAGCTTTGAAGAAACGAGGGAGAGCTAAATCTCTCAGTGGGATGTTGGATGGACTTTATCACGTGATTGCTTTGCAGGAAGCACTGGCATCTTATTAAAATACCATTTCCATGAAGCATTTTCTGAAAAAAAATATACATATATATATATCTACATATGTGAAGTCCATGAAGTAGGAAACTTTTTACTTTTTAAATGTATATTTTGTAAACCATTAGACTTGATGTTTTAAGACTTTAAATGTCACCATTAACATTTTCTCACATTTCTGTGTTGTATAAACACGATCAAAGGTCAAACCTTTGCAAGAAAAATAAGATTAAGATTTAGATATCCTTTATTTGTCCCGCAATGGGGAAATTACAATCAGAATTCAGAAAGGAAAACGCCGGGTAGGGAGAGGGGGGGAAAAAAAAAAAAACACGCTCGAACTATCCTCTTCTGAGGATAATTTAAGTCCAGGATAAAAAAAACAAAACGCAGTATTATTATTATTATTTATTGTTCATTGTACGGGAGGATTCAAATTGGTCTACAATACCTTAGCCAATCAGGATGCAGAATACAGTGTGGGTTTTTTCTCTGTTTGAAAAAATAATGCACTTGAAAAAAAAAATTGCGATATAGTGAGTCAATGAAAGGTGAACCATAATATAGCGAGGGATCACTGTATTTCAAATCTACTGATAATCTTTCTGATTTATCCCTTTATGCTAAGACGTGGCTTCAAGTGTTGATGTAAATGCAGTGTGAACATATAAGGGTAGAAACACCAAATAGTAGAATTAGTCACATTCTGTGTCCATTTCTTGCCACCTTAAAATGTTTCTTAAAATATTGCCAATGGTTTCAAGTTTGAAAATAGGTTAACCACTTTAAAATGTCTAGGCAGTCAACATACAAGAAATGGTAGCATTCAACTGCCCGGACATGAACGGTTAGAATTTCACTCTGCTCATTCTGTCATCTCAAATAAATGTTTTAAAGACGACTTACTCAGTATTTTATCAAGAATTAACATGTGTCCCATCATACGATTCTTTTAACAATTAAAACCAATTTTACTGTTGATCTTTGACATGTAACTCGCATCTTAAAATGTCAGATGAAAATCGAAAAACAAATCACTCTTTTTGAGTCATCAATGTACAGTATACTATCTCTGACCACTTTTTGTCGAACGTACAACTCAAAATTCATTTTATTATGACCTATTTTCTCGGAAGATTTACTTGGTATCTTTGTTTTGCCGCCGAACACTCTTGTACATTGACAACTTCACACCTTTTCGCTGCTCACTATTTAACTATGACCATCCTATTTAAATTCACCAACTCTCTGTCTGACCATCTCCAACATACTGTGTGTGGGTGTTCAGAAGAAACCAGCTGTCAGTGAAAATGGAGGTCATTTTTCTTGCAATTAAGTTGGTTTTACTTTGCCAAACGGTTTGCTTTGCCAAACCCTTTTGATGTAACCAGCTGTTATGTGGGATTCCTTAATTTGAGCTCTTGAGTAAGAGTGGATATAGAAATCCCCCCCCCCCCCCCTCCTAAAAAAAGGATTTGTACTGTTGTAGGAGGCCCAAATGTCACTATTTAGTGTAGCAGATGTGATTCTAGTTAAGCTCACAAAGAAAAATACTTAGAGATGGAGTAGTGATGTAATAGGATGCATGCAAATAGTTGTACGCTACAATGTCAACCATAGTGTCAAATTTGTAGGAGGCTTTTGAGTCACAAACCAAATTATTATTAAGGGTTGCACCCTCCATTAAGGTGAAGAGAACATTTTGTCTGACATTTGCAGCATTAAATCATCTCAAATTCACAGAGAAATAATTTTTCTTTAAATGGCAGAACTTCGCCTGTCATTGTCATCATAATGTATCCAATGTTCGACCAAAGACAAATGCATGTGTGGACCAAATTGTCCCTTCTGTAAAAGAACAAACAACAGACAACGTTCCCCAAAATAATTTCTCTTTAACATTATTCGTCATCATACATAAAGTCAGGGTGTTGCGATGAGGCAAGGGCTACTCTTAGCACAGCATGCCAAAAAATTTTTTTTTTTAAATCCAGTCAAAGATCAATTGTATTTGCAATGCATGACAGATACGATGAATTTCACTTGTCAAATTAGCGTGCAGATCCGTGCATATGATGCATGCAGTGAGCACATCACCAAACATATGTCCCCTTTACTCGTCTACAAGTTTACAGAACATTCAAGTATATGCTGGTTATCATCATAATGCTAACACTGCATTTGATTTGATCATATGTCGGTGCAATCCAACTGAATGGTGGGTCTTCACCTAAGTCATGTTTGGAGAACCTCAGTGTGGAGCCGGTGTTATTTCAATAAATTCAGGGGCCCAACTGTTGATGTACAAGAAATGAATAAGAATATTGACAGTAGTAACATTTAAAAGATTAAAACATTGCACAAGAACTCAATTTGGTGAAGCATGCCTTTTATTTGACAGCGATAAAAAATGTTTTTCTTGCAAAGCTGTTAACGACTGAGAGTTGGGTCCGTTTTGATGGTTTTCAGGTGCTCCAGCTTTTTCCTTCAGGTCGTTTTTCTCTCAGCTGGTGATGACAGATGAGAGCAAGGTCACACCATTACAGCTCTTTGTCTATCATTCTCTCACTCACTTATCGCCGCTCCACTTTTGTGCCTTCACTCAGCCTGGTGACTCAAGTTTTCCACCTCCTTTATTCAAAATTGTCCCCATTTTCCACGCGAGTTGTTTTTTGATCTTGGGTTCCCCAGTTGAAGCTCCTGTGTAAAGTGGATATAAAAAGTCTTCACACTAGCTCGTGATTGAAAAAAAGATTCTCTTTTCCAAATCACATCATAGATATTTGATTAGACTGGGGTCTAATCGATGTTCGATCGGATTCAGATCTGGACTCTGGCTTTGTTGATTTAGATGTGTGCTTTGGGTCATTGACATGCTGAAAAATGAAGCTTCTCTTCATTTTCAGCTTTCGATCAGAAGCCTGAATGTTATATGTTAACACTGACTGGTCTTTGGAGCTGTTCATAATTGCCTCCTCCTTGGCAAAGGCCCCAGTTCAGGTTGAAGAAAAAACAGCCGCCAAGCATGATGCCGCCACCATCATGCTTCACCACAGATAATGATGATCTCTGGTGACGAGCAGTGGTGTGATTGCACCACCATATACATTTTGTCATTATAGCCCAAAAAGTTCAAACTTGTTTTCATTTCACCACAAAACATGTTCCCATATGTGATTGGAAGACTTCAAGCGTAGTTTTGGAAATTGTAGCCAGACTTGGATGTTTTTTTTTTTTTTTAATCTTGCCACCTTTTCCCATCGCACAAATATACAGTGGTACCTTTACTTAGGAAATTAATTGGTTCCGGAACAAATTTCTTAATTAGAACATTTTGTAAGTAGAGACGCGTTTTCCATGTAAATGGCCTAATCCGTTCCAAGCCCCCCAAAATTCAGACGTAAATATTTTCTAAAGCATAAAAATGCATTGAAATATGTAACAAATACATGTTACAAATTAGATTATTGTACAATAAATCAGAATTGTGGATAATGTAAAAAACAAAGAATAGAGTAAAGAATAAAAATGATGGTCATTTCTTTTAACTGCACCTTCATTGTTTTTTTTTGCCCTCTTTAGTTCAGGTTCTCTCTCATAAGTGTTTTTTTTTTAGCCTGGCGTTTTGTAAAGAACTGAGCAAAGGATGTCTGCTTTTGTCATCTTTTAACAATCCTCAGAAAATGTCCAAGGCAAACATCAGCAGAGAGCGCGATCGCCCGACTGGTGACCACTTTTTCTGTGGATTCACATTTACGTAAAACTATCGGAACACCTCATGGCCCGATAGGTGAATGACGAAGACGCTGCATAAACACACATCTATCTACAGACACACAGGCACATATGGAAGATGCTGTGTAAGTCCATTGTGGACTCTCGCTCGTGCTGTAAAATGTGACTACCAATATGTCAGCAGAAGCATAGCAGAAGAGTTTAAGTTTATCTGTGGTGAATCAGCGGCACTTAAAGTGGTGGCAAGTGTATGACGACTCATTGATTTGACTCATTTGATTACTTCTGAACATATCCCCAGTTGTACGAGGGCCTGCACCCTCGTGCGATTCCATGATTTCTCGCTGCCCATCTTTAAAACCTGCCTCAAAACTCACTTGTATTCTTTGCCATTTGACTCAGCATGACCCAAATTATGATCTTAGTTATACTGTTTGGTGCCCTCTCCCGTCTTTGTTACTGATTGGTCGCTTTACTTTTGTATATGTTAGTTGCTCCATGTACAGCACTTTGTGTGCAGTGATGTCTGTTTGAAAGTGCTCTATAAATACAGTTGAGTTGAGTTGAGCTATGTATTTGTCTTCCCCTCTCTAAAAATTTCAAATATTTTTCTAATTGAGTCATACAGGATAGAGGACACAGATTGATTCTGAAAATGTAAGAAATTACTACTAATTGATTGTGTGTTCCTCTAATATTATTCCCAAATTTACCACTTTATTTACCAATATTTGTGCCTTACATAATTTGCTTTATGTTTGCAGTATTTCAAGTTTTTTTTCTTATATTAAAGATGATAAAATGCTTCTTAGTAATCAAGGGTCAATAGAAGCAAGGAGTAGAGTTCAATAAGATTTACTTCTATCTAGCCCTATTCAAATATTGACAATTTTTTACTTTTAATTTTGTTTCATTTGGCCTGTTTAGGATTTATTTTCTTTTGTCATTCTCACACCTTTGAAATGAATGAATGAATGAATTCATTCATTCATTCATTCACTATAGTTAGTTTTTCATCTTGAGTGACAGAAAAATACATGACTGTGACATAATAATGCTAATAAAAACTAACGAAATAAATTTGTACATGAACAGCAACACGGGCACAGCATGATGAAAGACGCAAATTAAAGATGTAATAGATGATACCACGCAGCTGGTTGACAGGTGGCTTTCACAGATTCAGAATGGCGTATGCATTGATTTCACCTCTGACCCAGTTACTTTAGCCGTCTTGGGTGGTGTTTGATTCAAAATCAATAGCAGAAGAACAATGTTTCCACGCAGGAGCGAAACTGTTCGACAAAAAAAAACAAACAAGTTCTTGACAATTTTTGGCGCCAGTTTTGTCACGCATCATGTCCAATAGCTATCATATAACTTACACTTTTAATAATCACTAAAAGATTTTGTATTTAGTTCTTTTAAAGTTATTCCCTCTCCAAAGACCTTATTCCGTACAGCCTCTTTACTAAAATTGTTTTATAATGACAAAAAGGTTCCATATTGGGATAGTCTAATGCCACTTTTATGTATAACTACCATGACTTTATCTTAACTGGAAATAAAAATACCATCTACCAATCTAAACAACCCACAGCTTTAAAATAATGACACATAAATGACTGAATAAATAAAAACTGCATTTTCACCGCATTTAAATGGGTATAGACAATTTAGTTTTAAAACGGTTGAAAATGATTCTTCACAAATGAGTCAAGATATAAAAGGCTGTTGAGTTGCTGCCTTGACATGGATGATGAGTGCAGGGAAATGCCAGCGTGAGATGGAGTTGATCTGGCAGCTGGCATATGGAGAATACCGCACTGACCCGGCGTACACACACACACGCACGCAATGCGGGCAGCACCTGCCTCTCATCCTCGCTCGTTCTTTTGAATGCGCTGAAATGTCTTCAGTGACATGAACGGCACGGGGAACAGCAATGCGGTGGAGAGACAAGAATCTGTTTTCACCATTTGTTTGGTCACATTTGTCATAATAGAGTAGTAAAGGTGACCATTATGTACTTAGTCTGTGTGTGGGGGTTTTTTTTTGTGTTTTTTTTTTTGTGTGTGAGAAGGTGTGAGAGACATGACTGACTTAGGTGGCAGGTGTGTGTGCGTAACAGCCAGCTTAGCAGCTGCTGTGTTCCTCTCAAGTATTTTTCTATAAACACAGAGGGACCAAACCGATGCTGAAACTTGATCAACCAGGATCAGTTCATCAACGGACAAAGACAGTGTGGATACCACAAACCTAAGCAAACACTCTAGTTTTAACACAAACATTTGACAGTTGATTCACACAATGTCCTAAACCTAAAACATTTTTCAACAGTTTTTCTTAACATGCTGTTGGTTAAACATGGTCAGCTTCTCTGACAAAATAAGCTAGTCCACAGCGCATCCAATTCCCTGGTGAGCTGGGTTTTTTTTTCAATGTTGAAAATGTCTGATTGTGAGCTAAACAGGCCTGCAAAAGACTGCCTTACAAGTTATTTTCTACGAACGGCATGCCATTACAGACAACATTCGCTCCCTCGCTAAATGTTGCCATTCCGCATGCACCTTGAGGGTGACAATTGACAGCTGTATCTCTTGAGAAACTTTGAAATAACACACACCGATTAAGACCTAGGGAGGAAACACTTGGCTTCTCAGTGGATGTCACATCCATCTTCTATAAATTAAAGCTTCCAGACATGCTTGATACATTAAGTCATGTAAAATGACATTACAACTTTTGACCTTTCAAAGGCTTATGCTGAAACCTCGAGGGGGGATTGTCGAAGTGGTGCACACCGTGAAAGAGACCGGAAGATGAGATAGAAATAGAAATAAATGGCAGCATGAAGGACAGGCAGTGAGATAAAAATGAGGTCATGGCTGAGGTAATGTTGAACTTGTTGATTGTTGCAAAGAAATTACCGTCCCTGCGACAGTCATCAACCCGCACTCATTTACAGTTAATCGTGGGTCTTGAAGGCATTTGGTTAATTATTTAGCCGGGCTTCTTTCTTATTTTCCAAGAACGCAGATGGATGTACTGCCACCGAGCCAGAAAACAATTTAACCAAACAATATTTGGAGTGACACAAGCCCCAGGCCTTCAACTTGGCCATAGGTGCATGTACTGTACAGCATGTGATGGAAGCACAGGCACAGGCACGGACACAGTAAGATGCCAACCTCTGGAAGGCACGAGGTCATTGGGTTGGTGCTTGAATATACCCGGGGCAGTCCTTAACCTCTGAGGTGCTATAAACAAACAGACAGATAGCTGGATATACAAGGAAGGAATACCGCTGTGGGGAAATTGGACCGCATGTGGTATATGGGCTACTCCCTTTCCTGGCTGCCCGAATATTATTGTAGCTCTGCAGTGACTTTGACATGCAATTTTGTTGTTCGAAAGATGCACTTGAAGGGGACACAGTGCACGTTTACCAGAATGGTTCACAGAGATGATGGAATTGAATTGCGTATACACATTCGTTATTCCTCAAACATTGAATGCATGCAATACAAGAGCAGTAAAATCTTTTTGAGTTATTTGGATGAATTACAGAGAGACACATATTTGTCTGATTTACTCATCATTTTATGTTCATAAACTTAAAGTGGGGAAAACAAAATCCAGAAATAAATTCTGTCATTCTTACTTGGTAATACACAGGCCTATGAAAACTCTTTCTACTCTAATTGATAACATTGTATTGGACTTAATTGGTTTTGAAGACATAAAGGACCTTGTGCTGTAATGAGATAGGACCGGTAATAATCGGTGAAGTTAATTAGTGAGACTTCATGCGCAAGTGCAGCAAATAGTTTTGTGGAGATTTATGTTTCACAAAAGACGACACGCAGTGGAATAGGTAGAGGGAAGGAATGAAAGAAACAGAAGAATTCTTAAGTACTAAGTGGAAAGTATGAAATCAAATCATTTATTTGGTGGCTTCAACAGTTTGATTGATCCTGTTTTTTTTCCCTCAAACCCTTTCAATTCCATTTTGAAAGTATGCTGATGTATGATTAAAATATGTCAAATGGAATTTTTATTCCTCTCTTTTAATTTGCTTTGACAGAAACAGCCTGCTTATTAAACTTAATGAATGAAAGAGATTTGCATCAACAAAGAAATGGAGACTGCTCTATTCATCTCCAACCAAAGGAAAATTACAACACTCCAAATGTATTTAAAAAACAAAAGCCTCCTCATTCAGCAGTTTTCATCCCAAACAGTTCACCACCCTTCAAACCTCGCCTTGAACCATCCTTTTTTAATTGGTGTCGGCTCAAGCAGTCGTACACATGGGAGTAAAGAGTTGTTTTTTTTCTCTTCAACACTCAAGTAATGGGCTTTTACATAGAAATTTAATCAGACAGTTGGCTTTGTGCATACTGCGTGCTTGGCTTTTAAATAGATGTTATTTAGGATAAATAAGGCTGTGTGGTTCAATGCGAAGGCCTTTTAGAGGGACTGATGAGCCACCAAGGAGCTACTTGAGGCTACGCTGGGGAGAAGACATCAGCCGGGGAAATTAACGGCCTGAATGGATGTTTAGACGCTGGTGTTTCACGAGATTCCTCATAGGGCTGCGTTGCGTCTTCTCCAAACATTGCCGTTCTACATGTATTCACATATCTGCTTCCATATGCATACCTCAATGGGTGTCAAGTGTTAAGAACATGTGTTAACAAGCTTAAAAATATACTGTATATATAAATTTAAAAAAAATAAAACTATAGTATATAAACGGAAAATCTTTATAACGTAGAGTGCTCAGATGCAAAATACCTTTTGTGTGAACTTTGGCTCTGTCTGATAATTGCCTTTTTTTTTGCGTTTCAGTTTACCGCTGGTTCTAAAACATTTTTCAGGCTAACAAGCGGTTTGCGGTTTTATCTATGACAAAATAGTGAGCTGGGAAAAAAAAGCGATTTCCCAGGATTTTTGATGTATCCCAGGTCACTGAGCATGTGCCATTCCACTTTAACAAACGCTCGTATGTAATAATTCATGATCTCGAAACCAATCATGGTTGTTTATGCTTGAACAAACTTAGCATCGACTCGTTCAACCAAGAATGCCCTTTCACCTCTGTCAGCCTGGTAACGATTTGTAGCTCTCTCCACTTTGGTATCAGCGCCCGCACGCACATACGCCTTTGGCGTCACTCTGGTATATATTCTAAAGGCGTAACGGCATAGATTTTTACATTAACACGCACACACTTTTTTCCTCTCTTTGGGAGTAGCTTTAGCTCACCGAGTGACCTCACATCTTTAACCTGACAAATGCTGGCTTTTAATATACCGATTGGCATTTCAATCAATTTCCCTGATCAATTATGGAGAAAACCAGTTAATGAATGAATATCAATAAAATGTATACTTTATGTAATACTTTTTAACATCAAACATTGCAGTGTTTTGTCACTAAAGAAGCCTAAACCTCTTCTGCGCAATAAATGTACCTACAATGTTATCAGTTCTTGTTGAAACTGGTGAGCGTGAACATCGTCTCGAAGAAATCAGATCAGCAAATGTAAAGGTAGCCTGCGCGCTAGTTTGGCCTAGGTAAACTTACTTTATTCAACGTGGAGCAGTGGATTGAGTCGAGAAAATCTCTTTCTAAATGTTTTGAGCTCCTCTTTCCATCTCTTTGTCAGACTCAGCTTATTCTGCCTGGATGAGTTGTGCCGTAGTGAAAGTCTGCTGGGCATTAATATTGAGCAGGCATCGTGTTTGTGTTTTGAAACTGAATCAATGGCACCGCTGCTGGTAGCCTGCAGCGCATGGCACTCCACTTTGCGCATATTTCTTCAAGACCAGGTTATAAATTTCAGAGTCCACGACTGGCCACTCAAGGACTTAAAGGCCCCACTCTCAGTCAATATTTCATTTCATCTTTAAATATATCAATCTAAATTGTAACTATGGTGATTTCCTGCTGACAGCTGTCCTAAAAAAAAGTACCGGTACATGGCTCTTTTAGGATTGAGGACAATCATTCCTGGTTACAATCTCATTAGCTGTTTGATGCAGAACATTTAATTCCGTGTTGTTTGTTTTCTCACCCTCAAATCCCTTCTTATAGTGTTCTCTCCACAGTTGCTTCAATCCCAAACCTCAGCCTCAGGCTGTGGTGGCCATACGGTCGTCTCCAGAACTCAGACCTGGCAAGATGCACTTCACTTGTTACTTACTTCCGCTGATCGTGTAATGCATTTTCTGTGCGTCTTGCTGTCTAAAATGTTCATGTAGGCCACAGGTGTCAAACTCCAGTGCTCAACCCCCTCTATCCTGCGTGATTTAGATGTTTCCCTGCTCCTGCCTGATTCAAATGCTCAGATCATCAGAAAGCTCTGCAGGAGACTGATAATGACCTTGAGTCAGGCAGGACAGTGTCCCTCGAAAACCAGACTGTTTTAATGAAAGACATGTATTTCCCGTATATGTGTTTTATTCAGCCCATGTTGATAATTTATCACAATCTATTTCTTATTGTCCGAAAGACCAAGCAAAAAATATGCATTACAGCTTTATTGATCACACGGCAGATTGGTTGTAACCTGTAAAAGGCTGATCTAAAACTGTCTTTTATTAACTGTAGCAGAGATAAATGTGGATAACTGAAAAAAGGAACACTTCACATTTAAATTGCAAAACTCGAGACTAAGCGGCTCTAATAGCTTCCACTGTAAAACGTTCTGGTTGTATAACAATTGAGTTGCTCAATGACTACTCACGCAGAAGTCTTCATTTGTAACCTTAATTGACGCTCAGCTGTTCTTCAGATGGCTTTTTGTATTTTACAACATGAATGAAATGTTTAATTTCAGAAACATAACTTACTCTGAAGTTATTGCGTCTATTGACTGTGTTACCATTTACTGTCGCGAGGGGTTGGGCATGTTGGCACAAACGGGTGTTTGATTTTATTTGAGCTCAACAAGTAAAAGGCTAAAACCAACCATTTGTTTTAGTGTTCAAGCAACCACCAATTGATGCTTTTCTGCCATCTTGTGCATGTATCTTTTTTTTTTCCTTCAGTATTTTCGGGGAATGACTGATTTTATGTCATTGTAAAGCTCCGCCATTAGCAAAATCACACACATGGCGGCAAGGCTTTGGCCTTTATGTGAACAACCTGCTGTCATCGAGTTTCAGCCACCTAGCTGCGCTTGCCAGCCCCCAAATGATTCAGTGTGCCTGTTCCAGATATACATGCTTTGCCAGATCATTAAGAAAACCGGCACCCAGTGCCACTTTCACAGCAATAACTGAACCTTGCTCCTCATTTATTCTCATTTATATTTTTCCTTAAAACTGTGAAACCCATAAAATGTGAACGCCCATGCGCTTATATATTTCTGATGTAAACAATGACTTCCCTAACATGACTCCATAGAGCATGGCACATTTTCAATGTGTTTTTATGTCGGCTTGCTCGTAATGCATACAGTAAAACTATTGAACATAGTTTCCAAAAATGATTCACCTTTTTTTTTCCCCCCTCGGTACAAGTCCTTATAGCCAAGATGCATTCTGCCAATTTGTTACCCAAGTGTTGGAGGGGAAAAAGGAAGTTCAGGTGCTTCTTTCAAATCGTTCACATCCCTCAATCATAACCCTCCTTTACAGTCTTTTGCTCTCCTCCTCCCTTTTCATTACCTTTATGCGGTCTTGTCATCGTTCCCATTGGTACTACTCTATTGTTGGTTCTGTGTTTTTCATTTCATTTTGCTTCATTATTATCCTCACATTGTGGGGTTTTTTTCATTCCCCCCCAAAGAGACTTCCTTTCATACTTTTTGTTCTCCATGACTAAACTCCCTCTGAAGTACATGCAAATGTTTCTGTCCCTGGTTCTATCCTCTTAACAAAAAAACAAAATTTATCTCATTTTAAAATTACAGGTATTTCAGCAGCCCCCCCAAAAAACTATATAATGACCATCTGGAAAATGTGGGTCAGGAACAGCTCTCATTGATCTTACTTGTAGTCAAATCCCATAGGCGAAGAGTTTGTCAGGCGTTTTAGTTTGTAAACTTCTTCTCCCCGCCTCCCCCCAGAGAAACCATAATCTTCATATATGCAACCGTGTATTTCTCTACATTTATGTCGCCTATCCTGTCGGTCACTGATGATTCATCCCCTGCTGCTGGAAAATAGACACAAAACAAATATCGAAATATGAATAAAACATTACATAAATAGACATATATTTCTAAAGCAAAAGGCACTACACATATTTAAATTTGAATAACAGAATTCCTTGTGGCATTGAAATTGGGGCAATGGCATAACTGTCGATGGCAAAGCCAGAAAAGTTTGCTACGTTGTCAATAATAGAGTGTGAGAAAGAAAAGACAAAGTGTGACATATCCTCCTGCACACACCAGCTCATATCTCAATGACTGAGGCTTGATGGGTACTTAACTTTGCCTCTCGCTGCTTACGCTAATGCAGAGAGGTCAGGAGTGTGCTGATTGGCTGGCTCACTGTCAACTCAGCCAGAAACGTCTCTCCGAGTGCAAATGAGCGGATGAGCAAGGAGGTGAAACACTGGCGCAAGGACAAGAAAGAGGAGGAGTGGCACTGATGATGGAAAAAACCCCCAAAAAACTTTAAATATAAAATCTGCACATGGTTTTCCATACTATTACGAATATGGAGCATTCGCCAAAATATCATGGCCTTTTTTTTAAATAATAAATAATAATTTACGCCACTGGCAAAAATTGAATGAAAATGAATATAATTTTGCTCTTGTTACGTTATGCAGTATTAAATTATTTATAAAAAGTATTAATAATTAAATGATGTGGAAAACAACTGTAAATAGCACTGCGATTTATCCATTTTGTATTTATATTGCACTTAATTGAACGGTGTTTGTTTGTTTTTTCTTCTTCTTTCTGCCTACATTCTTGCTGCTGGAGGCTGTAAATTTCCCCAGTGTGGGACAAATAAAGGATATCTTATCTTATCTTAAATATACTATGTCAACCAACAGCATTTTTGTTGATCAAGTTACAATTAACATCAGAACCCTTCATTGATATCACCTTAACAATCTCAGTCATTGAAATTGTATAGTATACCGCCGTCCAACCCGATTGGTCATCACAGGTCCTCAATGGGCTTAAGGTCAGAGACTGGTCATGGCCATTGGCCACACCATTGTCCTTCCATTATACCTAAAGAAGCTAAAACTTCATTTTTTTTTTTTTTACATTTTCTTTTTTTTAATCTCTGCTGCCTGTGATTGGTGCTCTCAAGTTATTTTACACTGGAAGCCACTGTTCTTTTTCCTTCTTATTATTCTGATTGTTATTATTAAGACTTGTCAGCCCATGATTCATTCAAATTTTGTATACATTTTATTTGCAACGGACAATTCATGAATAAGCATTAAACTGATAACTTCACAAAACCTTTGAACGATACAGGAAAAACATGTTTCAACATTCACAACTCTTATATCGGTTTAAAAAGTAAACCACTGACAAATGAAACGTAACCACTCTTGCTCAAGGCAATTTTCAAGAAACGTTTGGGTCAAATTACCAACTCTTAAACTTCAGGGACTGTTGACTTTGGAGCTTACTTGATAGAAGGAACATATGGTTGGCTCGGTGCATAATGAACTCATGTGGTTCCCCACTAGGTAGGTATTGCTAAATGGTCGCGGTGTCAGACGGCCGGATGAGTCGTTGAAAGGACATAATTCTTACACCCACAAACTTCTCTTAACAGACTTGATTTTAAACCTGACAAAAACCACCATTGCAATGAATCTTTGCTTTGATTTTCAGAATACACTCTCACAGCTGTGCCAATTGTATTTGAGCTTTTTAGCAACAAGCGAGCCATCGTTTTTTTTTTTTTGGTTGTTTTTTTTTAAACTGCAGTTCAAGATTACTTTCAGATGTTTGGCTTTTCCCCCTTAAGATGTTCTTAAAGCATTGACGAAGCTTCTATATAGGCCACGCACTGTGCTTTTGCCTTGAGTGGTTCAACTTTGTATTTACAGTAAGGGCTTATCTAAATCAACCTGATCAATTGAGTTAGACATTTAGTCTGGTCTAATTTGACTGATTCACTGTGTCCACTCGGCTGTTAAAAACCAGCATGTACAGCATATCCCTCCTCACCGTCCATATATACTGTACATAGCGCAGAGGTCATACATCTATGCATAGGCTGTTACATCGCCATCCGTGACTCTTAGTATGCGCTTGTACGGTATGTTTAAGGCATGTGGTTTGTTAATACCATGTGTGGGTGTGCATGGATGCGTGTGGTCTTCAGGCAATGGAGAGCAGCAACACAAAGTTGACGGGGGGCTGCAGACGTTTAGGGCGCGATGCCAAGGAAATGGGCCTGCACGCACGCACATGCACGCACGCGCACGCACGCACGCACTCACACACGCACGCATGCACACAACACACTCCTTGTTTTGCGATCTTGTGGGACATCTGCTCTGGTCCGGGTCACTGGCATGAATGCTCGGTTGGGCTCCAAAGTATCGCCACGGCAACTGCATCGCATAAACTCATCCCATCCAGGAACAATGTGCGACTAAACTGTCCTGTTCCCCTGGAGGTGATGAGACAGTGACTCTGATGCCGCCTGCTTACTTGCTATGTATGTCACAGCGATGTCTACAGGCAGGGAGCAAGTATCGCATTATAGGAGGGTTTGGAACGTTTTGGCAGGCGTTAGTGTGAATTATGCAGGCGTACCTCTACTGTGTGTGTGATGCGAATGCGAGTCCTTCTTGACGAGCATTGTCGAGAGAACAAGCATTGTCGAGAGAACAAGCTCGATTGTGTTTACTCTTCCTCCCTTCAACAAGCATTTCAGTTTCTTGTATTCACCATTTTGTCATTGAAGTGGACCCTCCAGATTTGAACAGCCCTAAGGTTGGACAGTTGGGACACCAACTCAAATATGTGTTGAAAGGAAAGTGTCTCATCATTCTGAACAAGTTATTCTGAAAATATTGTGATACCTTAGCAGACCTCTCTGTTCAGCCATCACCAAATGAATCACTCTGCATGTTTCACTGTTTCTTTAACTTCAAACTTTAAGATCAGTGTGATATATTGTCTCATTATACAAACGTGCTATATTGTGATATATTGAGAGAGCGGCGCATTTCAAGCTTGAGTTCAAGCAAAATCATGTCAAGGAGTACAGCCCGGGTTACGCGAAGATCATCATTACTCATATTTCCTTCGACACTTAAAGAGTAACTCAAAAGAGCATACCTCGAGGACCTATTAATTTCAGCCTATGTCAATAGAAGAGCAAACACTGAATCACTGATGCACGTGCTGGCACTCAAATGATTTAATGCTTCCATGATGAAGCAAGGTGATTTATGGAGTTGAGACCAATTGTGTTTTAATTTTGTTTTTAAACAGATTGTGACATCCAGGCTAATGCCTCGTTTAAATCTGGAATGCTTTGAGCATTGCTAGTGAAACTTGAAAGCATATAAAGAAACATTGACTGACTGCATTCCTGACTGCGTGAGCGTTAAACTTGTTCATAGCCCAAGATCAGTAGAAGCTGGATCCTGATCAGTGTTTTTATTTTCATGTGCTTTCATTTTTTTCCTGCTATGCATGTCTCACTTTTTTTTTTTAAACAATGCAGAAATAGATGTTCTTTGAGTCTCAATAGAAGAGGTGCTAAAATGATCCGAACCACAACATGCCAGCCATCTCTTTACGGGCGTTGACTTTCATCATTCACTGTGCTTTTGCTTGCTTCTGCTCTGAATTGGATTTGGCTTTCTTTACTCTGTACTTGCTCACCCACCTCCTCCACCTCAGTATCTTTGTTTTGCTGAAGAATACAAACACGCTGTGAACCAAAACACAACTGACAGTTTGCATCCAGTTTTATCGCTCCTCCTCCTCTGTCCTCTTAATTCCTCCCTCACATTCATGCGCCCCCTCCCTCCCTTCATCCCTCCGTTTCTACTTCCAGCTGTCAGGAGGCTTCATTATTAAAGATTCATGCGGGAGTCTGGGCAGCGCCTCCAAAAGCTTTTGTCAGACAGACCGAGTGTCTCAAATCTTACTGCCACTAACGAGAGGTGACATGGAAACACTCCCATAACCCCCCCCCCCCCCCACCCCCCAACACACGCGTGTGCGCGCATGCACACACACACACGCACACACACACACACACACACACACCCTCATGGTGGCTTCACTATGTAACGTTCTGCCAACTGTATTTATTTGTATTTTTTAAATACTGCATGTGGGCTCTTTCGTCATCGAAATAGACAGCTACAAAATAATTAGTGATGTCACTTTACCCATGTTGCGCTTAATGGTTCCAAGCTTGGCCTGGCATTTCCAATACCGGTGGTTGACTTTCCAATATATGTACAATAGATGCATATGATGTGCTGTGGTGGCAATAAATTATATTTGTGTTGCCTTATCATCCATCTGGCATAAAACCTTCGATGGTTTTAGAGTCAGAGAATAACCAGATTGACATGTCAACTCAGCGGACCTCTGAACTCTTTCACTGTGCTATAGGTTGTTTCTTGAATTGACCAGGCTGTGTTTCAACAGTGTCCTTCTCCCCTTAAATCACTTCCTCTCACATGGCAAAATTGCATTTTTGTTGTCATATTTTACAAGATGGTAACTCAACACAACAAAAAACCTTAAGGTTGTTTGGCTGTCCTTTTTTTCAACTCAAGTACCAAAATGTGTCATCCGCCTTCCTTGTAGCAAGAAACCAACACTGACAAGTGAAGGCGCTATTGGCATTTTGTCAAGCATTTGAATGAGAAGATTAGTGACTCTATATTTTCCTTCCAAACTCAATTTTTAGTGAAGGATGTAAACAGGCCCAGTTGTTTATAGCCATTATGTTATTTACATCAGCCTTGTCAAATTGTGAATGAAATGTGAATGTTGTCGGAGCACATTTTAAGAGTCTTTTTCTGAGAATTTCCTGTTCAACTGCAGTTTTCTTTAAAAAAAACAACAACTTTATTTTATCTTGTGTTTCCATTCTTCGCAGAAAAGCCCAAGAGCAACAGAAGAAGGTGGTGGTAGCCGGTTGTGTTCCACAGGCCCAACCTCGAATGGACTATCTCAAAGGTCTTAGCATCATTGGGGTATGTGTGCTATACTTGCTCTTGATACAATTGTGCATTTGGCCATAAATGACTTCAAAGTAAGAGTCTTAATATAAACACACTTTTGAAACTAAATAAAACATGTTTTGGTTTACGTTTCTGGACAACACAAACCCACACAAGGTATCACAGAACATTTTTTTTTTACCTGTCATTGACCTGGGTGGCGGCATGTTGAGACTCGTCTGGTCTGTTTGGTCCCCCGCATGCTGTTTAGTGAATCAGTCGCGCTCCCCAGAAGACAGGACCAGGATCACTGAAATAAATATGGAAGGGCAGTAGAAAAGAAGGCAGATGCCTGAGAATAAGGATCGAGAGAAATGTGATGGAAAAAAGTCAAACGGAATGATACATAGGGTGCCACATATTTACATAATGGCTACAAAAAGTCAACCTATGCCATGTTTGAATGAGGAAAAAAAAGAGACCGTGGAAATGTAGCAAAATACAGACATGGCTGACTGACAAATCATATATAATAAACTATTGCATGACTGCAAATCACTTTCTTGACTTTTCTTAGGTTCTTAGCTTTTCTTATGTAAAAGCAAGCTGGTATGTTGACCGTTTTTTTTTTTTTTAATTTTATGTCAAAATTATTTATCTGACAGATCTGTAGACATTTTTATCAACCCAGTCTAACAATCCAGACAAAGAATCAAAAATAATAGTAAGACTACTACTACTTATAATAATAACAATACTAAATAAATAAATAAATAAACAAATAATAAATGGATGGGCTTCGTTTTATCAACTTTAAACTTGTTTTGTTTCTCATTTCTGCACATTGATGCATGTTTATGGTTTCATTCTCTGAAGTCATCACTGGAAAAAATAGCATTGATATAATCCTCATGAGATTAAGTGATGCAGAGTCTCGACAGCAGATCATTCATTCATTCCCGCCTGTATAGAATGATCAGGACTACTATAACGCTTACTGGTCGTAGCGCATAACCACACTGCAGAATCAACACAACAAAAAACCTTAAGGTTGTTTAAGGTTAAGGACCAATTCAAGATGAATTCCACTGGTGTCACATTTCAAAGATTGCACATTTATGGACTGATAATACTTCCTAATAAAACAGAATTAGTAGGGGCTTGCTTATATTTCCTTCCCCCCAATTAGGTGTCCCAAGACTACTACATTTATTCCAACAATCTTCTGCGACTGTTATGATAAAACCTCATAACCAATTATGGTTGACAAAGTACAGTATTTAGTTGAGCTCCTACAAATAATCCCACGGGGAATTAACCCTTGTTGCTAGTACAACGGTGACTACAGTGGACATCTTATCATGTTATCAGGTTACAGGGTGCATGTAAGGGTTAATGTTATTTCTCTCTTTTTGGCTGCCAGCAGATGTATTTTACACAAAACAAATGATCTTTGAAGCCTTCCTTCATTCGCTCCTTGCTTTCTGAAAAGCTATTTAATGAATGAATTGAATGTGCCCCCCCCCCCAAAAAAAAAACCAAAAAGCAAAAACAACGTTGTTGGAATTGCCAGGCAATTGAACAACCCGATGTCCAGTCCCGATTACCGTCACTTTCAGATATACAGTTCGGGAGTAGGGAACGGCACACATTTTTGCATTAAATGCCCATCCCGATAAATAATGCAGTCCCATTTAAGTAAACATGCCCCGATGTAACGTAATTACATTCAAATCACATTCAAGTGGCATGTATGTATCATATAATTACATTCGGATAAACAAGCTTGTACGCGCGAACGCCTTGAGGGCACGGCAGAAACAGCTGGGAAGTTTGTCGCTGCTGTGCCTTCTATTGTCATGAATAGATTGGATTTTGCATTGATATCGACGCACGTGCGCACACAAACGGACAGACAGAAAGCCGAACATGCAAGAAGGGGCACATATGGTAACAATCACAGACCGAGGCGCACCAGTGCACGCGCACTTTCATGTGCTCTCCTATCCAAACACACAACAAGAGTGACAGTTGGTGGTATATGAAAATCAAATTCAAATTACCAGTCGTGAGTTTTTGCTTTGTCAATCCTCTTAACGGCTAGGTGGGGGGTGCTTAAGAGTGCTTTTGAATTAATTCACTCCTGTTCACATGAGCTGCGCCATGACGTGCCTTGTTTGTTCTGTTGTTTTGCTTTTCACAAGTTGGCTATGAAATGAATGACAGTGTAACTGCGTGCAAGGTACGCAAGAGTCACGCAAGCCCACCATGTTTCACGTCTCTGAACGAGACATGTCACATCCTTTATCTCAGATGCATCACGCATCTCCACGCAGACAAACAGCTCCGGCTCTGTAATCAGAGAATTACAGTGTGTAAGCAATTGTTGTAAACAAGAGATACCGACACATGAGCCCTCTGGGCGCACATCTTTTTGTACCCCTTGCATATTCTTTGTTCTTGTCTTTAAATTTGTCCCAGACCGAGTACCGTTACACGTTTCACACTGACAGCTAATGTTGTTTTATTTTACAAGATAACTGAGATGGAAGCTTGCTCAAAAAAGAACTACTTTGAAATGGAATAAAAATAATACTCTCTCAGCCAATGTCTTTACAGTAGTGTGTTCGGTGCGACCCCTTTCGTCTAAACACGGCAATCTGAGTTCTATTGCCTTTGTGTATTATAAGTGAAGCAGAAAATTCCACACGTTTTTATTGATCTCAGGGGGAGGCCGTTTTGCCTTGTGCCTTTTGACTGAAAATGACATCACCGTGTGAAGGGCCCAGGTAACTTTAAGACTGTCAAGGCTCACCTGTTTTCTTGGTTTGGTCATGTGACTTTCGCAAGCTAAGCTCTTGGACACCGTGATACCGTTGTCAGGCACCAGCATGTGTCAGTACATTCAAGTTTAATTACAGTCAATATTTGTATGAAATGTGAATGTATTGATGTGTGAAAAATGAAAGTAAATGCAAATCAAATGAAAAGCAGAAAGCAGGAGGTGCCTTTTTTTTGCATCGGGTGACATATTTTTATGTCACCAGGCAAAAGTAGCTTTTTGCGTGTCGTTCGTAATCTCAGCACAACAATATGGCCATCATCACAGGACCCCCCACAATTATTTTCAAGCTTTCACTGATCCACACAAAACGGGTTCTGACCCACCAGTTGAGAATCACAAGTCAAGATTATCCTCTGTTGTCATCCCCTACTTTTTTGTTCAATACAATCTGTTAATGCCAAACACACTACACTGCACATGGCAACAATCACATGGTGGCTTATGTTGCCACAGAGCGGGATATATGGCAGCATTCCAAGTACTTAATGGCCACTTTAAAACCTGAGCCATACCTCTCTCACATACTGTTTTACAGGTGGAGACTAAATGTACTGTTTAATGACGTCGCCTCAAACATTGATAGGAACTCAACGGCGCACACATTCCCCACTAACAGTTGCTTGCCGTATCTCCAGCATATCCAAGACATGCTGCAGAAATTCTATGTGACAAATTTGGATTTCTGCACATGTTCTCGTCCACATTGCGACTACTAAACGCAGACACAATCTGATTCATATCATACTGAGCTTCACTGTGCACGTTGTTTGTGTTTGTGTGCACAGCTTGTTGTAATATATGAACTGCTTGTGTTCATGTGGTCAGTATAGTTTAGTTTGGAATGCGAGCATGCTCGGCATCAATCAAGCTGCGTGTGCCTTTTGTGTATTTTAGGTCCAACAGATTGATCGAGTGGTCGAGGTGGTGGACGAGGCTGTTAAAGGTATTTGAATGCACCCAGAAAGACCTGCAAATATACACACCATTGTGATGTTATGACACCATTCAAAGACCCAACCTAATTACTTCTGGTTATTGCTCCCACTTTTGTTGTAATAATACGTGAAACAGCTTTCAATTCAATTTAATTGGATTATCTTAATGCAATGGGTGAAATAAAGAATGCCCCCCCCCCCATTCCTTATTTCACCAGGGGAAACAGCTATATGTCATGGCCTGGAAGCTTTTTGATTGCAGTAAAAAATGTTTTTAAGCAGTTACTTCAGGGTGAGCAACAAAATATGAAGTGTTAGTAATGCCTGTCCAGATGTTTTGGACAATACTTTTTCATTAAAAAGAGATTTATGTGTATGTTTAAGAATGATGTTTTGAATATAGCGATAATGTAAATTTCTATTTCCATTCTATTTCATAGATTAATAGTGAGCCAATTAAAAATTCAATGGTGCCAATAGTGGTGGTCAAAGTTGTATGAAATAAACCGCATTAATCACGTTTGGATCTTTCTTGTGAAGACAGACTCCCATGTCAGTGATTAGTAATTATTTAAACTATCTGGGCACCACAGTACTCTGCCGCTAATGGAGGTCACACAGAGTTTATTGTTGATGTCCGCTGAAGCTGTCATATACCCCCAGCTGTTCTCTTAAAAAATAACAACTGTAAAACACATTGCTTTTGTGTGCGCCCGTGCGCGTCCGTGCGTATTTGTGTGAGGGTGGTTTTCTGTGTGTGTGTGTTGTTTGCACTGCAAGCTTCCCGAACTAGGGACATCTAAATATTACAGTGCAATCGACCCCAAATTCTCTGACTGCAGGCATTAAATGTATGCACAGGCAGCACGTACATCTTCTGTAAGTTGTTGACTTTGACTACTGTCTTACATATTTTCCCTCAACGTCTTTCAGCATTTCTTTCCTTCATTCTTCTTACCCATTTGCCTTCTCATAACCTGACTCTATCCCGCCACACCTCCCAACCATTCTTCACCTTCCACCCCCACCCCCAAGAAACTAATTTCCCCAGTATCATTACTGTTTTTTATGACCTCATATAAATCGAGAGCTGTTACTTCAGCTCAGAGGCCAGGAGACCTTTAAACTGGGGGATATGCCTTTTGGAATGGTAACTAAAATGTGTATGCCAGTGAATTGCAAGACGCAGTTCTCCAACAAAATTTCTTGCGGGTTTCTTTTCCATGTGACAAAAAAATGAGCTAGCTTTTATGATCTCGCTTTGTGAAGCGTGAGATGATCATTTCGGTTTGGGTCTTGGTTTAAAAGGAATATAACTGCCACTCAATAAGAATACCGTAGCACAGTAAAGCTGTGTTTAATTTTACTGAATCCTTGAACCATAAAGCTTACGTTACTGCCTGTTGTAAATGACTTCCGTTATCTCAGGTTGATTTGCTGAGCACGCACACAGCATTTGAACATTGTTTTCACATAGAATATTGCTGGATGGAGCAGTTACTGTGGTTTCAGCCTTACTTAGCCAGTTTAGTTGGCTTTCACCGGCTGTTGGTTGTCTTGCAAACAGAGACGGTTGATGCCATTTTATCCAAGAGCCCTGCAAATCCATTCAAACTCATTCCACAGTGTGTACGATTTGTAGTTTCCTTTCATACTTTCCAAAACTAGTCAAGCAGCAATTTTACTCTCAAGAGCTGATCAACAATCCCTATGCCATCCACTGACATAAAGCTTTAGTGGAACTGTGCATGTAACATGGAACTCATCAGTCATTGGAAAATATCTTTATATGAACAGAAATTAAACAAATGGTGACAGATTATTCAGATGAATTTTCTGATTAATAGGCAACTAATTGATGGTCAAATTAATCGACAGCTATTATAATCGAGTAATCATTTACAGCCATTTTATAATTTACAGTGGTCCAAAGCTTCTGATTTGAGCCTCTTAACAGTAATTATTCATTAATGTTTGTTGTTCCTCATGAATGCAGTTTGAAACATTTGCAGACATCTGCTTTCACTTTGGAAAAGAACGATCAAGCCAGTAACAGGATCAGTTACCAAAAAAAAGCTGTCGAGTGCATCACTCCCTCGTATGATATTGTAAGATGTTTCTTTCTAAAGGTTTTTTTAATCACTAAACAATACCAAATAAACAACAATAATGGAGGGTGGTGTCTCTGTAATAGACTTAAATAAATAAATACAATTTTATCTATAGTTTTGACTAAAAAGGGGCGTTTTGAGAGTACTGTACTTAGTTATTTACTCCTTATTTTATTTCTCCCAAACAAATGGATAACATTGACGATGCAAGATAATATAAAGTAAAGTGAATATAAAGTAAGCTTTTTACTTCTTCCTACTCCCTTGAACATAATAACTGTGTTGAATGAAGACTGATTTCTTTCTTTTTACTACTTTATCTACCTTTTCTGTCAAATTATTACTGTATATGTTTTATGTTCAATAAACAAACCAAACCAAAATCATTTTCTGGATTAACCAAAAGAATTAACAAAATCGGTCCAATTTTCACTATGCGGCCGGATCATCCCTTTAATCAAAAGTGTAAATACTTGAAACGACTGAAATTCTGTGAGATTAAGGCCAAATTGTCAGTCAAAGAACTACTCTGAGCATACAAAAACCTTTGGACAGAGTTGCTGTTACTTCCTGTATGTGCCTACACCAAGGGTTTCTGTTACAAAAAGAAACCCATATTTTCCCTCTACAAAAAACTAAAACAAAATTAAAAAAAAAAAAGAAAAAACCTGCAGAAATTCCTGAAAAGTTAGTCTACACGAAAACACACTTGCAATAGAATCAGGATATTGTCAAAATGTTTCCAATTTCTCCATTGATCTGTTTGGTGGCAAGGGGACCTAACCCTGTAGGTAAGACACCCATGCAAAGAAGAAAATGTGTTTTTGATTTTCACTGACGTCGGATGCTATAACTCATTTATGTGTATCCCCTGTAGGCCTGTTTCCATGCTTCCATGTTTCTATTGGTGTTCCGATATTGTTCTCCTTTAGTTGGGAATGTCGCCTTAGATGACACCATTTCAGCTGTTATTCTCATGTTTTGTTTTGTTTTTTTCGCGGGGGGGTAGACATTTTGAAGATTTCGTGTGTATGTGTGTTTATGATGGAAATCCAGGCACATGAAGTTAGACGGGCCAATGCATCTACTTAGCTAGAGATCATTGGCTCCATAACAGCAAAATGACCTAATTTCGCGTTATTCACCAGGATAAACAAACTGTTAATCATGTTCCTTGCTTAAAAAAAAAAAAAAGATCAAGCTCAAGAATGAAAACATATCAGGGACAGAAACAAAGTTGACCCACTGACACTGATTTGAAATGTTATTCTGAATGATGTCAACACATTCTTTTGATGCCAAGTGACCTCTTATCAACACCAAATACTGTTCAGACGCTTGTTGCCGTCAAACACCAAAGTTATGCTTTGGTTTTATCAGAGTACGTGTGCATGTGCGTGTGTGTGTTTTTATCGTTACAGTATGCCTTGATGCACTTCAAAGCCATATCCCGTAAAGTTATCAGGCATGGCTCAGATATCAACACTGTTCCATAGGTGTCGCTTGGCCCATTGCATTGACAAGATGACCGATAAACATGAAACCCCCGCTCTCTTCTTCATCAGCCACTTTAGTCCGTTATTTCCAATGTTCCACATCCTGCTGATGCCTTCCAATCCAACAGGAGAGCCACCACATATGAGGCATCAACCGTAGGTCAACAAGTCATCCTTTTAGCCCCCTACCGTTGCGTTCCAACCATCCATCTCGCCATCGTATACGGCTTTCATCTTTGAGGAATTCATCTCCTGGCCTTCTATGCATCCTTTCTTTCCCACCTTCACCATCACCTTCTGGAAGGCATTTATGAGAGGATGGATTACATCAAGCCGTATTTTTAGAGGGGTGAATAAAGGAGAAAATGCAGGGACATTTGAAGGGTGGGAAAGACTTTTAGTTAGTAGTTAGTGAGCATAGATAGTGTGGTTATCCAGGTATATACTGTATCTGTGTATGTAGGAGGCTGCCCATCAGAACAATTGAGCCAGCTAAACTGTGTACAGTGATCCCACGCGACTTTGCGATTCACTTCTTGCGGATTCAGTGCATCGCGGATTTTTCAAAAATATTCATTTAAAAAAAATGCGAAAATGCCGCAAAAGGTCCGTGAGAGGCAGCGAAAGTCAGCAAAACAACAGTGAGTCACATATAGCAACATATACAGTACTACATGTATATTTCATGTTTATTTTTACTGTGTCTTGTTATTTATACACGAACCTAACCTAACGTATACATCTTATACATGTATATACAGTATATATTTGTATATAGCATTAATGTTAATGACTACAAATATTTCCTTTTACATGCATGTATAACATTACATTTGGCCTTATAAATATTATATATACTCATACACATGCACCTCCATGGGGGGCAGGGGGTGTACCTACTTCACAGATTTTCCTATTTCACGGGGGTTTCTGGTCCCCGTTAACCGCGATAAGCGAGGGATCACTGTACTGTATTTTGAGATGAGAATTGGACAGCACTGTTCCCTTTTGCCGACTCTGGTAAAACATAGTAATCTACCCAGTGGCATACAACTAACAAGATCAAAAGAGTTTTTCATTAAAAACTGTCGAGTATATGTGTAAAAATATTTCAGAGGAATTAAAGTAACACCTTGGAAAACTTCAAATTTAAATCTTCACGATGCTATCATTTGTACAGAGGAATTGTGCTGTCATGAAAATTTGTTAATAATCTGACTTCAAACAATTGATCAGAACCCCCCCTGAAAAAAAAACCTAAAAAAAAACAAAACAATCTCACTGTATCCCCAAAGAGCTCTCCGGCGATACGAATACAGTAGCAAGCTGTACGACAGCCAAATGTGTACCCAATCCTTCTTTTCTTGAGTGGAGTTTTCTCATTTTCCCCTCTTGTACTGGGATATTACGACCAGTCACGCCTCACCGATTGGCTCTTTGTACTCCTCAGGGGCAGATAGTAATTTTTATCTACCAATGATAGTCATGCTTCCTGCCTTGAGCCCATCCTCCCAGGAGACTCATGTAAAGCGGATGGGAGCAGCAAGACAATTCCATCCCTCAGCGCCTCCATCTCGCACAAAGCTGTCTATAAGATGACGAGAGAGAGGAGACCAGAGCATCCCATTTCTACACATTCAGGGCTTAGCATCACTGACATTTAACTTTTTGACTCAGTTATGGATTTTTATTTGCTCCCCGTGCATATTGTGCTTTCTCGATAGCTTTACCCATTTTGTAAGGTAAACATAACGGTTGCGCAGGTTGCGGGGGTCGGCAATGAGTTTTCATAAAAGACAGATTTCCACAAATAAAGGCAAAAGGGGGAAAAAAAGTTTCTCAATTTGAAGTGTTATTATTGTGTTAGTACAACACCACATTCATAATTTTATACGTACCGATGGATAGAAATCAAAGCGCGGAGAGTCTATTTTGCCTAAAGTGCAGTCAGTGAATGCGATGATCGATCACTGCCACGCATCTTATTCTTGTTTGTTTTCTGTTTTTGTGGCATGTTTTTGTGGTTCAATCAAAACAATAATTCAACATATCCTATTGTATGGGGAGCCTCGAAAGCAAAATGCAGGGTCTCAGTTTTCTCTTGCAGTGTGTCTGTAGATGTGCGGTGCTCAATCGCTTGCCGTTCGGTGAAGACACGCCAATTGAATTTTTTTGTGGTAGTCCACTTTAGTTGGGTTTTGTCACTTCACTTGGCATGTGTCAGCCCTTTCAGTGTTTATTTTAAAATGATGCAATTGTGTTTGATAAAATAAAACAAAACTGCCAACAAACCTGCAGTGAATGAGGAGACAGAGAGCTATTGTTGTAATTCACCTCACAATTTTGATTCTTGAATACAGGTCACTCAGTTCGTCTTTTGGGCCAGAAGAAAGATGGCGGCCGGAGGCTTGGGGGAGCCAGACTGGATCTTCCCAAGATAAGGAAAAACCCTCTCATTGAAATCATCTCCATTAACACAGGGTAAGACAAAAGGGATATACAACACAGTGTTCTCCAGCAGTGATCCCGATAGTGTGTATATGATTCAAGAGCTTGAGAGTACATTCATTACACAGCCTTCTAATAACATTAGTTTACTTTGTGTTACGTAACTTCTCAAGTAGGTACAACCATTCTACCTTCTTCACATGTACAGTCATGGAAACCCAGTAGTAGAACCCATGATTGACAGTTGTTCCGAAAATCATGTGGAAAGCTCCAGTTCCTCTTAATAGCTGCATTGCATCGGGGACATTCGACATTTATTACAAATCAAAACATGACGGAGAATATATTTACACAAAGAAGAACACAATGCTATTTATAATAATAAAGTAGCAGTCTTCATATTTGTCTTTACAAAGTCATTTTTCACATTCACTGAATGCATGATGGTGTTGCTTTCCTGCCAGTCACTCAATTTCTTGATTGAGTATGTGACCACCACTTCTGAGAACGGCTTCCCTGTGTTACATCGACCAACATGGTATTTTAGGACAAAAACGCACCCCTAATTTGATGCCTTTTTATTCACGTTTCGAAAGAGAACGGGATACTCCTCCTGTGTATGTGTATATTGGGGATTACATAAGGATGTTGTGCTTTACTAGCTTTATTTATTTATTCATTTATTTTGCTGCTATTAACATGAACACACTTACAAATATTTGCTTTTGTTAAAAGTCCCCCAACCTGTCCCCCCCCACCCCTGTATTGCTACACAGACGTTGCATTACTGGACTTAGTTTCTTTCGATGTATGGACTTGAACTGTATGTATTTATGTAAAATGGTAACTTACAACAACCTAACCACTTTTGCACGCATGCACATCTCGCAACATGCTTTGAGCTAATTTCATATTCACCAATCTAAACACCATTCTTTCAGTGGGCTAACCAAAAGGGGTTTGTGCAGACTAGACTAATTCTATTGTGCTTGACCGTCACTGACGATAATCCATCAGTCATTGCTGTGCACATCTTCAAGTTCCATACATTAATGATGTCCATCACAAAGCAACAAACGAAAAACAAGGTAGTATGCACAATGGTTGTTTGCTTTGATTTTGGTTTGCCACGTTTTTCATGTATAGATGCATCACGTAGTTCCTCTTAGTAGTTTTCTGACTTTATTTATTAACTACGTATTTATTCTCGTATCCATTGGAATAGAACTTGCCGACTAGAGCACTCTCACGTGCCCTTGGGTTCTGGACTGAAATTTATTACCGCCTAAACACCAGAGAGCCAGACATTCTTAATGTTAGGAGTGTGACATTGATGCAGTACAAGAACATTTTCCATCTACAGCACATTACAATAAATGTCATACTGGATGTAATGTATAATTTAGAGCTTGCATCAAGTTGAATGTTGCCGTTTTTTGAATTCTGTAGTCAATGTGTGCGCATGCCTTTATTTTGGTTTTCTTTAAGGGGTCAGAGCGGCGACAAACAAATCCTCTTGTTTTTATTTATTAATTTTTTTTACTGGAAGTGTTTTGGTAGGCTGCGGATAACATGAATAGTTGCTGCAAATCCATGCTGAACATCTGCTTTGTGTAATTTGGTCAGTCATTGGTGTCCCTAATTTGACCAGGCTCCGCTGATATAAAATTATATCTGAGCGAGACAGTGCATTCTTTATATGCTCTGTTTTTCGATCATCCATTCTAAATCCCCCTCTGAAGTCGTGACATCATTGGTGACATTTGTTAGCGGACAAAACAAGAGAGAGCTTTGTGTGACACGCAAATGCAGAGCAGACCCAACTTCTGCTGTCTCTTGTGTCAAAAGAGAATTTTGGAACGGTGACAAGAGAGAGGCATTGTAGGGTTTTTTTCTTTTCGACAAATGTGATATTGAAACCATGCTCTAGCATCACGCGCTTCTGTATTCATCCGCAGTTTGATGTTAAATTGATCAGTGTTACTTGTTCAGTGTCCTAAAACGTATTACTTTTATGACAATACAATTCTAAGAAATGCATAATTGCATACCCCCATTAGAAATAGCATTTATTTTCTCACATGTTCAATATTCTGGTCCCCTAAAGAAATAAGGAAAACACTATGGCTATCCGTCTGTAGGTTTCTAGTTATGCGACATTAACACCGGCACAATGCAACCATGAGGACAGCTGGTCTGTGCTCTATGGCATTTAGTGTACAGTGAAATTGAGATATACAACATCATTTGGCTTTATGGATGGATTGGACTGGTTATAATCAAATCAATCCAATCCCGATCCTGTCATTTTGTCAATCTCGATCCTGAATCAGACTCGATTCCGATGTGCTTCATTGGATCGGACCATCCGTACTCACATCGGTAGAAGCTCCACAAGACACAACTGCCCAGTCCGGCACGTCGCAGCTTCCAGAGGAAGTAGACACATTTGTGAGTCTTTTTCAGGTGATTCATTCAGTAGCAGCCAATTCTAGACCCGCTTTTTTTTCTTGGAAAAATTGAAAGAAAACCTATCTGGGGTTGAACGTGTGCAGTGTGAAAAGACATAAATATGTCTTTGGGAGTGAATGAGTGTGTCAGCTCCAGGTGAAATTCTTGGAAAGTTGGACACCGAATTCCATGTAGTTGCAGACCACTTCAACTGTTGCTCCTCCGATGTGCAGGTGGGAGAGGGAGGTGTCTGTTCTTCCTGAAGTCCAACACCATCTCCTTGGTCCTTTTCATATTCATGCAAAAGTTATCTTTGCACCAGTCCATGTGCATGATTCATCACGTTACCACTGTGTAATCCGCAAAATTGATTTCAGATGCCCCATTGTTGGTTATGGCACATGAACTACAATTTAGTTACACGAGCATTTATAATTTTACAGTAATTTATTCTCCCTATTTGTTTGCAATTTTTATATTTTAATAGGGAGTCCACCTGATTAGATTTTGTCCCGTCACCTTTACTTTAAGCACACTGACCTTCACAACGCCATCAGGGTGTATTTGTCCTGTGGTTTTCACACATGGGGCGAATTAAGGGGAATTTAACTCTGTTGCAGTTGATTCACAATAGAACTTTCATTAAGTTGCATATGAATATCATTTACACCTCTTGAATCCAAATTAGATTAGATTTCCCCCTTCCAGTAAATTACTTTAGTCCGGCCAACACTCAACCTCCCTGAGAAGTGTACTAAAGGCGCACTGGCATTTTTTTTTTTCTTCCCTCCCGGTCCATTAGGAGTTTATTTGCTTCAACTGGACAGATTCTTGGGTGCAAAAAAACACAACTTTATGTCCTTCACCAAACAAAATCTTAGAATAGGTTAGAATGAGGTTAGAATTACCTTAGAGTCACTCCGCTAAATCGCAATAAATATTCAATATAACCGAACGAACACAACACGCTAGCTCTAGATTTAAGACAAACACCAAATCGCAGTGCTATTAAGCTTGTTCATTGGTTGTGTGATACAAATAACAATTCAATTAGGCCAGATGTTGTATCTATCTCTCGCTTGCTCATTGTACCAGCTGCAAATTCACATGCTCTGAAATTAGTTCATGTTCCCCTTGATCACATGTAGTTTGCAAACATAATTAAGCATTTTGTGATATTGTTCTCGCCATTGCTCATTTTTGCCAATGCATATGCTCGAGGGTAGAGTTCACTGCTCAGATAGCCGACAAGTATTAAAAAAAAAGGGACTGCAGTTTTCTTTCTAATGCTCTGTTTTGTGTCCCCGTTTTAGAACATTTGATGCTATTAGCCAAGCTGGTGGTTTTGTACGTCTAAGCGTGTGTGTGTGTGTGTGTGTGTCTGGCCCGAGGGTACTCTAAGGGTCCCTTCGTACTGTGTTTATGTGTGTGTGTGGGTGTGTGTGTGTGTGTGTGTGTGTGTGTGCACGCGTGTGTAGATGTGTGTGTTGTCAGCATCAACAAAAGTCCTTTTGTGAGCCAGCTGAATTGTGATGCTTAGCATCATAAACCAGGAATTTACAGCCACTCAGTCAGAATGGGTCATTAAATATGTGTGCGCTGTGTGTTGCTCTGTTTGTTTGTCAAAACCATTGCCTTTGGACTCCAGGCATTAAAAATAAGCCGTTTGTTTCACAGTTACAGCTCATTTCGTTTCATTATGGTTCCCTTCCTTTCTTTCAATTTAGTTACATTTTGGGTGGTTGGCATCTCTTACATTGTTTCAATTCTAAAGTCTGATTTTCTGCCTTTTACAGCAAACCGATGACTTGCTTCATTATTTATGATTTCCAGGCACACAGGTAGATGAGCAGGCAGGAAATGTTCTCTCATTCGAAGTAAAAGCGGTTCCCTTGGTCAACTTCCAATATGTGTGGTTTTAGAATATATTCTTCCAGTAAGAGACAATGGAAAGCTTTGTTCATTGGAAAGACAATGTTTGTACAGTAACATCTAACATTGATAACTCAGATACGGTGCAGAAAGATGTCCATTGTTTTAAGTCCTAAAACGTAAAAAAACAATAAATTGTAGTGCTCAACTTTAATACGATGACAAGCGATGGACATTGTGGTTAGAAGAAAGTTAACAACTTAAAAGAGGAGCTGCCCCCATTGAGGAATAAATGGAGCAGGCTTCATGCAGTTGATTTGATTCTTTTTTCAAAAAGTGTATGATTTTGGATGTTTTGTTCCCTTAGCCATATTGTGCTCTATTGTACTTTGGCCTCATATGCTGCTGACATGCCCAGTGTACACTGAATTAAATTTTCAATTCAGTGGACATCCTTTTTCTTGTCTTGCCTCTGTGGTGGCATGTGGAATGGGAATAGCAATTGCGCTAATTAGGTTTTCTGTTAGTTTTACTGAAGTTTCAACGGATTCACTTTGGGGTTGAACTTAGTGGTTTTAATAGTGAAGCTTAATTTGCATGATTGGGATATCATTGAGTGTGCATGTCATGCTTGAATACTTTGACTTTTATTCCTGGAGAGCATCATTTGACTTTTATAGTGGATGGTTATCCAAGTCATTGCGTTCCCACAATGACGACCAAGCAACCTGGCTTGGAGGTCATTGTTTGTTATGCGGTCCGCAGTCATGGTTTCATAGAGTGGCACACATGCGTGTCCTGAATCCTTCATTCGTTGTGCAGGCGGAAACAAACCTAAAGTAAATAGCAGTGTTTTGAATTATTTTGAAAAAAAAAGTGCATTTTATTCATGATTTGAATCAATGAGATCTCAGTATGCGTGGGGTCAGTGGCAAATACTCTGATTGTCTTTTTCCCAGCAAATGTAATGCGATAAGAAAACCTTTATTTGTCACACAATGGAGAAATGTGCACATTTGTAAATACGTGCATGAGATACATGCTAAGCATTGGCAAATAAAAAGGCATTAACTAGTCAATGAAGCTGAGCAAAACCTTGCTTTTTACGAGAACTTGGTCCTGCTCATGTTGCAGATGGGTTGTGTGTTGGTTCTGGTGATGTGTGAATATTATTATTTTTTTAACTTAAAGCTATTGGCTTTCTATTCACCGGAATAAAAAAAAAAAAAACAACAACCTTTGAGCCTGTAGAACATTTTATCTATTTTGTTTTCGTCCATTACGCTCTTTTCATACCTGCTTTCTCCTAACCTCCTGACATAACAACACTTACTGAACACTTGTCTCCTTGGCAGGAATCTGAAATCCGAAAGCATTTTCGTCTACCTCTGAATGCGTGCTGCTCTTTACAAATTCTGCAAACCACCTACAAATAGGATTGAGTATTTTTGACTCATTTTCTGTCTCCTTTTATTGCTGCTCAGTCCTGGAATTACATATTTCAGAAATAATTGCTATGAATCACCACGCCAAAATACACACAGGCATGCGTTTGCTGTGTAAATACAGCCCAGAGACTTGCTGTGAAGTGTTTCTGTGAAACGGAGTAGCTTTTTCAATACGATTGTTTGAGGTCATCAGGCCCCACATGTGTGTTTGCTGCAATTTTCCTGTGATTTCCTTCTGGCAGCCACACATTCTCCGTCCACTCTCCGCGTCGACAAAGCACAATAATGGGTCTTATCAACCTTGCCGCTGACCTTAACATAGATTTGTGTTAAGCATTGTGACCAAGGTGTAACGTCAACAGCTTTAGCCAGCTGAGAGGGGTAAGTTTGGGGTCATAGACATGGACATACTGAGGAAAAACAATAAACCGTTAGGCTCAGAGGCCCAGGGTGAGAACTCCCCTCAAAACCACAGCCGCCACACTAATGTGCTGTTTGTCAGCATTAGAATTATTACCTAAAAAAAAAACTGTAATCGTTGAAACAATAGCACTTTGACCTGATATGCTGCAGAGGTATTTCTTGCCCTCCTTGTAGCTGTTGTGTCACAAGTCAGCCGGATAATAGACAAAAATAAGCTCTGTGTCATTGATATATTTATCCTTACACACAGTGCAGAAGATCGTCCACATTCTAATGTCCCCAAAGTTGTTTTACATTACTGTGTATGAATAATTGAGTGTATTAACATTTGAGGAATAATGTCGAGATCGCAAGTGGTAGCAATAGTTTTTGTGCTTCTTCCTACTCCCATTAAACATGTAAACTGCGCTGAATCAAGACGTCTGTAGATCTTTTCTGTATTTTCCTTCCTTTCAATCTTTATATTGTTGATTTATATTTATCTATCACTGTCTCTCTCTCTCTCTCTCTCTCTCTCTATATATATATATTTATATATATATATATATATAGATATATATATAGATAGATATATATATAAAACACACACACACTCACACACTCCGTTCAAATTTAAGTGACCATTCTCTCATCTCAAAATCATGAATAAACGACTGCTTGACAGTTCAGCTGTAACGTACACATTTCTGTTTGCCACACTTGGTTGGCAATTCCCCTCTCTTTTTGGTCTGTTTTGTTAAAGTGTCATACGGAGCCAAGGCCAACAATAAATGTGGTGTTGACATGCTTCAGAAATTTTGGCACTCAGAGCAAAGTGTTTTCACGACAATCAAATAGACTCTGAATCAAAAGTTGACAAACATAACGGAAAAGGGGTGTTTACACGAATTTCCGAAATGAAAAATTGACAATGCTTGCATGCACAATGTCGACAGAATCACATTACGTTTGGCACTTGCATGTTTTCTCTCACACATACACAAAGAAACCCACAAATCTTTTTATTTATTTATTTATTTTCTGCCACCCAAGAGCAACACACAAAAGTCGATTCTGTCACACACCTCCACCTCCTCTGGCAGTGCACCACAGTGGCCTTCCTGATGTTTATCAAACCAATGTATGGGTAGTTTTCAGCTCCAGTGGTCTGAACATATTATTCCATTTCCCTCTTTCCCGCTGTTTAACACACAAATTTGTGTTAGGCACACACACACACACACACACACACACACACACACACACACACACACACACACACACACACACACACACACACACACACACACACACACACACACACACACACACACACACACACACACACAACTCAACCTCTCTCAGTCACTGGGAGACCAGGAGGGCCTCTGCTCCCTGCAGTAAATCCAAAAGATTGATGTGTCTCCTTGGACAAAATGAGATTGTATGTCATTACAAGACATTACGCTACAGAACCCCCGAGTAACCGAATTAACACCAGCGTGTCACAGGAAAGCACACTTCACACACACGCGCGCACACACATTCAGACAACAGATTGTGTCTCAGAGTCTTTGAATATGCCAGGTTTTTCATGTTTCCCCTCCAAGTTTTGAAATTTCCCCAGTCAGCTCCAAGTTGTGAACTTGTGAATTTGACGTCGGCAAGACGCTTGCCAAGTTGACTTTGACAACTTTTGGAAGTCACGATGGAATCGACAGGGGCAGTTGTCTCCCCGTGTTCATTTTGAATACTGCCCATAATTTTTGACTTATTGTTTTCAGCCTAAGTGGTGTGTCGACAGCAGCAATGAGGCAATCATGATTTTGATTTCGGTGTGCTGGTTGTTGTTGATGGGGAGCTGTCTCAGCAGGGACTACAATTTTTTCACAGCTTGCACATTTCACAAGTCATCCAGCAGAGTCAAACAAAGCGTGACTGCTTGTTTTATGTCTTGAAATGAGGATTTTGATTCTCTTGGAAGATGCAGTGGTCTGTAGTTTTCTCTTGTTACCTTTTTGGTTTCAGCTCACCTCACTTGATACCAATGAGACGCACACTAAGAGTGACAAATGCAGCGGAATCTCTAAGGTTGAACACAATGGGCTCTTTGCACGGAATCTCCCACGTTGCATAAAAAGACAGGCAGGAATTGGAATTGTACAGGCTATCTTTTCCAAATCAAGAAAAAAGCGTATGTAGCGTATGTAGGTAGCTTTTCCCTGTCTTACCTCAAGAGAAACGAATGTCATCATCAGATGCATCAAGTCTTTGTAATCCATATCAAGAGTTCATTTTTAGTTCTGGGGGGGGGGGCTTGGAACGGATTAGGGCATTTACATGGAAATCGCGTCTCGACTTTCAAAATTTTCTAGTTAAGAAATTTCTTCCAAAACCAATTAATTTCGGAAGTAGAGATACCACTGTACATGTACCGGTAAGTGATGAGTCAGTTAAACGACGGTGGGAAATTCGGATTCCTTAAAACGCTGTTGAATGTGGATGACGATGTGCAGATTGGATTACTACAATGTTCATGGTGTTGTTACTTTTAGGTGTTTTTTTGTTACCTTTAGAATGGAATAAAAATCCGTCTTTGCAAGGCTCATACTGTTTACTCGAGATATGAATAGTTAGCCTAACAGGAAGAGTGTAAACTGTATTATCCACTATGGATCCGACGCCATGGCGCATTCACTTTGGTACCTCTGTTTTGTCTATTGTAGATTCAGAAACAACTCCCCCCAACCCTAATCGAAAATAATAGACATTTCCTCCAATCCATTCCACCGCTGAAGCTGTCATAAAACCTTTATTGACTGCACAGGAAAAATGTTAACTCCTGTATGATGAAACGTAAAAACCATAGACTAGCATTGACATTGACTGATGCATAGAATTTGAATGAAGCGGATGGTTCCTGACCTCACGCAAAACACGTTTTAAAGGCTGTTCAAGTGTAAAAAGAAGTTTTGCTGCACAATGAAACTAATAGTGTACTTATCCGTAACTGTGGTGGTGAATAATGGACACATACTGTACATGGTTGCCAATGTGCGGAATGTTACTGCCGGTCCCTGGAAGGCGCTTCTCATCACATGAAGACAAAACACACTTATCTTTTGCCTCTGTCTGAACAGAGACACACTCCTGGTACGCCACTATCAATTCCATTACTGGTTCCATGGCACCATATTTTCTCTTTGTCAACAACTGGTCGTGGAATCATACAAAAAACACGCTGAAGTCAAATAAAAATCACAACATGCTTGTATGTGTTCATGTTTTTACACCCATCAATGTTCGTCCTGTATTATACGTGGTACTTGGCGGCTATTTTATCAGAAATGGTTACAATGAACTACCGTTATAACGTACAGATTCGTTATATCCCCTGGGGTATGCTTTGACGAGGTTCGACTGTAGTTACTATGTAGTTATTGACCGAGTTGAAGTTTTGCAAAATATGCTGAGGTATTATTGCATGATAAATTTAACCGAAGCCTATTGCAAGGTCTTTGGAGTTTGTGGCTTTCACTTTTACTGTGTTCATGATACATATTGTCTAAATCAAGCGTGGTGAATGTAAAATATCCTACATCTCAAGTAAAATCTCAACCAAATAACCTATTTTAGTGAGTCTCAATATTTAGTCAGAGTCACTGGTTATTTAATTGTGCTCCAAACCATTTTTGTCTTGCAACAATGACCTGACTGATGTAGTGAAAACAGTCTCGAGGTCTGCCAACAGTCAAAACAAGAAGTTATGAAAACACTCAGACGTCCCATGTTGACATGAGGTTGTGGTCTCTCACCCATGCACTGTGCACGTGCTCTTTCTCTGCGAGCCAAAACAACAAGCAAGGCTTCTGTCGTAGATCTCGAAGGTCATCTTGTGACCTTTTGTCAAATTCACACGCAGTAGTTTCGCTCGCTAGCGTGACCAAATTCATGCACAAAGGCTTGATTGAATAAATTTTGAGCTATGCTGTTTTTGACACACAAAGCGCAGAAAGGCAGTTGGGTCAGGCTGCATGCATATTCAGATTCAACAAAAGCAAACACAGATATTCTATTATGGGAACTGTGAGGGAACCTCGTGCGTCTGTGTCTCAGCATTGATATCTTGACCAGAGATAATTATTGGCAAAAGAGAAAACAACTTGGCAGGGGCCACATTGTTTTGAAGATCTTACTAACTGCACGGGTCTTGAACAAGCGCGTGAAATTTTCCAATGTATTAGTAATAGCATTGTTGAACATTGCTGCCATTAGGATGATTTAACTGCCTCCCATGGTCTAAAAATGCTCGACAAATGTCCCCCCATATGGCTTCATTGTTTAGTTATGCTGCTCTATATTCTTTGACTCCCAACTTTGCCTTGCGGTGACTTAACGGTGCACTTGTCGAGCTCCGCTTTGTGCGCCGATATAATGGCAGTTTAAGGTTTTGTTTGCTCATTCACCAACTCCACCCTATCTCAGCGTGAACAGTAAGTGCACCCTGCTTTACAATTGAAAAACTCGCCAGTTTACCCGAGGAGTCGACGCTTTGTTTTGGTAATTGTGTTCTCAAGCCGGCACCGTGCAAACACCGTCAAAACGCATGCGCACATGGCCCAATTTGTTTATGCATGGAGCAGTTTTCTAATTAATGTGCAAACCCTAAGTGCTTATCATTGAGAAAACCTTTTCCTGCTTAACCGTCTCCACGTCTGCGTCTTTAAGATGCTGCACAAGGGAGTCCCTCTAAAGGAAACTGCTCGTGTGTGTGTGTGTGTGAGTGAGTGAGTGTGTGTGTGTGTGTGTGTGTGTGTGTGCACGCGCGCACATGTCAAGGGGGGTATACAAATGTATAGAGAAACCACAGGGTTTTCTTTTTTGAGACTTCAACACAATAGTGCTTTTAACAAAGACACACACACACACCTACACACACACACACCTATTCATGTGCACACAAACCAGGCTCAGACACACTGGGGAGGAAGCCCCTCTCATTGTAGCACATTGATGAACTACACAGTTGTCGAGTGCTCCAGCTACCTCTGTGGTTTAATTAGCCAGTAGGAAACAGAAGGGGGAAATCACATTGATAAAAGGGGTAAACAACATATAAGCATTTGTTTTTTGCTGTCATATGGATGTTGACAGGGATGAAGTTTCAAAATTCAAACTGCTTCCCACTTGGGGCCAGCAAACTTCAAATGCATGGCAGGCGTTTGCGTTTAGTCGGGCCATGCTGTGACACCGCTCCTCTTTTCCAACCTCTTTTTCTGTCCGAGCGCTGACTCGTTGTCGCACTTTGTTTGGGCTGATGGGGATGTCGAATCTGCTAATGCGTTGTTGTGATATTGGACAAATGCTCAGCAACAGCACGCTGACAAAGTCACATGTGCAGAATTGATACGCGCGCACGCACACACACACACACACACGCATATACAGGCGCTCAAGCTAGTAGACCACTGTCTCTTGAGATTAATGTTGGTGTGATCCACTCAGCTGGGCCTGATCACATTAAGATGGATGGACCCCCTGGTGGTGGCGGAGGCTGTGGTGTATGTCTGTGTGTGAGTGTTTGCAGGGTCCCATCTGTCTCTGTTTTCTCCACATCGAGGTTATGTGACCTAGCTGCCATCTTTAGTGCCCTCAACTGGGATAAGCAACGCATAGAGTGGCAGGGATAGACAGATTAAAACACAACTACTTTTCGACTCAATTTCTTGCCTTTGGTGACATGCCTCGATGATTGTAGTTTGTAGTTCTGAAGGATTACTGAAGCACTGTTGTGTTAATCTCTCACTGCTTCTTAAAGTGTTCTTTCAAACAATCGATTAGAAATGCTCGATTTAAATAAACTTTGGAGGAAGGGTTTTAATTTGTTTTGAGATGGTGGTTAGTGTTAAAAATTAGTGATCAAAGCAAGCACCAGTGGTGAGAAAAAAGGTTTTTTCTCTTAATTAATCTGTAGCAGTTTTGGCTCTGAAATACACACTTTGTACGACTTTAAATGACACTAATACAACTAAGGTCGACTACAATGTGCCCCGATTAGGACCTTGAAATAGTGGAAATAGCCGTTTCAAGATCTCTTTCATAAAATCCTTATGGACTGTGTGGGCAATTTCAGCCTTTTTCACAACCCCGTTTTGTTCAGTGGAGATCTCGGCGCTGTTGGACAGTCGGCGTTGGTGCGGCTGGATGGATGGCTGCTGAAGTTGAGGATGAGGAGAGAGGAGCGTCGGCGCACAGCGCCGATGCGTATTTGGAGCCGAGAGTCGCCGCTTGGAATTGAAATGGATTTCCATGGGACAGGAGAAGTGAACCAATGTCTTTTTTCGTCAATGGATGCTACAGCTTCTTGTTGAGTTTGAAATTTAGCTTGTAGCCGACGTGTGCACATTTTGAGCATGACGTCTCTGATCCACTGGTTAAAGGACACTTTGATTCTCTCCTCTTTCATCTGAAACTGCTTCAAACAACTAAGCGCGTGACGGAAAAGTGGTTAGGACTGCGCAACTGTCCGTGTTTTTATGTTATGTGTTGTGTTTATTATTTTACTTTATGTTAACTGTTTTGTTAAGCGCTTTGTTACAGCTGCCGCTGTTGTGAAAGCGCTATATGAATCAGCATGTATTGTATTGTATTGTGACTACGTTTCGATTGCTTGGCGGTATACAAGTGGACGTGCAGAGGTTTCTTGAATTCCAATCGTGCAAACTCAGGGACGCTCAACTTCAGATGTTGCACTGTAGTTCTCTCTATATGGGATTGGGGTGGAAAACTCAAATCAAACTTGTACCTCCAGCCCACCCCTCAAGTGCACATACATACAAGCTAAAATTAAAATGGCATGGTGTGAACCCGATTACTTGGTTTGAGGAGTTCAGAAAAAAAGCGTGCGTTTAGAAGAGGAGCATGCTTTGGCACCTGCATGCAAGCGTTGTTATTTGAACCAGATATTTGTATCTCTTTGGGTCCAAGGTCAGTTGATGTGAAGCCACAATGCAATGTGTGCTGTTTTGATTTTTCTGGGTAGCAGACAGAATAGTTTTCTCATAATCCCACATATACCGTCATCAAATTAGTTGTTGCAAAGCACAACCTTTTCTGGTTATAAATCTTTGGTTAGACGTTTTTGTCGAGGCAATTTATTCCACACGGCGATTTAGAAACACAGAAAGCTTTTCAATATGGTTTGTATAAAAGGCACACAGTGAGCCAACAGAGGGTTCTTTCATTAAAGAAACTGGGCTGAGGTCAATTATTTGTCACGGTTTGGGTATTTTAAGACATTTGGATGAAACATTCTTGACATGCTGTAGCAAATTGCAAACCACATCAACGATTTTTGCACCAAAATGTGTCTTTCACTGATCCAACCGAAATGTCAGATATCAGACATTAATGTCTGGACTCCAAAATCTTCTTTTTTTTTTTTTTTACCTCTAACTTGCCCCAATCGTACTGTACATAGACAACTGTGAAGAAGGAGCCCCTTGATTCAGATTAAGAGCTTCCTTGCTTATGAATCACATTTTAATTGCTCCCAACCCCACTTATTCATTTCTGTCCCATTTGAGCTCGTCTTGTTGAGTGTTTTTGTCAACTTCTGCTGTCCTGTCCCACTGCAAACATATCGATGAATTTAAGAAAAGTTGTCTTCAAAATATGCAGGAGCACTTGATTGGAGCAATGGGAAATTGACATGGTCATCGTTTCCATTTGCATTTTCAATCCTACTTATTAATCAAGAAGGAAATGCATCAACATCCTGGTCGGCCGGGTTTCGATGACCTTCCGTTTGTCGGGCAGAATTTTCATTGTAACGTGGCAATAAATTCCAACAATAAACTCAATGTAACCTTACCTTAACATTTTGCAGTGCCTTGGGCTACAGATAGATTTTACTCTACAGTTTCAATTTTGCTCCAGTGCTCCCTTTTCTTGCTGTCCTCACTCGCCTCTTGAATGTTTTATATTCTTTCTGTCATCAACTGCTCAGAAGTAAACTTAGTTCTGCTCCACTGTAGGTGTATTTTTCTGATTTCATGTGGGTGTTTTCTATAGATTTTGCAAACCTTTTAATGATATACTTTCAATATAAATAAGAAAGACGTGGACTTGTTATGATGTTTTCATTTGTGAACTAAATTCTTCTTTTTGAGAATAGAAGTTTGCTCTATGCAGAAGTCCAACGTTGAAACATATTGGTGCCATTTATATGGAATGATCTGTACTTTCAACAGTACATATACCGAACACGTTTAATCATCCCTCATATTCTGTACTGGATATTATCAAGGCATAATTAAGCACTATAAAGGCTTCATTTCTATATGTTAGATAATGAACCCAACCGTGTCTCGACCTACTTGTCCAGGTGCCTGAATGCATGTACCTACTGCAAGACGAAGCATGCCAGAGGAGACCTGGCCAGCTATCCCATACAAGAGCTGGTTGAGAGAGCTCGACAATCTTTCCAAGGTGAGTTTTAATAATCATACATGCGTTATGTTTCACGTCTCAATGTTAATTGTTGATTTCAGTGTGCGTGTGACTCTCCGATCATGCGGGGAAGGTTTTAGGAACACATGTTGATGTTTTTTGTTCTTGCTTTGCGGGCCCATCCAGTTGGCTTGGTTTGATGCCAGATGAACAGCTGCTGTGCCCTGGCATCTGTTCCTTAAGAGTAAATTCCCAGCTTCCCTACTGCACAGCAGGCGATGGTTCAAAAAGACCCCCAGGCGGGTCAGTCAAGGGCAAATCTACCTATTGACAGATCCTGTTTTCAATGCATTTATTATAAACAATAGCTACAATGCCAAGCTTCATAAACTCCAACTATGGAGTCAATCTCCATTTTGCAAATATAGCCACATCCTTGGGAGATTTACCACAACTGTGGAATACTGTGGATTTAATTTTTTTTTCTTCAATAATTTGTTCAGAGGGAACAGATTGAAAACCTGGCTCTGATCGAGTTAATGCCAAATCCTATTTTCTTTGATGGAGTTGAGGTCAGGCCTTTATGAGGACCTGTTCACACTCAAATTCCTGCAATCAGCAAAGTAAATGCATGTTTTTGGTCTGTGGAAGGCAGATTAAAAAAAAAAAAAAACACAAGACAAGCACAAAGCAGAACAGACAAACTCTGCATAGAATGGCCGCATCCTGGATTTGAACTTGAGACCTTTTTGCAGCGCAACTCCAGTATGGAGAACTCTTTACAACAACTGCATGCATACCGCAGCAGTGCCCGGGGGTGGCCATTCAAGGGTGAACTCACCAGCTGGCGAGGCCTTGGTATTGGCATGTGCGTGCACTCATGTAAGATAGAAGCCACTGCTGGTTGAAGATCTCATGCCCTTTACACCTTTTGCACAGCTGAGGGGTACGTGTAGCATACTGCATTCTGGATTCAGTATTTGGCAAGACTGTGTTGGAAATAATTTTACTGCGTGTTGCGAAAATGCCTTCATTTTACCCGTAAATAATCATCTCAATTGCCAAATGTTAACTGGGATTTTACAAATGACATTGTGTCGCAATGTACTGTAACCTGTTTAAATTCCAGGGGAGCGCTTGTCATAAAACACGAAGCAGGAAGTTTAGTTTGATGGCGAGATATGCATGAACGATCCGTTATAACACAGGAAGTATGATAGCAAGTGGCGGTTGTTTTCAAAACACAGAAAGAGGAAGCTGGATATTGTGGCCTCATTTAAAAACCAGTGGATGTAACATAGGTAAGATATGTGTGTTTATTTATTTATTTTTAATGAGATGTTTAGGCCCACAGCATAAGATGCTTAGGTGATACGGTCCGTGTCCTGTCCTATAGTCTGTGGTTAAATCGAAATATGACATTTACCTTTCCTTTTATTCATGAGACTATGAAAACAGATTTAGTTCCTCGCAACATGAGTTCACACTAACACACCGGCAAGTGTGATAAGCAGATTTCTTTTGGGGCATAATTGGTCTTCCCACCCTTTGGCCATCTCGTCAAATTGCTCCCTGTTCAAAATCTCTTTTTATTAAACATATCATGCACTGTATTTATCAATCGAAGGCCCTATGTGCAGTTTGGAATTACATTACTGTTCAATGAAATACAGTAATCCCTCGTTTATCGCGGTTAATGGGGACCAAAACCACCCGCGATAAACGAAAATCCGTGAAGTAGCGACCAATTAACAAAAAATATATTTAAAAAAAAGTTCAGTCCGCAAACAGTCCGCAAGAAGCTGCGACAGTCAGCAAAACAACAGCGAGTCACATAGAGCAACATATACAGTACTGTACTCCATGTATATGAAAATGGTTTTTTTTTTAATTTGTTTTTTTTATGAAAATGCTTGAAATAATCCGCGATGCACTGAAGCTGTGATAAACGAACCGTGAAATAGCGAGGGATCACTGTATTATCATTTGTATCACATACATCTCTCCAATAACCTTGTATCCTTAAATATATATGACGGAAATTGTAGATCAGGTCATTCGATCAATGCTGATCCATCCATCCATCTATTTTCCGAACCGCTTGATCCTCACTAGGGTCGCGGGGGGTGCTGGAGCCTATCCCAGCCGTCTTCGGGCAGTAGGCGGGGGACACCCTGAATCAGTTGCCACCCAATCGCAGGGCACACAGAGACGAACAACCATCCACGCCCACACTCACACCTAGGGACAATTTAGAGCGTCCAATCAGCCTGCCATGCATGTTTTTTGGAATGTGGGAGGAAACCGGAGTACCCGGAGAAAACCCACGCAGGCCCGGGGAGAACATGCAAACTCCACACAGGGAGGCCGGAGCTGGAATCGAACCCGGTACCTCTGCACTGTGAAGCCGACGTGCTAACCACTGGCCTACCGGGCCGCCGATCAATGCTGATGATGATTGAAAACGAAGTTGACTTGCACCAGTGAACTGATATATTATTCCTTATTCTTATGATTTGTAATATTGACGCATGACTTTCAAACCCCCAAATTCCATTTATTATTATTATTATTATTTTTTTGTCTGCATTTTATACTTTGATAGTCCCTTCATGTGGAATGGCCACAGCTGTTGGACATAAAAGTGGATTCACATTTATTAAACTACTTTGGCCGTGGTCTTAGCATTTTAAACTGTCAGGCACATGTCCCGAGTCCTACCTGACATGACACTTCATAGATCCAGACACACGACTATCACTCCTGCATGACACATTGCATTAGTGTGTGATTCGCATCTTAAAATTCACAACACCACTTGTGTTTTGAGCCCATGATATCATGTCAAGACTTGCTAGAGCCTGATATCTCCAACCTTGTGTTTGCCATTGTTTAATTTTATTTATTTATGTGTTTATCTGGACTTGTAGTCGGGGGTCATCTGTATATTAGATGTTTGATGCAAGGCATTCTGATAATGCAGAACTGTATTCCAAGTACTGTATTTTTCGGAAAGACACAAGCTTTTTTTTTTTCTTGGACATATAACTCTAATAATTATAAATGTGAAGCAATCCAAGGTGAAAAACACCCCTAGCCTCCGTTGTCCAATGAAAACAAATGCCTTGCTTCTTCTGTCATTTCCACATGACCGAACGATCAGTTTCAAGCAGCGAGAATGACACCGCTTATTTCACTGGCATCAGCTCGATGGCATTTGACAGATCGCCTCAGATAGATATGTGGGCAAGCTCACTGGCTAGCTGCAACATCTGTGACAGGTGTCAGCTCCTGTTTACCTCTGCCGCCGCTGTAACGTGACACTTGGGCAGGCAGGGCTGCCAAAGTTTGCCAGGAACAATCCTCCACGCGTCACTGGTTCCGCCACTTTTATTGGTCGAACTGAGTTTTTGATTAGCCGAGTAGCGCACCTGAAGTACACAAAGGTTGTTTGACCCGCCAGTCGAGCCAGTCATTACAAGGCAGGAAGAGTGGCGGCTTTGTAACATTCATAGCTTTGTTTTGAAGAAAGGGATGAATGTGTGATGACAGTCCTGGATGTATCAATGTGAATGATCTGTCAAGTTTGTCTTCTATTGATGTTTAGATGGCAGATTGGACATATTTAAATATTGACAGGGCTGCATTGATTGTAGTTGAATCGCCACCATCCGCCGTCGATTTGAAACGGCACAGAAATCTGCTGCGCTTGCTTAAATAAATTCTAGCCCAAGTCATTATCCTGTGCCAATGCTGTCATGGCCGGGCTAAAATTGATTTCTGGATAGAAGCTCTTGCAGGCTGAGAAGCTGTTATTTTCAAGCAGAAAAGTCCCCCATCTGCGCTCCTCCACACTCAGACATAGTTTTGGCTCCAGCAACAGTTTTTCATTATGTGGCTCTTGTGCAGCCACTGGATTCTAAACCACACCACTCCGAGCAGAGTTCACATGTATGTCGACAGAATAGAATAATTTCCTGACTTCGTTCTTTGCAAATCTTTGCAGCTTAGTATATTCACAATGAAGTCTATGATGCTCGTGGAGGAAATGTTAACTTTTCTCTGGAGAGAAGCTTTATAGTTGACTCACCATAATTAATTAATCACATATTAAAAAAATATAATAAAAAAAATAAAAAACAGAGACTAATTGGATTGTGCTCCTTCATTGTAACCAGCAGAGGCTGCACTCTTGGTCCAGTCTCAACTTTGCATTCTAAAGAACTGAGTGTTCGATCGAGGAATGATGACATCATCAATGAGAAGTTGACCCGCTATGGCTTAACTGATACAGGCACTTTGCTCAGTGGGACATGGATGGGTTTAGAGAGATTCTGTCATTTTGTGAACAATCCTATTTCACAAGTGACAATGAATTGATTGGATTGAAACCAAATCAAATGCTCATTGATAGTTTGAATATTACAGAACACCTGTATTAATAATCCTGATCTCACATACATACTCAGACGGGGTTTTATGAGTTTTGGTGTAGGAATGAGAAATATTGCAACTTCCTAAGAGAACTTTTTGGAGTTTCAGTGTGATGTTTTCCATGGCAACGTGCGGAGTAGTGTACTCATGAGAGTTTATTATTAATAAGATAGTTGCCTTAAATGACACACCAGCAATCGCAAATGTACACGTTTTCCCCATTTATATTTCTGTTCCCTGTGTGGGGCCACATTTTCACACAGCACAGCAATTCAACTTTATTTTAAAACTTTGTGTCCCTTTACAAGTCAACTTGTCCCCACAATGCGCTTTGCATCCAAACATTTGTCCCGACCATGATAGAAAGCCATACACACTTTCCTCAGGCACTCTCCTGAGGCCCGATTTGGACATCACGGCTGCTGTCTCACCTCTCCCACCGCTCATTATGCATGGCCATGGTGCTTAATGTGTGTGTGGGTGTGTGTGCAAGTGCAAGTGCAAGTCTCGAGTCACTGAATAGTTAGTGCAAAAGCAAGGTGACGTTTATTTTCTATTCCTCCACTTTTGTTGATAGTTTCAGCTTAAAGTTCAACCAAAGTATCGGTGTATTTGATTTGTTTCTCTCTGGATTCTTCTTTGACCCCTTTTCAGTCGCTCCATAGGCTGGATAAAAAGGCAACAGAGAGTGGTGTTTGCCCGTGTGTCTTTTTGTGTGCGTGCGTGTGTGTGCATGTACTGTGTTGTCCCGTGATTAAGTGCCAAGCTGGCAGCAGAGTGGAGTGAATAGGGGGCCCCTTTCACACAAAGAGAGCAAGGGATCGAGACAACACACACTTGCACACGCTGGCCCATGCCAGACTGCAGGCCACCAACTGCACACCTGGCATGCTACTATTATGTCACCAGCGTGTGCTCGCGTGTACGTGCGTGTGTGTCATTGAGTGTGAGTGAAGCAGACGCCATCTGCTCTGTCCTCTGTGAACTTGTGTCCACACCTTTTTCCACTTGTCCTTTTCCAACAGTTATTGGACCGCGTTACTTCATGTTATCTCGATTTTTATGATAAACTTTCTTTCAAATCACAACCTCATTTGCTCGTTTCTCGATTCAATTGTGCAACTGCAGTAGAACTTTTTTATGAAGTACTGTAGTCTAACTGGTTAGCTAAGCCGCCTTGCAATTTGCTCACCTCTCTTAAATTTAATGACATTTTCTGCCATTTTGGGGAGGGGGCTTTTCACTGCTATTCAGCTTTCTCCCGTTCTCTTCAAACAATGGTGTGTGTGTATGTTCAGGCTGACTGCTCTGTGTGTGGGGGGGGGGGGGGGGGGGGAGCAGTCGCATATTCGGTCAATAGGTGGCAGTGGAACACCAACGTTTAAGCTCACCACGCGCTCACCCGCTGAACGTGTTGTTGTCTGTAAGGCCTAACACGCAGGTCTAAAGAGTGGGGGGGGGGGGGGGGGGGGGGTTGCCTGTTAAAATGTTTAACTCCTCTGACTCATATTTGGCTCTCCCTCCATGGTAACACAACTGTGTGTGTGTTGTGCATTTCCTATTCTCAAGATGCACACGATTGAGTTCAGGCTTATGCGGTCTATCAGTTTAGCCCTCGTTATTCCGTCGTTGTCAGTTAAAGCCCCAAATACATTTCAAAAAAAAAGAGGAGTTCTTGTAGATTATTTGAGTTTTGATTGTTAAAAACCTTTTCATGGCAACAACGTCCCTTTTTCAAATCTCTCAGATGAGTGGATGCTTTTGGAAAAGTAAACAAAATAACGTTCAAACATTCAAGCATTTTCAGATGATGACATCGTGATAATGATGACATGCGGGTCAGATTCAGTTTGTCATCTCATCTCTATCCACTGGCGCATGTGTTTATGCTTATCCTGAGTCCCTTGCTCACAAAATACGTACAATTAAATCCCCTTAGTGCCAATGGCACATTTAAGTGTGATTGTACTGAATTCTGCGGTCTTCTTTATTTCATGCCACACTTTATTTTCCTCTCCTGTCGTTTTTCTTGCTTTTCCTGTTTGCCAGCATATGCTTCTGCACCGCTTCAGTCTTTCACACTTTATTCCCTTCATGTCACAAGATCACTGATGTAATTTAATCTTGAACTTGAGTTTTTCTTCTCTTTTGAGTTTAACCCCCCCCCCCCCCCCCCCCCCCCTTTCATAAAATGGTTTTATGTCCTCGGGCAACATAAGGAAGCTTTTGCACTCTGCCCTGACTGGTTCGTAGCCCGTCACTCTACGACTGAAGATAGAGACGGCACGACTACAAGGTTGTTTCCATAAGCCCACTGAGTCACACATGATTGAAAAAAAAAATGTACAAATGGCTCAGGTCCTCAACTTTGTGTGCGCTTTGAAGTTGAGACCTGCAGCTTGGCAGGCTGAAGAAGGAGAGATTAATTGGGCTGTTTAATCTGCACTAGCCGTTGTCTGAACCCTTTTGGTCATGTGTCACCAAACAAAATCCCGATTGATGCAGAAGAGTTCTGCTCTGTGGCACATATCTCTCCTTTAATTTCTTCAAATACAAAAGATCAGAAAAGGCAGCTGATAGAAAGTGTTCATCAAAAGCTAGTCATTCAGTAGAATTATTTTAAGATTGTTTCTGAAAAAAATATTTTGACTGATTTTGACCAAAGTTGAGGGCACAGACTCAGTTAAAAACAGTGCACCCATGCCAGCATGACCATAAATGAAAGACATGCTCATCAAATGAGTTATATCATTTTTGGGGGGTAAAATTCTGATTCTGAAAAGCAAAAATAAAAGAGGGCATCCCAAAAATGTTGGTGCAACTGAGCGATCACCATGCGCGACAAGTGTGCTGGGTGGTTGATAATAGAGATGCATTTGTTTCTGCAAAGTTCTTAAAAAAAACAAAACGTGTTGGGGACTACATCATAAAGAAATGCAGGTAATTGGATGCTAACTTGAACCTGCGTGATAATGAGCAGTAGAACAATGCTTCTAAAAGTTGTGACAAGGAATTCAAATACATGCTGTTTGAAATCCACCCGCAAGACACCTGTAAGACCTGAAACGTCGAGATGCTACTTTGATTATGGACTACGGTCATAATTGAGCAAGCCATTGTCCCCACCATCCAACTCAAAAGATGCCTCCCCTTTCACTCGGCCATATCTCCTGATTAATTGGAATACATTGTCCACTGTAAACGGAGTCCTTTTTTTTACCCGCCTGCAATTCACTCATTCAGACCTCAAACACACCCACCGCCTCTAAGCTGCGATTGAGTTTGCACACACCAAAGAGATGTGATTTACTGACATTCCAGACGGCCTGGAAATTCCAGACACCTGCACTTTTCCTGAGGATTGTGAATGTCATCGCAACCCATGAAAAAGAGATGTCGCTGGCCGGTCAAGACCTGTTGACTGCTCTGGCTCCATTGTGTTTTTGAAGCAGTGCGTTTTTATTTGTGGTATGCGTATTCTGTCTGCCCTAAATCCAAGAAAACACATTTTATTGTAACACTGTGCTTATGTAGATTTGTCTTGTAATGCCGGCTGCTACCACAATGTTTGAAGCGGAATCAGTCGTGGCAGTTTGTTAGCCGTTCTGTTCTCAGGCAATCAATGTCATGGCTAAAATGCTGAAATACCCGACTCACGGGGACTCTTTGATCAGCTCAATAAATTCCATTTATCTATGTAGTCTCTCGACACACATTTGATAGCTTTTTGTAAGTGTCTTAGAATGTGTGGCTGTGCATACGCGAACCAAATCTAAACTTTCACCTTCTGGGCACGCTTGATTTACTACAGCCTCTAGCGCTTAAATCGATGGGAAAATTTGTGGACCAGATTTTCAGAGTTAGGTTTGCTTCATTCACCCAGAGTGCATAATTGGAAAGAGGTTGCATAGATGACAAACGTAAATGAATGGCAGTATCCACGGGATCTATGCACCTTTTCCGACTCAAGCACATGAGAGAATATGGCCTAATCAGAATCAGAATTGCCTTTGCTGTCATTGTATTGCGTACAACGAAATTTGGGTGCCACTCCTTAGTGCATTTCGTCAAAAAAAAAAATATATATATATATGTAAGTGTAAATAAAAAAGAATGTGAGGGAACTCACGGTAATCTTACTTAGAGTTTTCTCTTTCCTTAAGATTTAACAGTTGTAAAATTATTTTGAAACTTGTATGACTGTCCGAATGTTACTTTGGCTTTAGAATTAACAAAGGTTCCATGATTGCTGGAAGGGAATAATGTTTCTTATTTGTTCTGGTAAGAGTCAGTCATCTACTCAAAGAAAGTATTCATTAATGGTCTTCAATCTTTGATGTTACCCCATAGTCTAAGAAAATAGGCTGAGCTAATATCTTAAAAAAAAAAAAAATCTGAGGGGTGTTCTCACAGTTGGCCATACTTTTTTTTCTATTGCTTTAATTAATGGATTGACAGCCCTGTCTGATAAGTATGAAAGTAATTGATGTTGCAGGCCACTTTGTTGTTCCAGTTTCTCACAGAGTGGCGCTATGACTGTGAAGCCGTAATTTTTAAGCCTCCTATTATATCATCTGATGTGATTCGTTACAAACAAAACACTTGCAATATCTCAAAGTTAAGAGTCATTGATTTTTAGCAAGAATGATTAAAGTTGATCCGTATCATTTTCTTTTGCGGGCCGCACAAAATGATGCCTTGAGTTGGATAGCAGTGTCCTACGAGAACAATAAAGTGACTGATGTTTCGGGAGCGCGATGTGTTGGTTGGCAAGTAAAATGTCAACATGTGAGGAGTGGCTGAACACTGTTTCATTGCGACATGTTCCTTCCAAAAGGTTGGTGACGACAAAATTCTGATTATTCGGCTTTGCTCATTTGGGACATGATGCAACTGTCCCATTTTGAGGATGCTTGTCTCTTTCCCTGGCTGAATTCAGTCAATCACTTTACTTCCACATGCCATGTAGAGCTGCTTCGATCCTCATGTTTTGTGTTTCTTTTTGCCCCTCCGCGCTGTCCCTGTTGGTCATTACCATCTCCCCTTTTGATCCTCCCTCACATTCGATCTATTCTGTCTCTTTGGCATCCTCAACTCTCTGTTTCGGTTCAAATAACACCATTGTTTGCGGCGCCTGCTGTCTTTGATCAACAAGTGAACATCGTGTGATCATTCTGCCATAAATGTCTGATGCTCTGTCACAACTGGCTTATCTACATTGAAACAGAGCGATTAAAGCTGTACTTTTGAAATCGCTCAGCACATTCTACCAAGCGGATTCCTCATCCGCAATTCCCACACTGCAACATGAATAGGATGAATGATGATATTGCCGTCCTGGGAATTAGAAATGGAAATACACCAAGAACCTCAACGTAAAGGGAATGTGTTATTACACTACAATGTAAGTGCAAGGCTTAGACGTATTTATTTCAGAATGTACAGTGCTTACATTGTCTGGATGGAGAAAAAGAAAAAAAAAGAAACGGGCAAGTGTTGGTTGTTCACATCACCTGGTACTACATCGACTGTATGTTGTGTAACAGTGAAAATAAGACAAAAAGATCAAAATACAAACCTTAAAAGACAACAAAAGATTATTCATACAAGTTAATAATGTTGATCATCTGGTATTTTTTTTTTTGGGTATGTGCCCAGCAACACATTACAACAGTTATGGGTGTAACATAACTGCAAGAGTAGACTGTTTTCTTGGTATCACTCAGTAGTCTAAAAAGTCAGGAGTGTACGTGGAGACAGATTCACACATTATTCACACACACTCAATTCTAAGTGTTAACAGAAAGCATTATATTGAGGGACATTTAACTTTATCTAGTCCATTGAACTGAAGATTTTTATTTGATCGAGAGGCAACACTTGATTAAAACCAGACATTAATACGGATCACTTATAAATCATGCTGGATTAAAACACACACACACACACGCACACACACACACACACACACACACACACACACACACACACACACACACACACACACACACACACACACAGAGCAAAAGTGACAGCAAGGCAAGACAATGGTCTTAAAAATGCTAATTGGCCTAAGTAGACAGCATTTCATATAAATGCCTTCATTTTTTTACACCGCTGACCCTTATCCGGGTAGAGACAGCGGGAACCTATTGCAGCTCATTTTAGGTGAGCATCAGGGAAGACCCTGGACAGGATCTGAGTCTGTGGCAGGTTTTTTGGCTACCTGACGGATCCTGCCAGTAGCATATGCTTGTCTCAGTGATAAAGCCATGAAAGTCTCAGTACATATGGACAGGTACAGTGAAACTGTGAATTGTTCCTTAAATCGGCATTTCATTTGTATTTGTCTTTTTTTATAAAGCTAACATTTAGAAAGTATATTAGCATCTCTGGCACTTTGTTTAATTTGCAGTTTAGCTGGCTGACTGATTTTTTATTCTTTTTTTTCTGGAAATCTGGAAAAACAGTTCAGAGAATGGATGGGTGGATAATGTGCCGAATTATGCTCCAAAGTTACATTGATGGCTTCAAGCATTTCATAGAAATGACTTTGGTCTTGGGGTCTGTTATCGCTGCAGCACTCTGGTCCCCCTGTGAGAGTGTATGCATTCTTGCGTGTTTGTGTGTGCCCTCCCTGTGATGTATATTTTGATATCATCTAGGGCTTTTTCACACTCCCTGCAGGGATCAGTTCTCACAGAGCGGGCCACCCATGGCCACAGCCTTGAGCCCCAAGTGGAGGGTGACACAAATGGGCTACGGGGAGCGCGGGGACAGCTTGCTCCGGGAAATGTTTGGAAATGCTACAAAGTGCAAACTGTTGTGTATATCCCGCAGTGATATTCCCTTCCACTCTTTTTAACTCTGTTGCTCTCTTTGGCCGCTGCGGGTTGTACATGGCTTCATTGCCCTTGCCTCACTGGTAACAGAATTGAGTTCTACTACTCAAGCAAATCGATATGAAGTAACAAATATTTTCCTGAATTTCTTTAAAGTTGCAGTGTGACTGAAATAGGAAAACCGTATGGGAGGAATCATTATTTCACAGCTGTTGCAACAACCTATGTCTGTGTTACCAAGTGTAAGAGGGAGCTTTATCGTCAGGTGATTTCCCCTTTTCATTTGTAAATAACATGTTATTGTCGAGCTTAGTTTTTCGTACTTTGATTTAGCGTGCGAGATTTCTGTGGATCATGAAAGAGGGTATCATTCAAAAGACACTCTTGCTCAATCATGAGTTTTTTGAATTATATGTACTTTTTCATGGCAATACCTTGATACATTGACAATGACATTGCATCACATTTCAGACCTGTAAAAAGAAGTACATTTATATCGCAGATGGTAGAACTACAAATAATCAAGTCAAAATCAGTACATTAAAAAGACAAAGTCAAAATGTGAGGAAATAGTAAAAATAAGACAAGGAATGAAATAATCATTCATGGAAAAATTAAGAAGGTGTTTGCGTAAAAGATATTATTGGGCCTTCAAAGTTGGGTACATCCCGGTACATGTTTGGGCATGAACCTGTGTTTGCAAATTGCTTCGTTGGTTGGTAAGTTGTTACGCAGCTCGAGAGAGCGTCACATTTCGAGCTGCGTTAAGTGACAAAAGCAGGATGACGGCTCTTCCTATGCCTTTGATTGCATCCTTCTTTAAATTGTCTCACGCAATGTTTCATCGGATTTCTCAGTTCATTTGGCCGCTGCCATCGTCAATGGAGAATAATGAGCCTGTCCCAAAAGAACCCATGCAACCCACAAGTCATGACATTTCCTCCAGGTCTCCAGATGAGCTTGCACATTTAGTATCAAGAGCAGATCCTTTTTCTCCAAGCTGATATTTCAGTGTGGCTTTCATATTCTCCTTGCTCAAGAGTGGCTTTGATGCCTTCGCTACTGCCCCTTGGAGGCTGTTGCTGACAGTTTTGTTCAAGTCTTTCTTTGCAGCTCTCAAAATTGTTTTCGTTGCCAACTGCTGCTGTTTTCCCTGATCTGCCCGATCATCTCCTGTTACTTGGCACACCATTGGTTTCTTTTTTCTTCAGTGTGGCCCTGGCCAGTGGTGATGCAATGGCTGTGATTGAGTTTTGCATTTTCTCTCAGTTTCACAATTCTTTTTTTTTTTTATTATTATTTTTTTTTTGTGAGATTAATATTCCTGAAACGTAATTGTTTGTGTTGCAGTAAATTGTCACTTCATCAACTTTGAACACGGTAATACGGGCACAAATCGGTGTGAGACAGGCCTGGAACGATAATCATGCGCTACAATTGTTTAGTGCACTTCTGCTGCCTGCTTGTTTATGCTTTTGCATTTGTGACTGTGTTGACATGTCTGGCTTGCTCTCAACCACCAGTAAATGTCACTTCAGGTTTTCGGCTGAAGAAGCTGTTGAGTGTTTCTGCCTGACAAGATGGCCTCTCCTGGCATCTGTCATGCTGGAGAAAAGCCTTCTCTTTGATTCCCTCTGACCCCCATTGCGTGTGTGGGTTAGGGGCAAAACTCTCCCATGTTGATGAAGTGTGTGTGTGTGTGTGTGTGTGTGTGTGTGTGTGTGTGTGTGTGTGTGTGTGTGTGTGTGTGTGTGTGTGTGTGTGTGTGTGTGTGTGTGCATGAGCATAATGTTCGCCTCCATGTGGAGACCCCTCACAAATAGCTCCTCATATGAATAAAAAGTATTCTTACTTTGTTATGGTTGGACCAGTTTATTGCACAATCTGGAAAACGTGACCCCCCAGTCCCCCCCCCCCCCTCGATCTTATTTTCTCTTTCTTTATCTACCGTCTGTCCCTTCACTTTGTCTCTCCATCTCAAAGCTAGGCAGACGGTTGCCCCACAGAGCCTGTTCGAGGCTTCTCATTAGAGGGAGTTTTTTTTCCCTTGCATGCGTTGCCAAGTGCTTGCTCATGTGAGGTTCTGTTGATTTTCTTCTAACCTTGTATTGTACTGTACACAGTATACTGTATGAGGAGTGTGGTTGTCGACCTGCTAAATGTGGAAAGTGCCTTGAAAATGGTTTTGAACTAGTCCTTTCACTGTTGATTGAAGTTGACTTATTTGGGAAACGGTCGCCTGGAATAACCGACTTGAGCCTTTTTGGGAAAGAACTAAGAGAAATGATCCCTCTTTTTGACTGAAACGTCCTATGCGTACCCTAACAGTAGTTGGTGTAGTGACTCCGAAAAGAAACACGACAACTCAATTGATTTCTTCAAAGCTTTTAGACGCGGCGACACCACTGTAAATGTCAACTTTTAAGTGTTCAGACCCATTTACCCTGCGCCAAATGTTTACGCTTGCGCATGCTAAATCATTTAATTGAACAGCCAAAAGAGCATTTTTTTTTCATTATGAAGAATGAAGTCTCGAATGCTTTTCTTTTCAGGCAAGCTTTGCTGTTGTGTTTTCTTTATGTTGTCTTTGTGTGCTTCAGATAATACTGTTGGTAGCAATATTAAACTTGGGCAACGAACCGCATTCATTAAGTCATTAGCCCTGGGCAGTATTGCAGAATATTTGTGCATGTTTAAATCAAAATATTCATATTTACGTACCAATATTATATTTACATGATTAAAACTATGCTAACAGGAATCCTCCGAATTAACATACGCACACTGTCGGCATGAATGGCATTTTTAAATAATTTAATGCGGTTTCCCGATGACAGCTATCCAAGTTACCGGGTACACATTGTGTCGCGGTCACGAGCTCGCAAATAAACACACGAAATCTTACAAGTGAAGTTCATCAGGGTTTGCCAGAGTAACTCATTTGACCAACACACGCACACGTGCACGCTGGCTAAGCGAATTAACAAACACAAACATCATGCCTGCCGGTGGGTCATGAATATATTAGCATAAATACTGACCAGACTTATTATTGTTGATCAAATTAGTCCCTGTACAAGCTTACAGGCCAATGCGCACACACATCCTTACACAATATGAACAGAAATTAGGTCGACAGCCTTGAATTAAAGTTAAATCTTATTATGTCTGATTAATCATAATAGCGTGCTTGGGTGTGCGCATGTGTGCGCGCACATGCAAATGTCTGTTGCCTTGACTTCTTTGACAGCAGATCTGAACTATTACCACCTCAATGGCTTTTTAATAGGAAGCCATTTCCATATGTTATGCGTGCGTGGGTGTGTATGCAGTGCTCCCAGTGCCTTCCTGTTCTCCGAGCTCTGTGAACCGAGATGTGATCTGCCCCCTACAGCTTTCTTTGACTCTTAGACCCTCTGACACTCGCTGTGTCTCAGCCTCTCCGTCTTCTAATCCATGAGCCCCGTCGACATTCGTCCTCCCCTTGGCTTCAACTCATGCGCTTTTAATGACGCATTGTACATGTTCATTATCCTGATAGACTGACATTGGGGTCAAGTGTGGATGAATACTGTTTGATGGATAACCTTTTCTAGATCGACCTCTGTAGTTCATAGTTGTGCACTACAACACTACAACATGAAATAAGGGCTTAACGTGGGCCCAAAACAGGATCGCTTCCTTCAATTCTGACGAAGCTACGAGATTCAGTTCATCGAATAAATGCCTTGAATTATTTAAATTTGAGGTGAGCTCTAGTGATTGCTTCGTGAAGGGGTGCCCATGACGTCGATTGCGATCGACCGGTGGATCGCGGACTGGTCCCAAGTCGATCACGGGGGGTGTAGAGGAGAAAAAAAACAACCGTTTGTGTGTCTTTGTGCATGTTAGTGATATCTATTTATTTGTGTGTTAATGTACACTGCACCCTAATCATCCTATTTCTCAACCTTGCTTTTTTCCTTGAAATGGTCTGCCATAAAGTTAAAATTTGTCTGTGTTCATCTTTCATGTGCCTCTGTTATGAAATCAATCAATAGTCATTTGAATATAACCCCCTCCCCCATTCCATACAGGTGCACCCAATTGCATGTGTTTGACTCGTTAATGATGGAACACTTCAATGCTTTTTAAAAAAAATATTTTGAGTAGGCAATGAAACTTGCCACGCAGAGTGAAAACAACTAAACTCCCTCCGTTTCCACTCAAATTTTGATGCAACACCAATGAGCGTCACTTGTCGATTTACTCAACTCTTCTCTGCCCATCAGTTCACCATTCCGCCACTCGCCAGTTCACAGGATATACTCATAGATCTTGCAGCGCTGCTGTGATGTCAAGTGTCTGTACTTGTCCCCACAGATCCACTTTCCACTTATGTTGCCGGCCATTGCTTGAGGAACCTCACAAGATTCTTCTGTCTTGACATACTCATAGAAAAAAAAAGATGAAAGAGAGGATGGAATATGCATTCCACTCGACTCTATGCAATCATATACACCCTCGCAACCGTAAACATTCATACCGGCACGCAGATGCGCAAGTACAGTGCTCTGAGCTCCTCTGCCAATTACTTCTGATATATCCATACGATATGTCTGACCCATATATTATATGGCATGTTTTCCCTTCACATACATTGCAAGCGGCTCACAAATGCACCAGCAGAAGCTTTGATGTATCCAGGCACTTTATCTCTTGTGCAAGCGTGCGCAGAAGGTCATGCCTTGTAGTTTGGGAACTCTGTGAAAGTAGGTTAAAGCAGACATGTTGTGTTGTTTAAAGGATTGTGTTGGCTCTTCGTTAAAGTTGCGCACATACATGTACAGCCGTGTGTGTGTGTGTGTGTGTGTGTGTGTGCGTGCGTGCGTGTGTGTGTGTATTCATGCAAATTTGTGTACATGTGTACATGCATGTTTTTTAATGTAAACATGCCTGAGTGGGAATATTTGCATAATACAAGTACGTGTTGGTTTAATCCGCGAGGATGATGCTACCTGCCAGGCTGCCCACGTTCCACATCAACACTTGTTACTCTAAATTAAGCCATTTAATTATGCCCGCTAAACCCTGTGTGTGTGTGTGTGTGTGTGTGTGTGGTATTTGTTCATGCGTGTGTAAATTTATGGAAAGTGATTATATCTTTTTATAACTTTCAATATAAAGCTTCATTACAGTATTTTTTTTATTCCAGTGATTCAAAGGTATGCAACAAATACTGCTTACTATCCTTGAAATATGCACTTATTTATTTATTTATTATATTATTATTTTTATATTATTTATTTTTAATAGAGCAGGGATGGCAATTTTCCGCGGATATGCGGAAATCCACCGTTTTATTTCTTAAATTGATCATTTTTGTGAATCGTTTAAATCCGTTGAGAAAATTTTAGTGGGGGTCAGGTACCTTATTGTCGAGTTTTCACGAGCTCTCCCGATCAGTCTTTCCATCTTCCGATTGTAAACAGCCCTGCGATTGGACGTGTATGATGTCTTACTTGTTGTGATTGGTCGCCCCGTCCAGGCCACGCCCCTTTCCACTTTTTTCATCACTAGCCATTGCCATCCCTGATAGAAGAAGCAAACCCTGATGCTATGCAGCTACAAAAACAACAATAGCAATCATCATTAAATGGCATCAAGTTCCGGTTGATTTGTGGTCCATGCAGTAATGATACAGCATCAAATAATTGGGGAAAATTGATTTATCATATGTTGTAATGAACTTATGTCACAAGAGTTATATTGATGTCAGGAAGCTGGCCATAAATCAAAAAGCACTTGCGCATACAGTATAGTTAATATTGACAATGACAAATGGTCGCTGCTGTCGCCTGCACGCTGTCTGACTTTCTCTTCCTCCTTTCACTTGCTCAAGTTGCTGTTGTTGACATCTGGCGTAGAATTAGTCGCTTTCCCGAATGTGGGTGGAGACGTTTACTGCGAAGGCACGCGGCAGCTACGGGGGCTTGATTGTTGGATGGGGGCGGGACCAAAGCGATTGAAGGTCAGACAGGCCTTCAAGCCATGGCACAGCACAAGAATTATTGCCCGTTTATGTATGAGATGTGTGTGTTCTCTCTAGCTCTTTCTATGTGATTAAAAAATGAATCATTTCTGGATTGCGGTAAGGAGCCTGTACAAAGCTCCTAATACACGTTTGCGTTGGTATCTCCGAACAGTAGCTACTGTTACATCACTATAGGTCATGCAAATTGCCATTTTTCACTCAGTCTTAATCTACTGGTACCTCCACATTTAAGACATTTTTTTTAATGTTACCTCAATGTCATAGAATCATAACCTTAACCAACAGTCATACCCAAATTTTGCATAGAATATACCTCAAAAGGTCATGTGCCCCCCCAACCCCTCAAGTTTTTAATGTCAATGCAGATTGATATAAAAAAGTCTGACGTGATTAACATAAAGACCAACTGGAAATTGAACGTAGTGCAACATACAGTAGCTGTAATGTTAGTTTTATTTAGTCATTATTTACAGTGATGAACATATTTTTACACTTGTATGGCTGTTAAATTTAGCTTTTAGTTTTGACACAAACAATAACTAAATAAACAAATCCCCTAGGAAAAAAAAGAGCATGAGATTGTTGTAATGCTCTTTTTTACCGATGGGATTTGTTTATTTAGTTATTGATATATTTTTTACTTAAAATGCAGCACTTTGTATGCAGCGATGGCTGTTTGAAAGCGCTCTATAAATACAGTTGAGTTGAGTTAAAAACCAATTCTGTAGGTTCTTACTGTCCTGGAATGGATCATTTTGACCCTCACATATTCTACTATTTGATACTGGAAGACAGGAGGCGAAATGCATCATAGTCCTTGCATTCAAAAGTTTATCAACAGCTCTCACATTAAAAAGAGTATCTTTCATTTTGTACTCGTTAGGTTAAATGTTCTTGTGATTTTTTTGCCTCAGCAGTGTTTTTAGTAACAGATGATGTCTTCACCTATTCTTGAGTCAAGATCATTTTAGTTTTGGAAAGTAGTGTGAGTGACAGTCTGGGATTTAGATTCCTGCTCGTTGAAATCACACCCTCCCTTGAACTTTCGGGGTAGGAGGATATGGAATGTTAAATTGCCACTGATGCTGGGTTAGTAGTTTAAAGGCGCCCCCCCCCCCCACACACACACACACTCTGAGATTCATGAGCAATTATTCTCTTCTTTTCCCTCACTTGCTGTTATCTTATTATTTACTGTGATAAAAGGCAATAGATGCTGAACATTACACAACAGTGCGTGTTATTTGCTTATTCTTTCTTTAGCTCCGTGTTGTTTCTTTGTGAATTGCTGTGAGTTAACAAGCTGAATTTGCACTGGGGCGGGGCGGGGGCGGTGTATCGATCCTTGCTCTATGTTTATCCTCTTCTCTCTTTTTGCTGGGCAGATGTGTGTTTGTGCATATTTATATTCTAATTATCATCTCCATGGGAATCGACTAGGCGAGTTGACTGAGGTCAAATCAAGGGGAACAAGTTGTGGATGAGGCTGATTTCAATAATTTAAAAAGGAGTGTTCCATGAGTGATGCCTGTGCTACTTATTACGAATGATTTAAACTGAAATAAACAAAACAAAACATATTAACCTATGCCCTTCCCCATGTGTTTGAGCACCGCATTTTCTTGATATAAAATGCTTTGAACTACAAATACAAGACACAGCATACATATTGTACGCAAGCATACACATTGTACACACTACTCTATCCATTAAGCTCATATGCTTAGTGCTGTTCATGAGTTCATGCGCTTTCTTACTGGTTGCGTGAGTGGTAATGTTTATTAGATTATAGATTGTAATGCACACGACGCTGATCCTATTATACTGTATCAAATCCTTGTTTTTCCATGACATAAAGCAACACACAGCTAAGCATGTTAAGCCCTCGTGATGTGTGAGGGTGTGAGTGTTTGAAGCATAATCATACTGCATCCCACCCTATAGACCACCGATTTATTTACGTGGTCAGTCCACAGATCGTGATCTTGAAAAAAAAAACACTGCAATTGATCGAGACATCCCTGTTTTTTTTTCTATTCATCTGTCATGCTGGCTCACACTCAGTGTGCTGTATGTTGTGTAATATGCGAAGCAATTGTTGATCTGTGTCAGGGAAAATGGTGTTTTACTGCGGTTTAAGGGGATCATTTTCATGCTCATGTAATCTACAGTCTGTTACCATGTTTAAGCCAGTGGCAGTTTGCACAGTTTAGCCTCCTGAAATAGATGGTGTTTCATCGATAAAAATAAATAATACAAGCAAATCAAACCTACATGCACATAGGACGGAACCTGTGGAAGAGCACCAGAAAATAAAATCTGGATTTATTAATTTTTTTATGATGTCTGTTGAAGTCAGTCAAGAGTTGAGCCTGAACAAATGCAAATGTCATGGATCTTAAAGTTGCGTTGTAGTTGGAATGGAAAATCGGCCAATGGTTGGGGACTAGTCCAGGGTGTGCCCCGCCTCATTTGCCTAAAGTCTGCGAGCTCCAGCTGTGACCCTCCTCTGAAAACAAGTTGTATAGAAAATGGATGCGTCCGTGAAATAAAATGACTCAAATATGAATTCTTTTAGAAAACACAGTTTTTACAGTTTTTAATGAGATACCTACACTTAGTCGTTCTTTTTATTTATTTTTTTATTTTTTTAATTCTCTTGCGTGAATGCGGCATTTGAAGCAATCACAGTTGACATGTATAAACTACTGAAAAAGAAACAAGCATGACAGAAAATGGGTGGTCCCGTTGCACCATTAGTCTCTCATTATTTCGGAACATTTTAGCATTTCAGCGCTGGCTTTCACTTCAGCTCCCAATCATCTAAATCAATTAGATGTGCCATGCTTCCTCAAAGTAACTGCTTCAAAGGATCACCCCTTACCCCCTCATGTCACTTTCCCATCCGTTTGGGTAAAAATGGAACATGCAGTGATAAAGTTAGTTTATATATTTTTTTAAACAAAAATAGTGCGCATAACATTTGCATTTCCCTGCAAATAAATCTAGCTTCACTTTAAATGACTAAAGACTGTTTCTCATATTTTGAGTACCCTCTTTAACGGCAAGCTACTACCGTAGCTATAAACATAATCTTAACTAAAATTTCATATCTCTTTGGCATTGTCGATGACACTGAGGTTAAGTTTGGATTCCACTCTTTGATTCTATTTGATTAGATTTTGTACTTTATGTTGTGGCTAGTAAGCTTATGTTTGTATCGCTTGATGGTATGGTTGGTCACAGCCGCAGGCCTCTACACAGCTGTTTCCTCTGGCACTGTGCATTATTCTTTGTGTCCGTACTGCTCTTTGGCCGCTTCCAAAGCTCGTACCCGAAACAAAGTGGGTCCTGCTCTTCGGCCCATATTCAGTACCGCCAATCCCTTGCCTCCTTTCATCTTCCGTTGTTTTGCTGGCTTTACAAGGCTGTGCCAAAGTTAACTGAATGTCAATTGTGTGCAGGAATAGTTCTTCTGCCTGGCTTGTTTGCAATTGTTCTGACTTGCAGGGAAAAAAATGGTTAGGCTCAAGGGTTTGTTTAATGAATATGCACACATAAAATCAGCTGCGTCATTTTGACCACCTCCACAACAAAAAATAATAATATCAAAGGCAATAGCGGTTGAACATATTCAGGCTTCTCCGGCAAAGAAGTGTACGTTTACGACAGTGCTACGGTGCCTAATGTACATTAGCATTTTGTACGGTCCGTAAATTAAATCCCAAACTGAGATACAGTTTCAGATTCAGAACCGTTAATGAATTAAATCTGGAAGGGCTTGTAGTAAAGACAGTGGTGTATTCTTTTTAAAATAGATTATTCATAAAATGACATCGCTACTACTGGTTTTGCATGCATTTGTACATTGCCACATTTTGCAGTAATGGGAGTGCTTTGATACTGTTGCCATTGGTTCGTTTTCTTTAAAACGATTCTAAACTATTCCGTGTTTTTTTTTCCACGCGAGCATTCTTACTTTACCATGTTATAGTAGTTCGTGCAGCAAAACACGAGGAGTCAAATGCCAAGCAGGAAGTTAATTTGAATTCAGGATGTCATAGTTGCCATTAATATGCAGTAGCAATGGAATTCTTGATACAATTAGTGGCCCCTCTCTTTGCTGCACACATTGAAACCAGAGGAAACAGCTGTGGATTGTATGTGTATGCTTTAGTGCAGACAGATGAGGGAGGCCAAGCTAACATTTCCGACTCAACAGTCACATCTTTTGCCAGCAATAACACGATTGACGTGATAATACAAACAAGTCTACTGATAAAGCAGAGACTGCAATCAACTAGGCACGTTATTCAGTGCAATGGAACCCTTTCAATGTGGCCTCCCCCCAACCCCCGAAAACATAATTAACACAGGCCCCTGAATGTTTTAATATCACACAATACCCAGGCTTGCTTACTTGGCAGCAGTGAAGTCACTGGAATTTTGTTTTGAAAGGGACATATTTAGCTCCTGGATACATTTAAAGCATGTTTGGTCATTTATTTCAACAGCATGCAGCTAGCAATTAACTGGGACAGAACTTTGACCCTTTTTTTTTTTTGGAAACTACAGGAATACATCAATCATTAGATGTGCATGATGCAAGCATGGGCAAGAGAGTAGCTTCTTCTAATCCAAACAAAGTAACAAGCTCAGTTGTGAATTTGCCCATTGTACAAATATATAAATTAAAGCAAAATAAAACATACATCCAAACAACAAATGATACTTGGGATTCTCACCCGATGGCATTCTACTTCTTTCTAAATCCTTAGGAGCAAAAAAGAACTGCTCTAGCTGACCCAATATTGTGAACAAAGCTACATCAATCACCAAACAGCATCACTCTCATTCTTTTTTTTGTCATGCTGGACAGCATTGGATTATTTTATGAAGTGATTTGATTATTTAAAGGACACCTACTTGCCTTGGCCTTTTTTGTGAATTTCCTGTGTGCTTCTCTCACGGTGCCACTTTTAACATTACCTTCAATGTATAGTTTCTCTTCTTTGCTCAAGAAAGAAAATGCCAATAGTCATGATCTAAGTGGTCAGGAAAGCTCAGTGTACTGTACAAGCCGAATTCCAATGCAATTGGGACGTTGTGTTAAACATGAAATCCAAACAGAATACAATCATTTGCAAATCATGTTCAACTGATATTTAATTTTATACTCTACAAAGACAAAATATTTCATGTTCAAACTGATAAACGTTCTTGTTTTTAGCAAATATGAATGTACAATTTCTGTCTGCAACACTTTCCCAAAAAGATGGGACAGGTGGCAAAAAAAAGACGAAGAATGCTCATCAAACACCTGTTTGGAATATCCCGCAAGTGAACAGGCTAACTGGGAACGGGTGCGTATTGATTGGGTAAAAAAAAAAAAAAAGCTTTTCTGAATTGCTCATGTCATTCACAAGGAAAGATGGGGTGAGGTTCACCCCTTTGTGAACCTTTGCGTGAGAAAATATTCAAACAGTTTAAGGACAATGACAAGGAATTTCGCGATATCGTCATCTGCAGTCCATAACATCATCAAAAGGTTCTGAGAACTAACTAATCCAAAAATATATTGGCACCATTCAACACTCAATGAATGCAAACCACATTAAAACCTTAGATGTACTCTTTATTTATTATTTATTTTCGACATTCTTCACATTTTAAACACACACACACACACACACACACACACACACACACACACACACACACACACACACACACACACACACGTACATTATCCCCCACCCCGGATTTTAATCTTAATTTTTATTCCACATGAGTTGCTGCTGCTGTCATTTTTTCTTAATTAACCTTGACCGCCATTATCTGTAAAACGCTATAGCGCAGATTGTGCTTAAAAAAAAGGCTTGCTTGCTTCCTCAAAACTCAAATTAATAACTTTAGCTTGCGATTAGGTGAATTTAATGAACCAAACTACTCTGATTGTTAGACCTAGGTGAGCTCTTGAATTAATTGCATACAGAGGCAAATGTTCACTCGATCCTGTTGTTTTTATTGTGTGTGTGTGTGTGTGTGTGTGCGTGTCATACTTTGTATTTGATCATGCGTGATTGATAGATGTGTTTGTAGGTGCGACTGTCCTGCAAAAATCATGAGCGCCTCTATTGTCAATGATGATGAGCCTTAGAAAAGCTTTTTCATTTGGATAATGATGCCACGATCATCTTTAATCTTGGTGGTCCATGCACACCTTTAAATATGTGCTTTTCCTCCTTTAAGTGTTCCGCACTCGCACGCATCCAATTATCCACACCGTTTCTCCTCTCTCAATGACCACATGCATCTTTCCGTCCGACTCCGCTTGGTTAATGGTAATGACAGTTGTGTCTTTGTGAGCGTGTGCCATTGCCCCCGCTGCAAGTGCAAATGCGTTGAGATTTCCCCGCATGATTCGGGGTATGTCGTAACTCATAGCTTAAGCAGACAATCAACTATTTCCAGACCTGCAGCCAAATGACAGTTAGCTCATTAAGCTGTGGTAGTGAGTGTTGCTCTAATCTATCATGAAGCCAGATAAGTCTCCTCTTGCTGGATATGACCTTCACCTTCCGCGAATGCATGTTTAGAAGGTGGTTATTTTAATTATTGTGAGTGACTGTGATGGCCTTGCAGCATAGAATCGATGGCAAGTAAACGCCTCACGAGAATTAAAGGAACTGGTGTGATTTTAGATTAGAATTTCAGGCTTGGTCATGAAATCTTTTAGCAAATTCTGGCTAAACGGGATCAAAATCTCCATAGCCACATTTGGATGTAGTTAACCACGACATCACGCGAGGCAGCCTGTTTCTCCGCCATCTCGCTACGTACGTCGCTCATGCATCCACGTGGCAGAGCCTTTGTAGCCAAATAACACAGAACACTTTTGGGAAGAGCTGCTTTTTCGGGTTGTGGGCATAACTTGATGGATAACTGCATGTTGTAAGGGTTGAAATGGGCCAAGTTATTCTCCGTAAGAAGGTGACAATTGTGCCAAATGGCCCCAAATGAAATGAGAGCACTTATATCGTGGGGAGGGGTGACTCATGCTGTTCCTTGGTTGCATCAGCTCGTCCCCATTTAGGCCCATCCCAAAAATTGGGAGACCTGGGAGGGTGAAAAAGAGTTGTATGCTATTTTTTATCAATTCAGTAGTAAATGCATCTCAGTTTTCAACACATATCTTCCAACATATTTGATGTATTTAAAACCACGTACAAATTACTTTATAGCGTCTTTCATGTTTAGTTGTTATTTTAAACCATTATTGAAGTCTGATTTTCATGCAACACTTTTAGTCCATTTAACCGTGATCATTACTTTGGTGCATTTTATTTTTCTACATTCAAGCACAGTGTTAAGGTTGCACTGTGCTTAATGTTGCAGCGCCTTACGATAATAAATCAAATGTAATTTTGGAATAAAACCTCTGCTTCATTTTTAAGAACACTTAGGCCCATTATGATGTTGGTCCTATGGTGGTACTTGTAAAGTGAAACATTTTAGCTGCTACTTCCTATAAAATGTTTGGAAACCACTGCCAAGTTGACTGATTGACATTTATTTGATTTATAATGCTACTACAGATTGTGATAACACAATATAATATAGGTGCCGCATGCAGGTTTTTTGCAACAAATATAATAAATGTTATGTAATGATGATTGCAGTTAATTTTTAATTACCGTATTTTCACGACCATTCGGCGCACCGTATGGTTGGGCGCAGTCTCATTAATGGGTGCTATTTCTGTATTTGACACATAGACAAAACACACTGTATTATTGGGCGCAGTTTTACAGTGGTAAAACATACGCCAGCTTAAACATACGGCATGCATGCGCGCACGCTAAAAACACGTTGGCTTGTAGCATACGGTAGCATGCCAAGACATACAGATACAAGCTAAAAACACGTTTTTAAAAAGGCAACGGAAGCAAAACTGAATTCCGCTGTATTTTATTTAGCCTTCGTACAATGTACTCACGTTTTTCGATCAATCATCACCCAGAAATCCATCAAAGTCCTCATCCTCTGTATCAGAATTGAACAATTGTGCAAGTACCGGTAATCCATCAAAAACGCCGTGTTCCCTCTCGTTGTCAGAGTCACTCTCATTGCCATGTGGCTCCACAGAAATGATGCCGGCTTTGCCAAAAACTCGAACAACAGTGCAAGCAGACACGTTCGTCCAAGCAGCCACAATCCATTCGCAAATTGTGGCGTAACTCGCCCAGCGCTGCCTCTCACTCTTTGTAAAGTTGTGTTTGCCATCGATCATCCATTGTTCCCATGCCGTTCGCAACTTTACTTTGAACGCCCGGTTGATGCCGATGTCCAGCGGTTGGAGTTCTTTAGTCAAGCCTCCGGGAATAACGGCAAGCTCATCGTTCATTTGAGTGTTGAGATTTGCTGTGAGATGGGCACGCATGCCAAAAGCATAACCGATGGCTTGAAGTTTGAACTGAGCTTCGTAGGCGTCTCTTTGTAGAATTTATTTTCGGGGGTTCTTAGAAACCAAAACCGAAGTTGTTTTGCAACAATGCACATAGCCACACTCTATACAGGTGTTGGTACCTGCTTGTGGCGTCCCTTTAGCGTCCACTTACACGCCCACCCTTCACTCATTGGCGGACTTCTTCCCCGCATGCCTGTCGTCACTCACGTCTTTTTTTCTCTCTCTCTCTCTCCATATATGTATATATACACGCCCACCCTTCACTGATTGGCCGACTTCTTTGCCGCATGGCTGTCCACAGTCACTTCCGCCTTTTCTCTATATAAACAGCGTGTCGGCTGTCAGTCAGGTTTTGGAACTCAGCGCATACACAAGACGCTCCGCATCATAAGGCGTCCTGTTTATTTTGGAGAAAATTTGAGACTTTTAATGGCGCCTTATAGTCGTGAAAATACGGTACATTGTTTAATGCGTTACATGTAAATTTTTCTTGAATTGCTGAAATTGGAAAAAAAACAATCTCCAGGAGACATGAATTGCATTTAAAAAAAATGTTGCCAATGCATGAAATTATTAAAGCTTCTCTTGCTCAAGTGTATTCATGTTGCAGACATAAATCTAAATTAAGGTGGTGTAAAGTCCAATTAATGATAAACATGATTCCCTGGTGGTTGCACTTCCAATGAAGAAGGTCCTCTTGTGTATTGCATGCCGGTTACCACAATAACCTTGAGTTAGATGTATTTACCATGACGGTGTACTGTTCATGCCCAAGTGAAACTGAAGCTTTGTCTAAAGCAAGCTGTACAATAAAAAATACAAGTTGTGCTTATCGTGGTACAGTTATGGTTCATCTTGATCTGGCATGTGTTTCCACCGTGGGCTATGTCGGCATCTTCATAGCAGGAGGACAGCATGCAGCTCGCCAATGAGTTAACTAAAGATGACGTGACATGGTACAAAGCGAATATTATCTGTATACTGTACAAGGAAGGCACTCTTAATTCCTTATTCCCATTTTTTTAAAAAAGTCTTGCTTTTTCTGTTTTCTGTTCATTCAGTCCATCGTAACATGAACGTCTCACTTATCTTTCATCTAATCAATGGGTGGCTCCAGTACTACAGTACTGCGACTCCAGTAGACAGTTGCTGGAATATTTTCGGATCCTTGACAATAGAAAACAGCAAAAGATTCAAGAGTGCATCCGACTGGACTGACTTATGTCACTCAGTGGAAAAGGGTCTTTTGTTCACCTATGCAATCTTTTCTTGGTTTTGTGTGTGTGTGTGTGTGTGTGTTTAGAGGGAGTATGTGAAATCTGGCTGACCAGTGAAGACACGGGAGCTTATGGTCGAGACATTGGGACTGACCTGCCCACTCTACTGTGGAGGCTGGTTGAGGAGATTCCTGAAGGGGCCATGCTCAGGCTCGGGATGACCAACCCACCTTATATCCTAGAACACCTTGAGGTATGTAAAACCTAAAACATCAGTACCCATTAATGACAAGGGTAACATGAAATATTGCACAAACTCGATTGTAATGTGTTTAAGGAAGATATGTTTGACCAGACAGCTGACTGTAGAGACATGCCCTTTTTTTTGTTGTTGTTTTTTTTTGTTCTGTCCCTGTGGCTTATTGTGTTCTCCCTTCTTGTGGACAAATATTGCTTTGTCTAGATTTAATAAACTAAATGCCTTTCTGTTTTGCTTAGTAAGCAGTATCTCCGCAAACCTCCATTCATTAGTGCAGTTCATTCTCCTCTCTCACTAATGAGTCAATTAAGGACCATTGTGTCCTCTTTAGTCGTCTCGTTTTATCAGTCGTTATTGCCTTGCCTAATGGAACAATGGACATTGTTATCCCGTCTTTCTCTCTCCGTTCAGGCTGCTCTTTGCCATGTGTCTTGTCAATCTAACTTCCTATCATTGAAATCTCCCAATTTACACTCTATCTGTCTTGATTATATTTTTTTTCTCAATCTATTGTCTCGGTCAGTGGTAACAGACATGTCGTCAGGATTTTCATTTTTGGGGAAGGAAACAAATCGACAGAAAAATATTGAAGGGCTGTTGAAGGAAAGATTAATATGTGACTCTTATTGCAATAATTTGAAAGAATCAAGATAATGAACATAAATTAGGAATGCATGCTATGGTCAAACAATGTAGCCATTGTTTTATAGGGATACGTTCGGTTGTCAATAATGTCTAGACATGAACGTGGAAACACAACCATATATAAACCCAACAAAGCTCGGAGGGTCTTGCTTGCTGTAGTTTTTTTTATTTTTATTTTTTCCCCAAGCTTCTCAGAATGGTGTGAAGTTGACAGAGAGAAAGTATATGCAAGTCTGTAGTGTAGACTAAGTAATAATATAAATTGTTTGTTGTGTTTTAGTTGTTTATCACATTTATAAAGATGTAAAATGAAAACAAAAGCTGTGCTATTCACTGACGTTAGAGAGCAAGACCCACCGCAAATAACAAATCGCAAATCATGTTTACGCTTTGGACTCAGTTATTGATAGATATTCTCTGAATAGTCTTAACCATTTCATCACTCTGTTTATTCTGGCATCAACCCCGTTAGGAGCCGCGTTCGACTATCACTGGTGTCCTCCACAATGCCGCTGTTGATTGCCAAGCTATCGATCAGCTTTTGGCCAACGCTAGCTGCTACTTTGCTAACTCCATCCATTTTCCAAACCACTTCTCCTCGCTGGGGTTGGTTATTGTTAAGTGTCCTTTATCAGCACTATCTACGAATAACTGTTATTATTATTATTCCGATTTTACTATTTGTATTATATATATTCAATTAATTCTCACCATCAAGTTACCTCATAAGTATAGTGCCCAATGTAATTATGAACAGTACTTCTTCTGTCTTTCTTACTACGTTTTTTTTTTCATCTCTAATTCATGCCATAATGGCAAGATACTCTAGCGTGATTTACCTGAAGCACAATTACCTTCTGGTGCTTAGGCTTTTTGACAGATGTCTGACAAGGAGTAGGGTGTTTGAGCGATATTTATGGGCGTCATGGGAGCACAAAAATTGGTGGACGGGTGCAAGTGCGTGCCTTATTAGTTCATAGTTGTATGTACTGTATGTTCTAAATATGTAAACGTGTGTTTCTATTAGGGCTATAATGACTGAACCTGCATTTATATTTAAATATTATGGTGGTGCTTACTTTTTAACTTTTTTGGAAAGGGGAGAGCCAGGAGGGGGTGGAGTGTAACCTATGATTATGTGATTGCCAGTCATTTCCAGAAAGCAGTTCTTCTTATCTTTTTAAGATTACGATCAATCTCTGAGGAAATTCATTTGGAAACGTAGTAGAGAAAATTAAAAAGGGAGAAAGAGAGGTCTTGGAGGACTCAAACAGGGACTTCTAACCTAGAAAAAAAAAGACACACTAGTAAAGTTCATGACGTACAGTTTATGCAGTTGAACCAAACAATTAAAGCTGATTGGCTATTATGAAGTGAAATGAGGACAGAACTTGGGGAAAAATGGGGATGAAGGCCCCGGGATAGAATTGAGGGGTAAAAAGGAGTGAGAACAGAGCTGTGGGATGTTGCATTGGAGGTTGCAATTAACCAGGGGTTAATGGAGGTGGCTAATTGTCCCCCACATGTATAGGTAGGGTTTCTGCTTGGCTACATTACAATTAAAAACCACCCTCCTAATGATAGGGAATAACAATTAACCGATAATTAGAAATATGCTAGGATGACACATTAGCGTGGGCTCAAAGTGTGAATCTTAATAATCATTTCATATGCCGGCAACCCGTTTATTGTTAATGTCCATGCATTACATTGAATTATATCTCTTTTCCTTTTAATTCCTCAGTCAATTAACCTACATAAGAAAAGATAAGAGTCATCTTCCCTAACTTATCTGTGCCTTTTGTTGCTCTTGTCCCCCATTTACCCTTTCTTCATTCAACTTCCACCCACACTTCACTTCTTGATTTGTTTCCCCACCCATTACAAAAGCCCTCTTTCTTGACCTACTTGTAAACGCCACATTGATGACTATTTATTGGTACCAATGTATAGTTTTTGTTGAATTATTTTCTGTTTACTTCACACGGGGCTGATTAGTACTGTAATGGTTCAAATAGCAGGCAGATCGTCAAAGAGGGTAGCACATTCGCCTCACAGTTCTGAGGTTGGGAGATCAAATCTGAGTTCTGGCCTTCCTGTGTGGAGTCGATCCAGTCGTCAGTGATGGCCAAATGACACCCTTTTCATTTGAACAAGAACAGCGCTTATAATGTAAAACAGAATCGTAGTAAATGGCTGTGATTGAAGGTGAAAATGTTAAGTCACCTCTTCTTCTGAGAAGTTCACCTCCAAGCGCACTCACACACATTTTTCTGCGCCTTGTCTCCCTCTGACACCCAAGAACACGCAATTTCTCCTCATGTGCTGCCTTTTTCTTTTCTCTCTTTTTTTCTTTTTTTTCCCCCCTGTCAGACAACCTCAGTACCATTTGCTGATTGGAGCAGTTACAGGCCGACTCGCCTCTCGGTCTTCTGCTCTCTGATGTTTTAGTTGATTGCATTCAGCAATCAGTATTTCATTTTAGAGTAGTTTAAAATAAAATGCCACCATTTTTGTCCCTCACTTTTCTGCCATTTTTAGCAAGTCCTCCCGCGATCCATCAAACCACCTGCTAATAAATTGCTCAATGGCTGTCAAAGGTGCATCATTTTATCCTTTGATCGTGTAAGGTGTCTGTGCACATACATGATGATACCTGTGCGGGTGCTTTTGCAAGCCCGCGTGTGATTGAGCTGAGCATGGTAGCAGCAAATGAGCTGTGAAAGTAGCCCCGTACGAAGCAATCAGCCGGGCTGAGATGAATGAAATTGCTCTTGTCCATTAAACATCCTCTTCAAACCTCCTCTGAGCTTGACCAGAGAGCCATTAGATAGGCTGTTCACACATTCCACACTCAGCGATGTGCAGTCGTGGGTTTATGCATGACTGTACAAGCTCCGAGGAGTTTACTTTACGTTTTGTGATGCTTTATTTAACAAAACTCCTGCCGTTCCAAGACATCTACTGCTTAGCAAAATCCATTCAAATGATTACTGATGCGATGTTTTGAAAATTTTTTTTGCCTATGAATACGCTGTTCCAAACTATGAGACGATAGCATCTCCTTGATCCAATGAAGCAACGTTGGTCTCATGTGCAAGCACAAAAAAATTTAAATAAAAATGCAACCTAATGTGACTCAGATATATACTGTATGTCCCAACACAGGAATTTTAATGTAAATGTTGTCAAACGTGCACCCTGAATACTGGGTTTGACATTACAGTTTTGCGTCTTGCATAACAATAATACGATTTATTCAAATTGGACACGAGACGACTGTATTGTTTGTTTGATTTGTTGTTTTTTTTTTTTTTTGACTGACGTTATCAATGTGTTACTTAACAACAAAATTTAATTTGAGCATTGTGGGACTGCCCAAAAAAAAACAACAAAAAAAGAAATTACACTTTTGAAATTTGTACATAGAAAGTTTTGCTAGTGCTGTCAAGAGATTAAAAAGGTGAGATTAATTAATTATGCTCTGTAATTCATTGATTAATTAATCTATATTTTAATCTAATCAAAACATTGCTGAGAAAACCCCTATTTTCGTTTTAAATTCATTACATTATTGAGCATTGAGGCAGATCAAAAGATTCACATCACAAAAAAGTGGTATTATAAAGTATTTTATTGTTTTTAAACAGACTTGAACAGATGCAGTCCAAGCCATTTTCTTTCTGCTGTATTTGAGACTAATCCCAAATCCTACCTGCAACCTGTAGTTTCGACCACCAGGGGGAATATCCCTGTTTTGTTTTTGTAACAAATACCAAATAATATCCCACACGCATTTCTCACCTTCACACCGAGACATGCGGACAAGCAAACTACATGAAGGCACCCACTTAAGACAGCCCTGTCTCACAACCATTTTCATTTTAATGAAGCCTTTGGGGGCCTCTTCACATTAGTGGCTTAATGTTGCATTGTGCCAGGGACCCCACACCAAATGAAGCCCCACAGTAAAGCTGTTCTCATATGTTTCTTAATTATGACCTCCGACTTCCTGCACAGTCTTTTGTTTTCTGAATGATGGTAATCACATTCAAGGGTTCCTGGACACTATAATTCGCTGTCCTTGTTGAAGATTGAAAATGTTCAGTTTCTTTCTGATATGGTTACACACTATTAGGAGCAAAACAACACATTCAGAATGGCATCTGGTGAACACCGACTTAAAGCAGGAGGCCTGTCGTCTAGCGTTTTAACTAGCCACAGAATATCTTGCTTATGCGTGGCTGTTTCCTGTCTCTATTTTGCTCCACCTCACTAAACACTGCAGATGAAGGCAGAGGTATTGCCTCATGCTTCTCAGCAGTTGGGTGCAGACACCTTTCTTTTTCGTCTGGAAAGTGTTTTAATTGGCCCGATTTCTTTCCTTTTTTTTTTCTTTTTTTTTTTTGCTCCACTTAGCCACAGTTTTTGTTATCCTGCTGAGAGTGTGGCTAAACTCATGGGCTGTACTTTTATCATCTTTGACTTAAACTTGAGCATGCAAAAAGTGAAACTAATTTGCTCACTTATGAAATAACCTTGAGTCTCTGGTATCAGTTTTCATAGTTCTGAGCTAATTAAGCAAAACAAAACAAAAAGGAATACTGTAGTAGATATTCTGTTTGTGTTTGACAAAATTGCAGTGACAAAGCAATATTGGTAATAAAGTACAGTATTACTATCATTTAAAATCTATAAAATAAAACAAATAATAATAAAACCGGCAACCAAATAAATAAATACGAATTCACCGTGAATGAGAGCCCGCAGTCTTTTTTATTTTTATTTTTTTGAACAAAAGATGATCTTAATTTGGTTCAAAGTACGTGAGTGAAAAGCTTTATGCGTTTTGAATGTGTGTTACGCGGCTGATGTAACTGCAAATCATTGGTTTACACACCAACAAATTTAACATGCATTTATTCATACGAGACGCAATTTAAATGTTCCCATTGACCAGTAAAGGAAGGCAAAGGAAAGCCTAGTATTTCAATAATGTGCTCTACAACTCATTTGTGCTGGACTGTTTTTTTTTCTTTTTCTTTCAGATGTTATTTATGTTGAGTGAAAATAAGGTCAAACTGAATTTGATTCAAGTAAATTATATCTTGTCAGCCGTTGGAACACACTTAATTAAAGCATTGCTGTTTCCAGTTAAAACTTATGTTTGAACCGTGGAAAACAGTTCAGCAGATTTAGGAAAAAGAAAAGAAAATCAACATTGCTAAAAAAATCCTACCTTGTTTTTTTTCCCGTTGTTTACTTAATGAAGCTTTTTTTCTGCATAATACAGTCAGGTCAGTCATTAATAACAGATGCTAGCGATTTCTCTTTGTACAATCCATGTATTGTAACTGCACTGTGCGAGGTGCTGCATACTGGTGTTATCCTCAAGGGAAAATTAAGTGCAATCCTTGAGATGTAGAATATCATGAGAAGCTTGGTTTCTCTTGGCTGCTGTTGAATGCAGTTCCCACCAACTGGGATTTGACTTACTATCCTGGGAACAGAATGTAGAATATTTTTCCCTGAGACTCCCTTGGGTATACCCACTTAATACAACTTGTGGGTTTGTGTATAGTTGTCTATGCTTCACAAATATATGAGGTGTGCCAGTAAAGTTCCAGGGCTAGTGTCACAAAAAGAAATACCATATATTTCGCACAATAAGGCGCACCTAAAAGCATTCAATTCTCTCAAAAGCCTTATATACAGTATGTAGTTACAGTCTCTTTGTATTCCCCATTGAATTGTTTCCCTGTTAGTGTTCCTATGCCATCTCGTGGTGATTATTAGCAGGAGCCAATTGTTACCTGTCAGATAACAATTGATATCTGACAGATAACTATGTCAGAAAAGGGTTCTGCCCGACACTAATTGACATGTGCAGTCGCCAACACACGCTCAGACAGACAGTCCATCAATGGGGAACTGGGACCTCCACTTGCTCACCAACAGACCACAGCCTGTCAGGCTCCACAGCACCATCTCCTCCATGACCCTCAGAACTAGCTCTCCCCAGGGCTGTGTGCTAAGCCCCCTCCGTTTCACACTACTGGCCTATGACTGCTCTGTGAAATTCCTGAGTTGTCATACAGTGAAGTTTGCGGAGAACGTAGCGGTAGTGGGACTCATCACCAACAACGATGAGTGCAAGTACAGCGAGGAGATAGACCATCTGGTGGACTGGTACAAAGGTAACAACCTTTGAAGACCAAGGAGATGGTGTTGAAATGCCCTCCCAAGCACATCAGAGGAGCAGCAGTAAAAGTGGGGTCCATCATTTCAAGGACGTCACTTGAGCCCAAAACACTTCTGGTCTACCAAAGAAGACTCAAAAATGTCTCGAATTCCTCTGGCAGTTATGGCCTGCTTAACAATGCCTTGTCTTGAGGAGCTTCTACAGATGTGAGGTGGAGAGTGTCCTCAGTGCCACCATCACGGTGTGGCACTGTTGCTGCTCGGCCACAGAAAGGAAGGCTCTTCGAAGTACGTTAAAAGCTGCTTGGAAGATTGTGCGGATCACCATCAGATGCAGAAAGAGGGCTCTTTGCATCATAGATGACCCAGTCCAACACACACACACACACACACACACACACACACACACACACACACACACACACACACACTGTATACATCTCTCTCTCTCTCTCTCTCTCTCTCTCTCTCTCTCTCTCTGTCACTGGCCTTGAATTACCATTGAAGCTTTAGTTATTGTAGTTTTTGTTATGGGTTGGAAGAGAAGGAAGCCAGATTTACAATATTAATCAACAATCGAAGTGAATGGTAGCATTTCATGTTATCTGTAATGCAAGCCAGGGATCATGTACAGAAAAAGGCCATGGTTGATGAAAGAACAGTCAAAATCATCAAAGAATTTTTTCCAAAGAAAACAAAAGATCAGAGCATGTTTAGTTTTTGTGAAAATAGAGGTGAGGTATATGAAAGTTAATGTGTAATTCTTGTGAGATCTTTCAACCAAGTCTCCCCCCCCCTCCACAATACTGTATATGTTCCTTTCCTTTCAATGCTATCTGATTTTAAGGGGCTGGATATCAGATCCTTTGAGCTAAGCCAGTTGAGATAGAAGGTTTCTGATTTGTGTGTCTTCAGAGCTGATATAGAAAAGATGAAAGGAATTTGTGTCTTGCTTGCGTGCGCGAACAAGAGCGAAAGCCATCATGGGTGGGGGGGGCATGGAAATAAGTGACACAAATGTCATACTGTTGTTAAACTGATAATCAGAACAAATCCAAAAAAATGCACTCGTACCAACATTTAACGGCAAAACCTCATCAGCCCACGAGGTGATTTTTGAATGTGCTGCCGTTATCGCGACATCGTTTTCTCTGCGGACTCACAAAAGTGTCCGTGAGCACCAAAAAGGCCTGCGGTCCGCAGGGATCGCTAACGACAGAGATTCATATCAGGGTTGTGGGTAATGATTGGAGGATGGGATGCACTCTGTCAGACGCCCACGATAAATGGTTCATGTGAATGAAAAGTCCTCCCGTTATAAGATTAATCCCACAGTTGCCGTCAGCAGTGCCCTGCTTCTCAAACTACCACGTTTAGACCCCGGTTGCCGCCGGTACTCACATGCACACACATCTTGATCATCCGGGAGTTAATCCCTGATAGGGAATCTAGACTGCAACATATTGTCGTACCTAATAATGTATGCCTCTTGCATATTAAACAAGACTACGATCCACACCGAAACAAGGAGTTTCCACACATGGATCCAGTTCCTTCCCCGGTATCTATTGCTGACCTACAGACAGATGACTGTATCAAAATAATTGACAGCTCACTAAACTCAGTTTAGAAGTGCTGAAGGCGACAGTATGACTTCATCCCACTTTGCCCACGATGACCTGTACACATTAATTATTCTCAGAGTGGACATGCATGTCACAGCAATATTGGACATGCAATGCTTTCTTTGACTTGGATTCTTTTTCTCGGGTCATAGAGTTGTTTTTGATGATATTACAGAATAAATTTGGCAACAATTCGGAGCACAAACATTGAATGTGTTTCTGCTCTTTTGAAGTCAACCCAGTGACACTAGTAGTATTCTAGGTCAAAAATACATACCGGTACATAGATTCATACATAAGCTATTGTTGAAGGATTTTCATCACTAATCTATAAAATCATGAAAAAGATTTCTTTCATTGAGATAATAAAAATGGCATTTCTTTACATGCATGTTAAATATCGCAATAATGTCTATCACAATATACAACACCCGTATCGCATTTTTTTCCCAATATGGTACAGCCCTATTTCTGAAATTGTAAACCTTCGGTCCCACCAAAAAACTAATCATCAAATCAGTTGTCTAAACAAGAGCCGTTTGGGAGGGCTTGGAAATAAAATATACTTCTTGTTAGTCCTTCACACAGCATATGAGCAAACATTATTGATGCTTGAATTGTTTTCCTTTAACCCCCCCCCCCCTCTCTCTCTCCCTCCCTCTATCACACTCACACATTCTCTCACACTTGTCGCAAGCTGATTTCTGTCACCAATCAAGCGCCTTTTTTTTCCCAACCAAATTAATTCTTTCTTATTTGGAGCTTGCATTGGTCAACCCCCCGCGGTGCGCTGTGACTGAGCTCTGTGTGTCTCTGTGTGTCGATGTGTGCGCCTGTACGTACGTTTTGTCTGCGCATGAAGTAGGAACCGTCTTCAATAGATCTTAATGAAAAGACGGACTGCAATCAGTACATTCTTGTCAGAAATCATTAAATCATTTCATTCTCCCCTCTCCTTTTCTCTTGCCCCTTCTTCTGGTGATTAGTATGCTAATGATACCACCTTGATTATGTCCATTAGACAAATTTGACATCTGTGCTCTCTCTAGCCTTTTAGCTGTAGAAATTACCGTTAAAAAATGTAATACCCCTTCTATCTTCATTAATATGGTGTTTTTAAAAAGCATGCTCATTTAAACGTATTGTCGCCCCCCCCCCCCCCCCCACCCCCTAAAAAAACCCCATTAAAAACACTTGTTTTTATTAAGGGTCTTAATTTCATTTATATCAAATACAAATGTGGTCTGTCTGAGCATTATTAGGAGTTGAAAAACAGCAATGTGTGATTTCGAGCTTTTTGAAGTCCTTTAACATATTTATTTCATTGTAAGCCTTCAGCTGTTTCCACTTTGTCGAGTTTGAAGGACAAGAAGGCATTAAACAAACACGTGCGCACATACATGCCGATATGGAATGGGCAGTTTCAAAAGGAAAAAAAAAAAGTTCTGCATTGCGTGTCCGTGCAGAGACACAGCAACAAAACACCATGATAATCAAGTCAACACATGAAGACATTTATAAGATATCCTTTATTTGTCCCACACTGGGGAAATTTACAGCCTCCAGCAGCAAGAATGTGGGTAGAAAGAAGAAAGAAGAAAAACAAACAGAAGAAGAAATAAATAAAGTAAAAGGACGAAAAGAGACTCAAACAGGGATATATGCGCTGCTGGCTCCAAAGTTGCTTTTGGACCCTGACACGAATCCCTTCCAACGTTTTACAATTTTACCATCCCTTCCTTGTCTGTCCTGTGCCTCTTTAGGAGATGGCGAAGATCTTGAATCATCCGCGTGTCTATGCCTTCCTTCACGTTCCTGTGCAGTCAGCCTCTGACAGCGTCCTCATGGACATGAAGAGGGAGTATTGCATTGATGACTTCAGAAGAGTGGTTGACTTCTTGAAAGAACGGTAAGGCAAGCTGTTGACCTTTTGTGGACTTGTGGTATTGAAGGGATACATGACCTTAACGATATTTTCATCTTCTATCAGTATTGCTGTTTGGTAAACCTTTGAAGATTGTTTTTTGTTGTGTTTTTTTCCCATCGTGTTGGCAAGCCTGTCTGACTTGGCTCACATGTATCTTGCAGTGTTCCTGTGTCGGCAATCTTTGTGTGTTTAGCACCTATTTGAAATTTGAAATGACAACAATTCACGTCAAGCAGTCCTCCCCTGTAGGTTTGCAGGCCTGCAGGTGCACCATGGGAATAAAGCAAACATTTCACAAGCAGCAGAGGATATCTACACCAACATAAAATAAAAGAGTGATAAACCTTCGGATATTCCTAATGTGCAAATAGTGCCCCGTCTGGCCTAGCAATATATGCACCTTCGTATCACTCGAACAATTTCGCACATACTAAATGCCATTTTATCTTTAAATGCTCTGCTCTTTCGTTCATAGTCCTTTGCTCATATTTGTTGTCCTTATGCCTGGAGTGAAGTTTATTCCTTTTATTGTATTTCCCTTCAATTATGCTTTTCTGACCTGTGTGAAGGAAACAAGTTTCACTCCTGCATTAGCACTGTTTCTGCAGTGCGTGTGACCATACAGCTCTTGAAGCTTGATTTAGTTTTCAAACTGCACACTGACATCACTGAGGACAATTTCCTCTCCACGCCTTACTTTCTAGTATATAAATATTACGATAAAACTGGACCCCCCCCCCCCCACATGGCATTGTGCATAAAATAAAACGTAATGTATGTAAAAATAATCAGTTTTGCTGTGATTGATTGTCGCTGTGATCAAATTTCAATAATACAACATTAAGAGATTCATACGAAAATGGGTTGAAGGCTCATATCTGGCTCAAATCTCTTCGTATTACAGAGTGATTTAGGAGTAAGATGTGTATATTATATGCAAGGATGTTATTGCTGTTGCCAGATGATAACCTCTTATCCTTAAGTAAGCCTTTCCCCGGAATTAAATGGCTAGCATGCATGTTTTCAGATAAGCAGTCTATGAGGTATTTGTGGTTCAACACAGTGTTTAGTTTACAAATATGACATTGTTGTTGTGCCAGTTTGCTCTTATCTTTTTATCAAACCTTTTCTCCTGTTACAGATTAAATATGTTAAGGCAGATATAGCGTGCCCTAAAGCAGGTGAAATCCATTTATTTTACATTTGAGTACATGTATATACGCTCTGTATCTTTTATTTAGGTCAACAGTAGGCTTAAATATAAGCTGGACGGTACAAAATATAACAAATAAGACAGTGATATTGTCATCTTGGATCACTATATTTCAAGTATTTTAGTTTGTGTTCATTTTATTTGGTATTGTCACAGTTACAGTAATTTATAGGTCTCACATACATTTCCCAATAGTTTGTTTCCCTGCTGTAATTTTGCTCATATTGTAAGTTATTAAACTAACAATTCAATAATCTTCCATTTTCACCATGCAGTATGGGTCCGTATGACACACATTTTTGGCCTTTACATTATAAAAGGTTCCATAACAGCTGACCTGTAGCCGGAATCGAACCTTGCACTCCTGCACTGTGAAGCGGACATGCTAACCAGTTAACACCGTGCCGCCTTTTTTCTCAACCATCCAAACAGCAAATGTTGTATTGTGTGTGTGTGTGTGTGTTACATATGATTTCTTTTTTTCCCTACTTCTAAAGTTTTAACATGCAATCCTTGGTTTGGTTTCATTGAATGAACAGTTTAGAAAATTTGACCCATCTGGTCTTTGCAATTTACAGTTTATCTACCTCAAGCTTGAAAGATTATTTGGTATTGGGAGTGTTAAACTCAATGCTTGGCATGTTTACAGTCCCACATTTCTCTTGAGAATTAATGTGAGGTTTAAAGTTTCCTTTTGCCGTGTCAGTAGTATGGCACCATCCGTTATGTCAAGCCTATCTTTAAGTTTTGTAAGCGTCTGATTCGTCACAGTCTATCTTTCACTGGGGCTGAAGAGCGAACAATTCTAATTTTTTTTTTCTGTTCAGGACTGACGCCCCTTTAACATTGACTCTTGTCTTGGTATGTTGATTTGTGTCTTATGGAATTGTTTGACCTAGTAAAGGTCTCCTCCGCTGTCTCCCAAGTTGTTGTTTTAGTGTTCAGATGAAATTCAACACAGTGACACTAATCCGAAAAGGTCGTGACAAATGTCTAAGGAGACGCACACAAGCTTACCACACTCAGTGCATCTCATCATAAGATCTTGTTTATACTGGCAGACTACACCGCTGTGCACGTTGTCTTTGTATATATTTATGCGCGGTCAGTCTGTTGCTGGCTTCTGTTACCTAAACATAATGTTGGTTAAGTGAACTCAGTGTCGGTACTCATCTCGTAGTTGGCCCAATTTAGCTGGAGCGGTAATAACTGGGAGGCAATTCTATGTCTGGGAGAGAGGCCAGGACAAGCCAAAACATACGACTCCTCTGTTGGATGGCGCAAGAGCGTGTGAGTTCAACCCAAAATTACCGGAAAACAAAAAGTCACAAACAATGAAAAAACTAACAGGGATGCACCGAAAATTCACACATGTTCAACTGAAAATGGCCCAGATTTTTTCGGTTTTGACCCGAAAGAATTTTTGTCACCAAAGCAACATGACCGGATGAAAAGAACATGAAGCAAACCCCTATGTGGGTTGAACTACGAAAGTCCGTCCTCTTGCCTCCTTCCGGTTGCTAGCAGGCCAGTGGTCATGGTGCATCACACCACCGTGTGGAAATGAACCAAAAATTTCCCTGCCGTTGGCCGGGCGCGAGATGGCCACTCCTGGACTTAGTAGCAACAGTGCTGAACTTTCAACATATTTAAACAATCTCTCTCATCTTGAGCAATGAACTACTCAGAATTGTGGGTATTCCGATACATCTTAGGTTATCATTATCAAGAATAGCAAAGTTATTATGATTTTTTTTCATCTGGCAGGGATGTTCGAGCCAACACTTGCTCCCTTAAATCGACTCCTGCCTCCGATTAGCTCCTGGAGCAGTCAGCAGAATGTGTCTAGTGCTGTTACTTGCATTATGATGGGATCGTGTTTTATGACCACTTTCGAAAATCCAGGTACCGTCTTTCCTCAGTGTTTGCATAGTTTGTCTTGCAGCTGCAATTACGTCCCAACTTGTTTAGAGGTCTTGGCAAGATTAGGAATACCAATCCTGTGGTGAATGTTTGAGTCATGAAGTGACTAATTCATGTCTCCTCACTTTTTGGTGCACTCTGTCAAAGCTGACAAAACCTGAAAGGGGATTCCCTTGTGTGTGTGTGTGTGTGTGTGTGTGTGTGTGTGTGTGTGTGTGTGTGTGTGTGTGTGTGTGTGTGTGCGTGTGTGTGTGTAGATTGGCAGGTGGTCAAGTTGGGAGGCTCACAGATGACAATTAGTGCTTTGTTCGGCCAAATGAAGTTAACCACAAAGCAAGAGACAGACCAACTCTTGTTCAGCGCAAGGTCAGCGTTTATCTCCTTGCTCACACATGACAGGAGATAAATATATATATATTTTTTTCTGCTTCGTGCCACCAACATCGCGGAGGTCATGAAGGGCCAAATGCTTCTGGCCTCCCTAATCAGCTAAAACACACATCGGACCTCCCTCCTTGACATCAACAGTGGACCTCCATTGTAAATGTTTGCTAGCAATGCTTGGTAGGTTGTTGAAACATCAGTCATATACTTTAAATCTATAAAGGCTTTTTAATTCAGCATGCTAGGGGAAAACATCTAACTGTGGAAATTACGGATAAAGTGCGATAAGCCATGGAAGATCCTTGAAAGTTGTGCGTAACCTGCAAAATAAGCAACATGCTTCCCATATCTGACAGGTAAATATTTCAAAATATCAGTAAATCTTACAAATGTTGCATTAAGTGCCATATTGATTAGAAAAAGCTCATGTTAATAGGCTATGCTAACAGTCATGCTCAACTAAACCACAGCATACCGGAAGTTTTTCTCTTGTCTAAAATAGAAGGTGTGTTCACATTACAGGGCTAAAAGTTCACATCATGTTCCAGTCCATTGTTTTGAGACGGGCAGTTCCCCGCAGAGAAATATTGTTACATTAAATGTTCTTCCCTTAACAGACTAACTAATTTCTCTAATTCCGTCAGAACAAGAAGTGTTTCTTCATGGATAATTCACACTTTAAGTGGAATGATCATTTCATTAAATTTGGTAATTTGTCATCATCGGCCAACAGTTTTCACCATTTTCTCCCCGCTACTATCAATTAAAGTCAAATAATGGAGTGCAGCCCTTATGTAATCATGTATGGAGAAAATCCTGTTATAGTGGAATAAAGCGGTTACACAGTGAGTGGACGTGGTCAGAAGATTCTCCACACTTATTTTGCAGTTTATTATATGATCAGAGTGGATTCCTCCCCCTCGACTACCCCCCTGGATTAAGCGTGTCTGAACCACAGGGGCCAAAGATGAAACACATGGAAGTGTCTGAGGGGTGATTGGTGCCGTGTGTGCGCGGAGAAGAGAGAGTCTGGCAGAGTTATGTTTGAATGCAAAACTGCAATGCTAGTTGCCTGTAAGTGGCAGAAATGGAGGGGCTGCCCATTATTACTAGGAAGGTATTGATAATTGTGGGGTGGGGGGAAGGGTCCGTTGATGAGTGGCGACCAGGCATTCTTGGCTTCTTGTCTGCTTTGCGGATCAGTTTTCCTCAAGGTTATTTGTTCCCACCCCAAGGCATGGACATGCTTCCATGAAGGCTTGACGAGGTGTCAGCTTTGCCTGTTCTCATTGAGGTTTACTACTGGCGGGTCCAGTATGAACCTGTAAGACTTGAAAGGAGAGGAGAAATATTTTACTTTCATGTTTAGTGGGTTTTTTTTTTAGATGTGTGCATCTGCAGGAGCTGTTGGGAGTTTGCACTCCGAGTTCCAAAGGGGAAACGGTGGATCAGTTTGCTAGGTCAACATGTGATTAATATGTGAGACTCAGTGACTGAAACAGTGACTCTTAACCTTCGACGTGACCTGTGGGAATTTAGCCTCCTCCTTTCAATCTGCATGTGGGATTTGGTTACCGGTATGCTCTTTTTCTTCTTTTGTTTTAGGTTGTTGGATGTTCCAAAAACACGATTGATGCATTTCCCTTCATTGTATGAGACTGCTTTTTTTCATGAAAATGTGTGAAGACACAATTTCAATTGATTAAAAAAGGAAAAAAAGAAAAAAAAAGTTTCATAGACTTTTGAGATCGCTTGTGCCAGTGTTTGTGTTCTTTTCACGTATGCTATACTCTGTCATGTTTCTGGAGCACATTGTAAATTTTTCACCCTCAACTGCAAATAAGCTTTAACCTTGATGTTTTAATGAAACAAAAATTCGGCCCGTTTTGCCAAACTTAGGACCGTCACACTCTCAACTATTCTGAGCAGCTTTTTAATTAAAAAATATATATATTTCCTGTGAATACATTTCAAATCAGGCTCAAGCACACCCCTTTTTAATGCTGAAAAAGGAATAATTCTGTCGTTGTGACACGAGCATTTTTTTTCCTCCTTTAGTGTTACTTTGTTTTTACTAGCTTCCTACCGTGAGGTTGGCAGTTTTTCTCACGTCATATTAATACAGATTTTGCCCTACCTCAATTTAAGTAGCTCAAAGTTCACCAAATGAGGGGCAGGAACGTGTTCTTGCTTCTTTGTTCTTTCAAGACAGCATTTCTACTAGTTTCATTCCACTAACAAAAGCCTGCTAGCCTAACTTTCTGGGAGAACGGATAGCATTAGCATCGCAATTGTAATCATTTGAAAATCTCAATAACCCGTGACTTTAGCGTAAACACAGCAATAACATAAAAAGAACATTCAGGAATACTCTCACTCTTATTGAATGCCCCCCATGTGTACTAGCTTGATATCATCAATGAATCACACTTTGTGCACACTACTGTGTCCGGCAGTGTGAGCGGTATCTGTAATATATGCAGCTTGTAAACCTGTAATTTCGTGGGCACTGCTTTTATGGTGTTTTCACTTGATGTCATGCATTGTAGTTGCAACAAAAGCATTCACCAAAAACGTTGAACCAAACCTCATTCCCAGTCGTGTCAAAACAATGGGGACGTGATTTCTCTCTTCTCATTTTATTTGTCACATTCCTAGATACCAAACAGCAGTCAACTAAACACTATGTTTGACATTATTGTTTGCAGTGTCAAACTGTCTGCAGAGTTGATGCTGTTGACTGTTGATTGAACGTGTTGATAAATGTTGCATGTGTGTGTATGTGTTTCTGTCTGCCAGTCTGTCTCTTGAGTGTAGTGACTGGCTCCAAACGGCTCCAAGATGGTTGTGTTTGTGTAGCGTCTGTGTGTGTTCACGTGTTAGTCATCTCTATTAGTCAGAAGGAGTGACAGGATGATATCAAGCCTCCCTGTGTTTCCAGAGGACACATGCAGTCGTAGCGTGACTCCTTTGTGCGAGTGTGTGTTTGTGTGTGTGTATGTGTGTGTGTGTTTGTGTGTGTGTGTGTGTGCGCGCGCGCGTGAGCGTCGCTGATGACATGCCTTCATTGGTTTACTGGTCACACTCTTTCAGGTTTAAGGTATCAGATGAGGCTAATGTTTCACCGGCATAGCATGCAGGAGGGGCGTCACTCTCCCTGGGGGCCCGGAAAGAAAATAAGAAGTGAAAAAAGCAGTGATAAGATAGGAGAGAGAGAGAGAAAAAAATAGAGGGGAACGTGTGGAGGGAAGGCTGGCGCGAAACAAGAGCAGCAAATAAGGCAGGTCTGGCCCGGTTTCACTGGCGGGAATTCTCAGCAATTTAGCCCTCAATTATTTTGCTCCCGTGCTTCCATGTTCAATGCGCTCTCAGCGTCACAAAAGCCACAATCCAAAATAAGACATTTAAAAACGTGAAAACAAAGACCATAACAGTAACTGAATTATTGTCAGAAATGATGGTGAGTACAACAATCTCTCATGAGTGATGTTACTTAATCATTTAGTTTCTAATAACAAAAATTGGTCAACATTATTGTTGAAAAATGTCTTTTGATTTACACCGAAATGCAAAATATTTTTATCCGATTAATCGATAGAATAATCGATTCCAAAAGTACAGTACTCAATATTTACAGCCCAAGTCTGCATGCTACATGTTACCACGTCGTGAAAGTACAATCGTTAACCTGAAAACAAGTGTGATGTTTCCATGCCGGACCGTTGTATTCGTCCGCACATTCAGAGAGTAGAGACTTCAAGCTTTAATTACCAGAACTAATTCATTCATTAAGTAGTGTAATTGATTTTTCTCTTCTCAGACACCCATTACCTGTCCTTTCTGTTGTCAAGCCCACACTCTCCTTTGGAGAGAAGAGCCAGACAAACAAATGTACTTAGTTTGCATTGACACTCAGCTCTGCGTTCAGAGTGTGATTCCTTATTGGTTTCTCCAACTGAGAATGATGGACCTTTGAAAGGCTCACGTGTGCGTTGAATGCTAATTTGGTGCATCTTCACTATTCTAAGATTACTCCATATGGTGTCTCAATTCATCAGTGAGAAAGAAAATGTCCCTTTGGACTGCCTGATTTTATGTTGTAATGGTAATTAGTCTCCTGTGTTCATCCCAAATAATGGGACTCACACTTTCTACAAATCTTGTGTTTTTCAACACTGATTACCAGTTCATCTTCACCAACATCATATGCTGTTTTAAATTCTTCAATAGGAGTCATACCAACATGCATGTACAGTGTGTTACTCAACATGGGTGGTGAAAGTAGTTGCAAAAGTCATGTGTACATGCCTAAATGTGACCTAATGACATTGCTTCTTGGTTACTCTTCAAAATGTATACTTCCACACACACTCTGTCGTGTCATTTTATGTTTCATTTCAACTCAAAATCTATGTGAGGTCCAGCATTGCAACATCATATTAGCAGGTAAACAATCTTAAGCTGTGCACTTACTGAAGCGCACCAAAACAGCTGATATGTCGAACAGCACTGTCAAGTTTGACTGGGTGACTCACCCGCCGGTCTCGCACTCTCATCATGTCAGCCACACAGTTTGCGTGCAAGGACTTTGGCACGTGCGTGTTTGTCTGAATCATGTGGTTTGTGACCACTGAGCTTGAGTACAACTGACGGACGGCATTGCGCCGCGCGTCATTGCCACTTCGTTGCTTACGTTTGTTTTTCTGCATTCCTTTATTCTGTTGTCTCCTGGGGAGGGAACTGTGCCGCCAAAGCAAGCTTGCAGGTGTTAAGTTACGATTAGCTGCTAAGCTATTTAGGCCTTAGGAATGCACTTTTACCAGATGCAACTTCAACACTCTCTTGTGAAGTTGATTTCCCTCTGTCTGTCTCTCTGTCCGTCCGTCTGTCTGTCTCAGTCTTTCCATCCGAGCTGCTCGTAGGGTAAAAGGGATCTGAAAAATCTTGTGATTTATACTGTATCAAAAAATGTAATATCTTTCATTATTCAACCAGTTAGTCATAAAACTACTGCTATAAAAGTTCACTCTTCTTCATGAATAGCATCGTTTTTGTCATGTTCATGGGCTCTTTTGACTGCAGTGAACCACCGCCCAATTGCGACTTTTGTTCTTTGTGACCTAACGCGTTTCACTCATATTCATTTTCTATAACCGGCAATGAAAGATTTGCTTTAATTCAAAACATTGGAGAGGTTTCAAGAATAAACGGCCCTATACCATGGCATTTCACTCAGATGCAAGTCCACTCTAAAACCTTCATTTAGATTTTTTAAGTCATTCAGAAGTTGACTTTCTGATGTGTTTGGATCTTTATTGTGATGAAGGATTCAAATACACTTCAGCTTTCAGATTGAGGTCACAAACTGATGGCCAAGCACAGCAGAATTCATGGTTTCATTCATTACAGCAAATCGTCCAGGTCCTGAAGTGGCGACTGACCACACTCTCACTAGTGTAATTAAGTATTTGTCTGATCTTCTTTTTTAGATATGCTGTGTTACAATTACGGCAAATGTAATGAGACACACACCTTCCAGTATGTTCAACTTTCATTTTGTGAGTCCACACAATATGCTTCCTTAAGTCTTAGGAATCATTCAGTATTTTGGAAGATAAGCCTTTATTTTTGGTCAGCATAACTCTGCCAAAGGATGTCATGGTTGCTCTAAAGCCCACAATCTCCTATAGTGTGTGATTTGCAGCCACATGGCAAAGTCAACACATCAGATGGGAATTTTAAATGAGACTTCAGAGTAAAAACAAACATGGCGGATGAAGAGGAGAAAGCACCGATAGTTTGTGGTTTATTTTTAGCAGAAAAAGAAGCGACATAAAGAGTTATGGCCTTGGTCAAAGGAGTGGAGACGGACATTCTATCGCATCATGCCTTTTTTGATCTTGGATTCCCCACCGTGCTTCCTCGCCACTTTTCAGTTGGCTACATGTCACTGTCAACAGGCTGGTTTGTCCTCGGGGCACAACACACATGGTGAGAAGTCGGGCCAAAACAATACAACACAACAATATTTGAGATCGGATCGACCCAAATGTCGTTCTGAGTGGTGGAGATGAGTTTGAACACACCACACACAGAAGGAATATATATAAGGAATATATAAGGTCATCTTTGATGCCATTATGATAATAGGGGCATTCTTACGATTGTTGGGAAGGGAGATTTAGAGCTAAAATTGGGCTAATTTATCCTGCTGCTTGAACCAGGCATAACGTGTTGTGAATCAGCAACATACCTGCCAGCATCCTCACATTACCGGTGTATTTTTATAAGGGTATTCTTGTAAGATTACTTTTTGATGATATCTAAGTGTTTCACGATCATATTTTCCTGGTTTTAACAATGAATATGGACTATTATGAAAAACGTATAAAACATTGGGGAGGCTGTAATTACTCATGGAGTCTCCCTACTTATGTTCGAGCTTTGTCCATAACCCCTTTTAAAACTGGGACTTGACGTTATTTTTTTCCCATTCTTTTTTCAACCATATTTTTGGCAAAAAAATAGCAGATTAATTCTCTCTGAGATAAACAACCATACATTTGGTTCATACACGTTTTTGTCATTCATCCTGGCCAGGTTGGATCAGTGCAGCACGGAAAGCATGTCAGTAAAGGTTTGATTGATTTGAAGTTGAAAGTGCAAAGACGTCAGGCTGGCAGGATGCTCGCTGCATGCACACGTTGTCTGTCTGTCCGTTGGTTCTTTTGGTCTTGCGTGTTTTGAGAAATCGGGCATGCGTGTCTCTGCATGTGCGCACGAGCTCCATTGAACTGCAGTTCTGCTCAGGCCCTTTCATTAAATGATAAAGTTTACTGATGACTCCAGTGGGAACATTATTCATGTGGCTCTCCCTTCCTTCCCTTGATCTTTACAAATGACTTACTGCACACAAGCGCAGAGGTTATTTTGCACTGCAGGTTTCCAGACAAATGGTTTGTGTTTACTGAAAGCAACTACCCACAGTTAACATTCCTCTATCTGCACATAGAGACCATTTGTTTGTATCGGGAACACATGGATTGATTCGTCTTACAAAGTTATGAGTTCTAGATAAAAGTAAATAATTAGCAGTAATCTTAATCGAGGGGTGCAAATAACATTTTATTGAATCATCGATTAATCTGTCCATTATTTTGCCTGAAGGTCTATCCCTTTAATAATAGTGATAATGGGGAAGGAAAAATATTGAGCGACCGCTACAGTTTATTGACCCTTTCTCAATATGAAGAATGCAGAGTCCGTTCTCATGCACTCACCAAGTATGGTCTTCCTAAGAACTTTAGTGAGAACTTTCTTCCTAAAAAGCAAGTCTCTTTGTAAATTGGAACAGCTGTGCACTTGTTAACTTATGTCTCTGTCACCATTTTCATGGATGCTGAAAATGGCATTTTGTGAAATCAAATTGTTAGTGGTTGGCATGTTCGCATCCTAAAGACAATTGTTATGGCTACTGTCTTCAACCCTGACTATGACAGGACCCCTCGGGCCACTTAGCTGCTTCTTATGTCGTTACACTGTAGTTAACATGTCCGATGATCTGAGTTTTTTTTTTTCTGGCACTACCTCAAGGCTGCAATTTTCCAAGCCTCTCAACCGCTCTCTTCATTGTCCACCTCTGACACTAAAGTAGCCTCACTGTGTCACAAATTAACATTTCAGATAAGACACAATGCAGCACTGAGGGGTAGCATGCTCTCTTCCCGATAGATGAATCTGTAAATATTTACCTTCCCAGATTGTCTTTTTCACTCACCTTTCAATCTCCTTTTTTATAGCTCCATGCCATCCTTATTTTCTTCTTTTCGTATTTTTTCGAGTTTTTCTGTCCCAGTGGTCTTGTCTTTATCTTATCATGGGGGACCAGCTCGCAGGCATCTGTTGAGTAAACACGGTTGCATCCGCATACACACAGTTTGAATATATGATGAAGTGGATGACTGAGTGTATGGAAACGAATACACACACAAAGCCTCAGCAAACAATGAGTTCATAATAAATAGGCAGAAGATAATAGTGTATGTGTTTTTAGGCTTTAATTCAGCCTTTTCTAGGCAGATGGAGAAAGATGGTGTGATTAACGATTTAATTAATAGACTTCCATTTCTCATGGCCAGATTCTTCTGTCAATAATGGGTGGCACTGGTACTTAAATATCTTTAATGACTCAAGAATGCCTCTTAATTGGTAGGATTATTGTGAAGCAGTTATGAAAAATGTTCTTCAATGTGGACACTTATGTTGGAATGTGCTTTGGCAGTGCAAAATCATACGTAGGAAGTGGCAAACTTTAATGATATGTGCACACCAAATCCTGTGCAGGCTTTCCGCTTCGCTTTATTCGCGAGCGTTTGCCCGCGGGAGTTCCTGGTGACGCATTGACTGAATTCCCACACAACAAAGAAGAAGGGCGGGGCTTTGCTTGCTTGACGATAGCAGTTGTACCAGCCATTTTGTAAAGAGCCACAGAGAACAGAGTTGTTGATACTGTAGTTCTGTACTTGTTGTGGAAGAAAAACAAACGGCAAAATGCCACACTTTGTCGTGTATGGATTCAACCATTGTAAAAAAATAAAAATAAAATACATACCATGTATGCCAATATCCTCGCTCACCAAACGCCAAGCAAGCTCACATTTATTTTTGTCACGTTACTGATAGCTGGCCAAATTGTACAGCTCGGGGTGACAAGAATCTTCTCCATTGTGCTCTCAAATGTGGTGACAAATCTCGCCAAGTTTCCAGGATGCTGTGAGTAACGTAGTACATGGATTGGTGAATAACTTTGGCGAATAGACGCTCCAAACGCCCCACACGCATACGAGCCCCACCACACGAATTACATTGACTTTAATTGAATCGCACCGCCACAAATGCTCGCAACGGATTTGGTGTGCATGTAGCATGACATTTGTGATGTGTGATGTCCTGCCAGACAGAGCTGAAGTCGGAGCAGTGCAATCAACTGCTAACCTAAGCCTCTAGTGTTAGCCAGTAGCAAGCTACTGCCGAATCGCTATCGTATTTCTATATCTTTATGGCCAAGGTATAGTGAGTTATTAATCAAGTGGGTAACTTGAATAAATGATGCCTACTTTTTAATATGCCCTTAGGAGAACATTTTATAGACTGCCTCTTATTTAAGTTAATAATTAGGGCAGCAGCTATCAAATCATTTAGTAATCGAGTATCCCACTGAAGTCGGGTGAATAATCAAGTATTTGGTTAAAATATATACATTTGCTTAGTTGCCGAGCAATTATGAATACTTAAAAGAGAATATGACATTTCACCGAATAATGAACAGATTTTTTTTTTTTTTTTTTTAGATAACCAACGGGGGTTTTTTTTTTCTTAATTTCACATTTGGTGCTTGCCAGTATTTATTTATTTATTATTTGTTTATTTTTAATCTGCCTGGTTTGCACACTTTAAAGGTACGCTGATTCTCTCGTCCAGACATCTGACACACACATCATGCGAGTATGTGATTTTGTATTTAATAAATAATATTAAAGTTTTGGATTCAAATAAGGCAATCATGGCTGAACACATGCTTGGAGCTGAGCAAATAATAACACACCATACGCGATTAAATAATAACAATTACAAATTTAATACTGTGTAAACAATGTAGTTGTTTAGAAGCAGCGCTTCCAAAATTCAAGCCTCCATAAGACTCCCAACATGCCACCCCATCTCTTCCAGAGTTAAGCCATGTGTTTCATTTTGCCAATGCTTGCTGTGAAATACTTCATTTATGATGTGTAACGTTGTATATGTGTGTGCTGCGGCACACCTGTTTTATAAGACTTGACGTGTGTGTGTGCATACGTGTGTGTGCACGCGCATGCACAGCAGAGAAAGCCTCATTGTTAATTTCTCGTCTGCTACACACTTTGAATAGGTAAACTTCTGATTTTAAAGACATCCTGTCAGTTCTCCTGGCGTTTATCAAAAAGACAATCTTGGAAATGCTGATTGACCTAAAACAAGAAAAGTTTAGTCTGATTTCATGTCTTTTTATAGAGTGTATGTAAACATCTGGTTTCAACTGTAAATGTCATGCAGTGCTATTGAAAGTACACTGACAAAGTTTATTCCCTCATCGAAGTTGCTTTGCCAGTTTTAAAATAGCAACCTATTGACTTAATTGAAAGTAAATTGAAGGTGGAAACTCAAATGGCGTGTGTCCTGATTCCCACCCTTGTCTTGGTATCATTACCTCCATCTCCCTTTTTCTCCCCCTCTGGTTTTGAAAGTTGAGCAATAACAAGCTATATTCCTCTCTATCTCACTTTAACAAGGAGTGTGCAAATGTGATCCTCGTTCATTATGATCTTATATCACAACTCTGTCACCCTCAGATCTGGGAGAAACAAAGGTGTTAAAATGACAGCGTGTTGTATGCTTTTTTTTTCTTCTTTTTTTTCAGCCTCGACCTAATCCACGAAAGTCAATTTGCACATATTTCTTACAGTATTCGATCTCTGTGTGCTGTTTTACAGTTTGGCCGAATTTGTACGTTTTTGTCCATCGATGGTGTGAATGCGCTTTGTAAAATAATGTCACACTGGCTGCAGAATGCAACCTCCCCCCACGACCAAAGGCTACAAACAGGAAATGAAACAACTCCCCTTGGTGATTTAAAAAAAAAAAAAAATGAAAGAAAGAAAAGCAAAATATGCATGTTAATTAATTTTATGTACTTCCCCTCCCATTGATTATGATAGCTTGAAGCAATATGCTCATATGCTCCAGTGACAAGATCGTTACATAACGTTACATATCAGTAATCACAACTAATTTATAATCTATTTATTTATGATAACTATTCCGAAATATTGAGAAACTGAGATTTTAGTGTGATGTAAACTTGTATTGGTCCTACAAACCATATATAAAGCTAATAAAACGTACAACTCTGTGGGTACATTGAAAACACCAAAAGCATTCAGGGGCTTTGACTAAATCATTTACAAGAAGCCTGCAGACAGAAAATAGTCATTTAAGTTAATATTGATTCAACCGATCCATCGTTCTACTATGTTTCTGCATATACTGTATACATGTAATTTTGTTACCTTCTCGCTATTAAAATTGCTAATCAGTACCATGTGGAAGGACAAACGTATTATTCATGATTCAGATGCTGTTAAATGTCATTAACTCAACTCAACTGTATTTATAGAGCACTTTAAAACAGCCATTGCTGTATACAAAGTGCTGTACATGGAGCAACTATCATATATACAACAATAAAGCAATAAATCAGGAACAAAAACGGTAGAAAGCTTCAAACAATAAAACTAAGTGAGTGATATGCCATATTCAAGTCAGAGCGCAGGAAAAGGTTAATCACATGGTGTGTGTGATATGCATGTTGACTCAAAGGTTTCTTTTCCGCTAACTTCATAAATAATTGTTGTTATTGTATATCTTGTTGTCTGTTTGAGAGAGGAAATTGCATCTGTGCTGTATACAGCACATTTGACAATAAAGTTGTACTTGATACTTGATATTATTAATGAATTATGAGTGAATGTGATATTGTACATTATATTTTCCATTAAAAACAACCACTTTATCCAATGATCAGGCCAGCTCAAGTGACCGCGATGTCTAGGCAAGCCATCCGTAAAGTCTGTCCAAGAAGTACCACGCAAGTGAATATGTGAAAATGAGACAAATTTGAATGAAAACAGAGCCTGACATTCACTGCTGCCAGCATACGATCGTGTTGCCACATATGCACTAATGTTACATAGCATTAGCAGTTCAGCTGCTTCCAGCAGTGAGGCCACTGGATGCAAGCAAAGCAGCAATCACTCGCAGCTTCATTATTATTCAGGTGATTTGGAACATGGTAAAACCAGCCAAGTATTCATAATAAACACGGAAAGTGGCAACAATGTGAAGAAGGTATGTATCGGCATAAGTGATCCCATTTACAATCCGTGTCTTCAATATCCCTCAGTGTGCATTTTTTTTAACACCTCTAAAAATACTGAGCGATGACAAACAACGGTGCACTGCTCTATTTTTCTACATTCTATGCACTCTTGAGTGATTTTTTTTCTTACAGATTTATTTGCCATATTTGCTCACCATGCCAATGTAAAATTGGGTTTACTGTTTGAATTAGCGACCATGAAGAGTGTTGTTGTTAGCAAGCCATTTGCCTGTCTTGATCATTTTTATATTATTAAATAGTTTGTACATTGTGTTAATGTGAAATGTAATATTATGTGCAGTACATGAACATCATTATGTAATAATAATGTTAATATTATGTACATGAACATTATTATGTAATAATAATGTAAAGGTAATGTGAAACTATGTATTCAAGATGATGCACATTTGCAATAACTTCATAACTTGAAAATTATCGTGTCCACATTTCAAGGCATCCTCAATACATCCCTGAGTGGGCTTGATGTGTATATTTGCATATCTGCAAATACTCTCTCAAGAAAGTGCTTCACCGTGTTCGACAAAATATATTCGGTTGCATTTGTTGTACTGCTGGCTAAAAAAAAAAAAAAAATGTGAATATACTTTGAAATTTACATGCCGGTCCACTTTTTCCTTAATTTACCGGTGCATATCTGGGATGTTAAATTGCTCTCTTGCTTCTAAGGATTTCAGGACAGATGTTTTCAAAACTGGCCTTTTAAAAAAGTAAAAAAAAAAAAGAAAACAACAACTGCAAAATATCCTGATGATAATTTATATGAGACAATATGTACTGTAAATAAATAATTGCATAGCCCTAATACACATTTGTGTATATTTATGTGCTGTATGTACGTATGTGTGTATGCACACTACACATTGGCATGTTTTACATATTAGTAGAGTGGAACCACGCATACTCGCGGTTTAGTACCCTCACTCTGTATGTTTATTCATATATTCGTAAAGAAATAATGCTCACTTGACACATTTATTTTCACTTTTCCCTTCCGCATTTTATTTTCCTTTCATTCAGGAAGTTATCAGTTAAATCTCAGAGGTCAAGGATGATTGCGTCTGAAGGCCATTGGTTAATATTAATGGCCATCAGCCAATTGGAACTCATCAATAGGTCACGGGTTATCAAGGAGTTGCAGATGGAGGAAATTAATACAATCAGTGATGATCAAAGATGTTGACTGAGCAGGCCATTTCTTCTTTTGTTTTTTTGTTTACTCAATGTCTTTTTCTCAATCTCCTAATGGCGTTGATCAATAGTTTAGATTAACTTATTTTTTTCTCTTTTTTTTTGTTTGTTTTTTTAACTTTGTGTTCAAATATAAGCATCATTTCAATACAGGGTCATTTAATACAGCTTGTAGTCAATCGTTTACCTTGTTTGTCATCAGAATGATTACAGTCATTTTTAAATGGATACTACAGTATTTGCACGATCTTAATGAAGGAAATGCCTCCAAATCAAATTCAGGATGCTGGTATGCCCAAAAATCTGCCATAAATCTTTTTTTTTTTTTTTTTACCCAAGTCAACGTTCTGATTTGAGACCTGAGCAATATTTTAAGAAGAAAACAAGGGCTAATTTGTCTCAATTGTCTTGTATACATATTTTTTCATTTGAATAAAACAGTCTGGCACTGTAGCCGCGCAGCTCAAAATGGGCATGTTGTATTTGCATATTCATATCTATATCATATCGTATCATGTACTTGTTGTTTCCACATCTCTCAAACATGCTATACAGATTGTGGGACAGTATACTGTTGGGGTTTTTTTTCTTTCTGTCAAGCCCGTCTTCGTGGCATCCAATCATAACGGAGGTGAAAAAGGATGCACTCCAACCTCGCACCTCATAAAAGCGACCAGCTACGCACAATAAAGCATCACTAACTTACGTTTGAAAAAATCTTTTTGAAAAAGGCTATCCTTTACTGGGTACTTTGAGGCCACAGAATGTACCAATAATAATGTTGTACTGTATTGGGTGTTTTGGGGCCTTGAATAATCTCTTAAAATGAATGGAAAATCATCTTGAACGGACGACCCCCCTCCATCCTAGTAGTCCGTTCAATCAAGGTTTCACCGTATCGTCTTTTCATAGCGTGCCAGTGCTCCGCAAACAAACTACCCTATATTTAAATATCCTGCCCTAAGAATACGAACTAAAATCTGAACTTTTCGCTTTGTGCAGTAACAGGTGTTGCCAACCTGCTGAAAATGCTTGCCTTTTTATATGAAGAACACCCCTGCCAGGATAAAGCATTGCCGACAAGGTGTTTTACTACTACGACAGGTTTAGTTGTTTACCGATGCTGAAGTGACAGTGGCGCCAGACCGTGATTGGTCCAATTTCCCGCCGCGTGATTAGATCGGGACAATACTAACTTTTTTTTCTTCTGAACATTGTTTTTGTCCGAGGTCTCCTCTTGCTAATTTTGCCCTTTTGTGGTAATTGACAGCTGATTTAGCCGTCAGGCGTGAGGCCAAACGCCTCAGGGATTTGAGCTAATCATTAAAACTGTATAGCAACATGTGAAAAGAGCATACATTAAAACTGTAATGTCAAGTATGCACTCGAGAGAGCTGGTTTATTTTATTATTATTATTTTTTAATTTATTTTGCAGGGTGGGGGGGGTCTCTAATTACCTGGCCTTGAGTTTCTTACACATGCTCTCCAACACTCGCCAATGCAAACACAATATCGAGAGCAAATCAATTCACGTATTCCCTTTTCCCGGCCAATTAATTAATCCAGTGAGCAAGCAGATCAATAATCAATAGCAACCAATTGGCTAAAGGTTTCCAAATCAGGTTTTGATGGGCTAAATGAGTCCATGGGGACCAGCCCTGCCTTTCTGACGATTTTTTTTCTAGTTTTATGGCGATGGAAAAATGTTGGTCTATCACAAACCTCATCTACATTTTTCTCCAGCAGAAAATTTATCAAGCAGCAGTTGGTAGCACCTGTCCCAAGCAAAGCCATTTATCTAGTGTTCTGCAATTGTGGTGTCAGATGTGTTCTGTAATAGATGTTATTTCCTATTTCCTGGCACGTAAACACGCTTCAAATTCATCTCCAAGGTGCCTGATGGGGTTGAGGTCAGAATATTGTTTACTTCCCTACATACAAGTATCATATGTAAGAAATTGGGAAGATTCTGAAAGGGGGACGTGGTCTTTGGAGCTTGAAAGTTTTTCGCTTCCCATTGTACACTGCAGTTAGCGTTTCACACTCTTCGTCTCTGTCTCTCTGGCAGGGTCCCAGGTGTAACAATAGCGACAGATATAATCTGTGGCTTTCCCGGCGAGACGGAGGAAGACTTCAGCGAAACTATAGACCTGGTGAAATGTTATCGATTCCCCAGTCTCTTCATCAATCAGTTCTACCCCAGACCTGGGACACCAGCCGCCAAGATGGATCAAGTGCCTCCACACGTGGTCAGTGCACACAAGGAGACAATGCAGTCATTCATTTTAACCATTCAAATGTTAGGCTTTTTTTTTTTTCTGGATCCGTATGCATCCTTTCAGCATTATCATTTCTATGGGGCGGCTCTATCCTTTTACTTTTGTATAAATTGTATGTATTAGTCACTAAAATATTGGACCTAGGATCTCCATTGATAAATACTAATTAGTTTTCCGGGGCAAGGAAAGAGATGTGACGGATAAGATTCTATGCTGAAACTATCCTCTCAGCATTTGAAAAAGAAAAAGAAAAACTGCACGTGGGATCTGAAATGTGCATTGGCTCTAAGCTGAAGCGTAAAAAAAAGTAACTCCATTCACTTAAATCGTGTTAGGGTGAGCGTACAAGCATAACCTGGAGATAGATGGACACCTGGCAACATCTGCACCAGTAAATTTTTCTCTGTGGTAGTACTAGAAGAGGGCGCGTCAGTCAATTTTGCAATGTCACTCCAGCAATTGTGTTTCCTGTCTGCAGATTCGTCACAAGCTACTGCTCAATTATTCATTAAACGCGTGAAAAAGCACAGCGATTTCTTGTAGCCAGTTGGGAGTTGTGAAGGAGCGACGATCCATTCTAAATCTGATCGTCGTTTTCCTTGAGCTTCTGTTATACGGCAACAACGCAAGAACAACACGACGTTTCTCATTCAAGTACCGCACAACTGAATTTTGAAATGTACACTGTAAAAGCTACCAAATAAAATAAATGAATAAATAAATACCGGTAATCCAACTTGAATCCAAACCTCAAGTATTTTGAAGTTTCCAATTTGAGGAGTGACGTGTTCTTATTTTAGGTTGGACTTTTCCTCCTCGCATGTGCATGTACAGGAATTAGAATTAAACACTTCAACAAATTTGTCTGTGTGGGTAAAGAGGAAACACATGCCTGCCTCTTGTCATTTAAAATCCCCAACTCCTGCTCCAGTTCTGTCGTCTCTCTATAACTTCTATACAGAGTCTAATATTACTAATCCCAAAAGCTATCAAAAGACAAACCCACATGTGTGTATATATTTATCAAGTCGTCATTTGAAGGTACCAAATATTAATGCGTGTGTCTTACTCTCAGTGTTAAACCCTCGTCATGAGTTCCAAGTGTCTTCCAAGTGGAAACTAAGTGGACGGATTTATTTTGGATTAGCGTATACGAAGACTGGAGGTGACGGAATGAGGCATCTATCAGTCAAGCACCTGTCCCAAACACGACAGGTCTTGCAGCTGTGATAAAACTCAATAGTACTTTAGAATTGCTACCAACGACGCTTTAGAACAGTGGTTCTCAACATCGGGGGTTCAAAATAATTTGCGGTACCTCATGTGCACAACTACATGTGGGCACTACTGGCACACCAATAAAAAGAAAGAAAGAAAAAAAACAACAATAACAAATTACTTCTCCCTACCTTAGCTTTGCATCAGAGAAATCTAACCCAGTGCACAACGTTTGTGGCTCTCTCATGCTCTATTCTCATGTTGAGTTGCACAGGTGAAGAAGGCTTGGAAGCAAAAGGATGGGGTAAGATGTTTCTAACACGTCAATAAATCATAATATTTGTGTACTGTATGTACAAATGGGCACCATGTCTTTGGTAAAGATAAGCGCATTTGACTTTGATATCCTGTGGTTTTACTCAAAGCAATGTGAGAATTATTCTGCTCAGACGTACATTGTCTTGTTTTAACAAAAATTAAAATGACAAATTGTTAAAATGGAGATGTTGGAAAGGACGCTGAACACAAAAAATAGTGACTGTGTTTTAGTGAATGAGCTCCCTCTGTTTCTGTGTTCACTGAATCCCTCGCGATCGCAAAAATAAATAAAAGCTGTGCTGTTGTCAGATGCAATCCATTCATCTACAGGCATCTGTTTATCAATACGGTGGTTTACAGACCTGAATTTCACAGACAAGCCAGGTGACACCCAAAAAAAACCCCGCTGTACTTGTCCAATGGTGGCAGCCAATGGTTGGATTCCATTTGCCGAATATAAACTGTAGTTAATGACTTCAACAGGTCAGAAACATTTTGGTTGAAACCATAAAAATGAAAAACAGAGAGGAAATCCCATGGCATTTAGAAGTGTGCATAATAGTTGTCTGTAGTTGTCTTTAAAAGTAGGAAGGTCTCCTATGGAAACAAAATTCCCCTGCCAGGCTTCCCTGAAACCACTTCTTGAAAAATAAAATAAAATATACTACTAAGGATCCTACATTTGTGTCTTAAATTGCCTGTCAAAGGCATCCACATACTTTAAGTGAGGTTCTTAAAATGTCTTCATTGTTGGTGTGTACTGTTGATCAAGGGTCACCAACGTGGTGCCCATGGGCATGTGATGGCCCCCAAGCTAAAAATAGCTCATGTAGCTTTTGGGCTGTTCCTGTGAATTTAGGGTACACACTTGCCTCTGCTGATGATCTTTTTCAACTAATCTGTAACAGTGGAACATAAGGCAACTGGAACAAAATACGGAGAAATCGGAACATTTGGCATCTCTGACATCTGCTGGCTCAAACCTGAAACGTTCTGTGAGGTGCTACTTTTCTTGGGAATGAAATCCCCTGAGCCCACATCTGCTTCTTCTGAAGCCATTTCAAAACACGTTATTGTTACAAAACACATGGTGCACGTTAATACTAATTGGTTTGTGTGACCCGCCCACCAATAGCATGCGACATCAGATTGGTGACTTTGGAGGAATGTTCGGGAGACGACATGTTCAGTATGTGTCCAATAGTTGACACAACTGTGATTATATTTTTTCCATTGTTATTTTCTTCTGACACTCTGAAGCTTCTTTGACATTTTTTCTCGAGTGTGACCTCCTGTGCTACACCTTCCATGTTATATGTTCCATCCTCTCTCACATTTACACTCTCTCGCTCTTTACCATCAAAGTGTTGACACATCTCTTTCATGTGGAGCGTCTTCATAAGTCATTCCCTTTGTGCCCCCCCCCCCCTTCACTTGATTCTCCGAGGAGACGCTGAGTGCGTCTTAGAGGGATCAATCCCCAGGCAACTGCACAGCTGCTCCGCTTCTTATCTTTTTCTGCTCGCTTTTCTTTCTGTCGGATCGGTCTCATCCGAATCTTATTGTCAAGGGTTGGATGTAAGCAGGCATCCTTTCACACCCTTCTTCCAGAGAACACGACTGAAAGTTAGACAGTGGAAATATGCCCGAGCTTGGAGAAACCCTCTATAATACATGAGACTTTTTCAAAACTTTGTTCCATTCAGTTGCTTGTTTTTCATTAATGGATCATTTGAAAATATTATTTACATACATTTGAATACAGTTGCTTTGTACAATGGCTTCCTTCATAGCAATGGGAAGCCTGGCAAACTACTTTTTTTAAACTTTTTTTTTGAGTGCATTCTTAACACTATGTGACAAGAGTAAAACCATGGTGTTCGTGTTACACCTGCTTCTGTTGGGCAAATCTGCAAAAAAATAAAATAAAAAAATTGTCAGCATGCACCTGCTCTTACACACATGCACACACAAACCCACTCACTCGAACGCTTTGGTGGCAGCTAGGCGACGTCGAGGCCGTGAAGGGTCAGTCATTAATAAAGTGGACCAGATGGTTTGTCTGGAACACTACTGTGCTGAGTGGCCGAGGGAGGGAGGGAAGGAGGGATGGATGGATGGAGAAGGAGAGAAAGCAAGTAAAAAAAATGGATTTGGAACTAGAATGAAAAGAATACGTACTGGGGAAGCAGCCATTGAGCTTTGGAGTGGCACTGTGCCCTTCGATAGCGCTCACCATCTTTGTTCATCTGTCAAATGTATTAGCTGAAAGTTCACATCAATTAGCTGGGGGGTCATTGGCGATTTGTAGCTGGCTTGCATGATGTGTGCCAGCGAATGGATTGCCTGCTCCATGAACACATTTAACAGTAGACAATACTGTTTTTTAGTTGGTTTTTGTTTTGTTTTTTTGTGTTTATTGTTATTCCCATCCATGTAATTTATTTAGTAAGTGGATAGAAACAAATCAACAGGACGAGGCGGTGTATCCAAACGAATTTGGCTCACCCTTTCAAAACAGAAATGTTGCAGAATGTTCATATTTAGGTCAGGGCTTGGGTCAATAAATATCATTTCAGTTCAGAATGGAGTCATGTCAAAACAAATATCAGAAGAGTGGTTGCTTTTTTTGTGTGCATTGCAAGATGATTAGCTGCGATATTGGCACCGCGAGAACGAACTCAACAGAGCTGATCTGATCTGTTTTGTTTAACGTTAACTGCACATGAAAAGGCAACCGGTGATGAACTCGGGTAATCAGCAAAGGCCGATGTCTTGGGCCAGTGGTCTAGGCCAACTGACTAATTAGGCAAGCAAAGAAAACACACAAGAGTTAGAGACGGTCCAGCTGTGAGGAGGTCCAGGTGCTTAGTGCTATCTGTAAGTTATTGCCTATTGTAGTCTGTGATATATGAGAGAAAGCCACATGAAGAGTAGAGCAGAAGCAGATGGAAGGAAAATAAGACCACAGGGATGGAGGGAGAGTTGGGAGCTTGTAGAGAATATAAGGACGTGAATGCTATTAGCTGGGATCTCCATAATCATCCCCAGGTGACCGGAACTTAGCCTTGATAAATGGACTTGCTGAATGGAGTCTGTGTGTGCGTTGGGCTGTCTGAATGCCAGAAAAGGTTTCCAGTGAGCAGCTGCCGAAGCGAGTGAGAGCAGAAAAAGAAGTGATGGTGAAAGAGATTAGTTGCTCTGTTGGGACTGTATTTTTAATTTCCCCAGATTGTAATTGTTTAAGGACTCCATTACCCACGAGGCCTTGGTGCAGCTGCCCTCAAAGTGAAACACCTGGCCAGCTACTGGGAGCAACTCTCCTAGAGTGTTGCTATCATTCATCGACGCCATGATGCAAATGCAAACACTGTCCCAAACGCAAAGTCTTCCTCCGTAATGAATATCACGGGACCCAATAATACTTGACCAGAGGCAACAAGCATTAAGTGTGAGGTGATGCTGAAGTTGCTGTCTGGGGTCATGTAGGACATGCACATGATTAATGAGTTTGAAGGCATGACGTAGTCCATGTTTTCTTTTTTTTCTTCAGATTTCACTTTTACATGCTCATATTTAAATGTGGCAAAAACACTTCTTCGCCATCTCAAAATCTCTGCAAGGGCGTCATTCCATGGCTGTAAGTTGTAGCAGGGAACTCATCGTTGAAGTGAGACAATTTAACATGCATCCAAAAGGGATGCTTCATTCCAATCTTTGTGCTATAATTTAATCTTTGAGTTATTTGTTTACCCTAAACTCTCTATAGAGAATTGTAACCAAATTGTTTTGCTGTTCGGTGTTTTGAAGCACACGCATTATTATAGCGCGCCCCCGAGAGATGCTGCGTGTAATCACTTTATTAATCGTCTATGTACTGGGGTTTGCTAACTTGCAATGTCTCATCACACGGTGTAGTGACTTATCATATTAGAAACGACAACCACAATGCTAAACAATATCGTTGTTGAAGTAAACTCTCTTTACTTTAGGCCTTTGTAGCTGATACCTTGGAGTGTCGTTTTTGCCAATCGTTTCAGTCCAAAGTTAGTTCTTTATTTATTTATGGGCAACACTGCCTTGCCCAGCTCAGCTCATGCTACAGGTACGCCTGTGCTTGGCCTCATGGACATACATGTACAGTGTACACATGTGCACAAACTCATTTTGCAACCACCTGTCTTGTGATTTGAATTTCTCATAAAGGTACCCGTTTATGGTCGGCCCAGTGGTTCAGTGATTAGTGTGCCAACCTCACAGTGCAAGAGGTACTGGGTTCAATTCCAGCTCCGGCCTCCCTGTGTGGAGTTTGCATGTTCTCCCCGGGCCTGCATGGGTTTTCTCTGGGTACTCCGGTTTCCTCCCACATTCCTAAAACATGCATGGCAGGCTGATTGAACACTCTAAATTGTCCCTCGGTGTTGGTGTGAGTGTGGATGGTTGTTCGTCTCTGTGTGCCCTGAGATTGGCTGGCAACCGGTTCAGGGTGTACCCCGTCTACTGCCCGAAAACGGCTGGGATAGGCTCCAGCACCCCCCGCGATCCTTGTGAGGATAAAGCGGCTCAGAAAATGGATAGATGGAAGGAACCCATTTATTCCTAGGGTTAGTGTTAAAATGTCTATTTTATGGGATTTAGGAATGCCGTTTCCAACATTTTTCATTTTGTACAACTTTAACTCTAAATGGCAGTCAAATACTGTATATGTTTGCAGGAATCCAAATGTCCTAAAACCCCTTGCATACCATCACCCAACTAAACAGTTTGGAACTAAACATGCCCAGGCACGATAATTTCATGACATCATTTTCTGTAGGGCGCACTGTAATGGCAAATCCCATTTCAACTTGCAATATTTCAAGCATGGGCAACAACATTTCACATGCTCAGACATCAGATTAAGTTGCAATGTGCTGCGGTTGTCTGGGATTTTCCTCTGTGAATCTGGAAACTGTTCATCAATTACAAGGCTAGATGATGTACCTCTTTTCACAGGTGAAAAATAATTAAGCCTTTGTATAGTTATAAAAGTTATCAAAGACCAAGGCCAATTTCTTCATTCAGAAAAGATCAGCCTCATGCGGACTCCTAATCCACACAAAATGTGCGCGCACAAAACAGAAACATCTTCACACATGCATGTACCGTGATGTTCATAAAATAAGGAGGTTTTAGAGTTATCGGCAACCATGTGTGTGCCACTCTGTCCGTGTAGGCATCCATGAAAAGTCACTTCCTGTTAGTCACAGCATCTGTCTCTAGTGGCAACAACAGATGGACGTCATGGTAACAACTATCATTTCCCGTCATGTTGATGGCAAAGCCGCATAGACGCATTGGCTTTGCATTGTTGGGTTGCCACTGACACAACATTGACGGCATGCTAGATTAAGTTTTCTGGTTTAAAGACAGCACACACACACACACACACACTCAAGCAGCCTATTCTATTACATTATTAGAACTTGGCAATTGTGCATTAACGTTACTGTCATGTTGGCGCAAATGTGGGCTGATATCTGTGATTTTGAAATGAAAAATGTGTTCATCTTAAACCATCCATTTGATGGAAAATGGTGTATTCGAACATGAAAGTCATTGATTCATTTCAACATTAGAACAAAGTATCACACATAATCAATCCAGGCTGACCTCTCCTACCTGGAGCAGCCAGGTTAATTGAACATGCGTAATGCTGAAGTCTGCACATGACAATCTTGCATTACTCTTTTGAAGATGACATTAAGAAGGAGATTCTTTATGATTTCAGGACTTGGTCATCTTTAATGCTTAGTTCATTGTTGCACACCCAATCTGTAGATTGAGTTTTTCCGCAGTTTATCATTCCATCTAGTTCCGTTTCTATAATAGGTATTTTATTTGTTAATTTTATTAGGCCATTTCAAATGCATCCAGCAACTTTAGTGTATGTGTGGGGGTGTGTGCACGCATGTGTGTACGCGTGCACGTTTGCGTCTGTGTAAACTGCATGGGGATTGAGAAATCCTAACCTGCGGTCACATCTCTGTTGTGGTTTTATGCGTGCACGCACACACACACACACACACACACACGATGTATGGGGGTCGAGAGTGGGGTGTAGAAGTAGACAGAATGGTTCTAAGGAGTGATGATGAGAGGATTGCTCTCACCTAAGATGCTCCAGGCATGTATAGTGAGATCCATCAACTAAGGGGTGGGGGAGAGGATTGGAGAGTCAGGGGGAGAGAGTGAAGAGTGAATAAGTGCGAGTGCTCCCATCCTGTGGGGAAATATAGCAGATGAGGAACAAGTGAGGTACCGAGGGATACATGGAAAGCCAAAGAAAAGATTGGGAAGAGAGAGAAAGAGAGACAGAGACAGGTTTTGCGTCAATGTGGCGAGCCCCTTGACTGAGAGTGCTAGAGGGACTTAGGTAAAAGCCAAAGAAACTCAGATGTAGACCATGGAAAATGGTTCTCAGATTGCAGTTTGAGCCTTTAGGGAGCAAATAATTAGGAAAAGAATCAGAATCATCTTTATTGGCCAAGTATGTAGAACACATTGGGAAAAGATTGGGAGTGGTCATTGGGTTGAAGAAATGTGTGAACATAGGAATATAGGGTACCCTGAGGCGTGATGAGGTGATGAAATAGTTGCGTCTTGCAGGATAATGTTGGTGAAATAACAGATTTGACACAAATTCATTCGGCTACCCTGGAATATGATCCTTACTATACTTGTATACTATAAAAAGTAAGGCCCTCTTACTACCAAAAAAAACAACAACAACCCAAAATGATGTCATGTTTGCTGAAGCTACAGTGATGACTGCATGTTGAAGCAGAGCAACCAGCTTTTTGCTGCCTGTGTACGGAAGTAAGCCTGAGGACATGAGCTCAACCCTTTACCGATCAGAATTGAGTGGAATAAAGCTAGAGAAAGAATTGGAAATTATTACAAAGTTCCTTGTAGCAATAGCGGCAAGTCCATACAGCCTTTCCCCCTCAGCCAGCCATGGCCTAATCAGTGGGCTAATTACGCCTCTTTGTAACTGTGTCAGCGTCATGTCACTGATTGCATTAACAAGTGCTGTGTATCAAACACTCACGTCTCAAGCCTGTGCGTCTTGTTACACATCGCAAAGGTTAAGGCTGGACTGAGCATAAATTGAATTGAAAAAAAAAAGCTTTCTGATATGAGTGGTTGTCAAAATTCTCCATCTCTCTTCCTTTGTCTTCATTTCATATTTTACAAAGTGAGTGGAATCCTGCAGGCGTTGCTGTTAGCCGTAATGATTTTTCTCCCATCTGCTGAAGTGACCCATAAGTTAATAAGTCAAGATAAATTGCATGTCTTACGTCTTTACACCATATGCCATGCTTTTACCTTACATTAAGCAGGACTAGCCTACTGAAATGGAACAATTTTAAGGCTAGGTCTCCAATATTAATATTCGACATGGTTGTTGTCAAAGCTGTAAGCACAAGTCCAAAATGTTGCCAATGATTTTCACATCTTGAATCAGGTCGGATACCAAAGCCAAAGTTCTTCCAGTTTGAGTTAATTAATGTTGCATTCAAGTTGTAGATTGCATATGTTTTGTTTATCTTTATCTTGACATTGCATTCCTCGTTTTTCTTTTTTTCTTTTCAATCACAGAAGAAACAACGGACAAAAGAACTATCTCAACTCTTTCACTCCTACAACCCTTACGACCACAAGGTAAGACTGCATTTTTCTTTTTCTTTTTTTTTCTTTTCTCCTTCCACGTTGACATGTGTCTTTGTCCATTTCCATCAGTATGCACTTGTTTCATCATCAGCTTGCGTCTTCCTTAATCGGGCTTCAGAAGAAGCCCCTCACTTGACAGCAGTAGTTGTCAGTCATCATTCATGTATTGTCTTAAGGGCTGTGATGATTTTGTTTTACACTTACGGGGGGGGTCGTCTCTTGTCAGCAATCTTGTGGAGAAGAGCATGTGAAGTGTTGGCTCCTGATTACAATGGGGACTCCGTTTTCCTTTGAGTTGGATGCTCAGGATTTAACTATATAGCCCGGTGATCAGTTTGGACTGAATTCAGTGATGCATTTCACATCGTGTACAAGGCAGAAGCGCCATCAACTAAATTATTTGGACAATCAGGGTGATTATCACTCTTCTTTTTTGGAGAGCTTTACTTTTCATCACAGAGAGCCTCTTCTTACTGTGTGAAATTCCCGATTTTTTTTTTTCTAGTCATAGTTTTTAGGAAACCATCACACACAAAATAGAGCGACTAAATATTTATTTACGTTGTATTTGTCTTCATGCATAGAAAATGAACTTGAAAGTCATACAAATCTGAACATGTGATGTTCTGATATATTTGCCTCTATCACACAAATGATTTCACAAATCTTCTATCCCACAATGTCTGGTCAATCCCAGAATGTTCATGTGGCTCTGCGTCCATTTCCAGAGATTGTAGACGAGCAAAATAAATCCCTGTGCATCACAAGTCCGGATAGCTGGGAGATACGCTTTGCTAAAAAAATCCAATGTCAAGCATGAGCCATCCCAGATCCGCCAAGGTCTTCCTGTCCTTGCCTCCATCCATTCACTGAGGAAATGTGGAGGCAAATCATCTTTTATTAAACCCACATACTGCAGGCGTTAGTCCGATCATATCACTCATTTTACATTAGACTGTATGGTTGCATGGCCTTTTGGTTTATAGATTAGGAAAAGTATTGTGGGTTGACATCAGTGTGCGGTTTGTATACATGTGTAACAGCAAGAATGCATGTGTACAAGGTGTAGGGATAAGTCTTCGTCTTTACGGCAATTATTGCTAATATGTATTCGACAAGGTAGGCAAAGGTCATTAATCAAGGCTGAGTTGCGGAGGGGGCTGTTGTGTGTTGTGGGCCTTTATTGTTTCAAAGCTGCAGGCTACAAGCCTCAATGAAACAATGCTATTTAAATCAACTAATTGTTTTATTACCAAGATTCTGTCTTCACATACCCGTTACAAATGAAAAATTCCGAGAGAGGTAAATGTCAACCTTCAATATTGACACTCAATGGGATTAATGGAATGAGCTTGCTTCTTGATTGATCTTTCTATCTTCCTGTCATGTAGGTGACCTCAGTTAAAAAAAAAAAAAAGTTTTACATTTAAATATGACATTAGATTACACGTTTTTATGCATACGTACATACAGTGTTGAACACTGGCCCCCTGGTGTGTGTTTTAAGAGACAAGTTGTGAGTGGATGTGCCTCTGTGTGTGTTTGCAATGATTAATGTGAAGTATCCTGTAGCCAGATGGTGCTGAACTAGGGCCATCCATCAGCAATGAAAAGACCAGTGGGCAGAATCCTGGCAGAGCACTTTGTCTAGGGCCAATGCCCTGCACCACACACACACACACACACACACACACACACACACACACACACACACACACACACACACACACACACAATAGGGTTTATAATGAACTTGCAGCAATTTCCCTCTGTTTCTGAATGCCAGATCTCAAATATTAGTCCAAGATTTTTCATCCAGCAGTTTTTTTTCATGTTTTCTTTTTTTTTTTCTCGAGTAGTACAATTAACTAGACAAGAAACATAAAGGATCTTGAAGAGCTCAAATAAACTGTGTTAAATGTTGATGGTCAACTGGTTGTTATGAGCATTTAGTAGAAAAAGATTGGAAAAGTTACGCAACACACTGACACTCAGGTTAGCACGCACGTCTCACAGTAGGGGAATTGTGCTTGCTTGTCAGTTGGCAAGTTACTTTCTGTTTCTTGGGGGGGTATCTTGTTGACCCAATGTGTGTGATTGCCCACTCGTCCTGGCTTGTTCCCAGCAATGTAGTGATACTCCAGAGAAAATGTGCTTTGCTCAGCACAGAGATACTGCCAGGGTGTGTGACTTGTATAAAAATACAAGACACAAGCTTTCACCTCTTAAGTTTTTTGCCCCTGAGCCTTGGCCCTGCCAGGTCAAAGTTCTGAGACTCATGCCCGGATGTGTGTGTGTGTGTGTGTGTGTGTGTGTGTGTGTGTGTGTGTGTGTGTGTGTGTGTGTGTGTGTGTGTGTGTGTGTGTGTGTGTGTGTGTGTGTGTGTGTGCGCGTGTGTGTGTGTGTGCATTCAGCCGGTTCTCAGAGTGCTTACAGTGCCCCTTGCCCCTGTCACCGTGCACTGTCATAATCTCCCGAGAACATACAAATACAGATGCCCACATCCATTTTCCATGCTGTGCGCATAGGCCTGACTGACAAGAGTGACAGTTTGCCTTGCAGCTAGAGAGAAGGGACAAGCTGTCAACATGGACCGCTGCACCTGCTCAGCGCCACCAGGGATGCCCCAAAATTGAAAATATGAATAAAATGCAGTTTGAAAAAAAGGAAATAGGTAGAGGCGCTTGAAATGGGGGAGGATAATGCAAAACCAATGAGCAAGCGGTTGTGGAAAATAAATGTAATTGCTCACAATAAATGACCCCCTCCCACCTTCCGTTTTTGTGAATTCCCACTATGCCTTGTAATGTTGACGTAATTATCATTTGTCACAAAGAAGAAAAAAAAACACCGGAAGAAGTTAATTAGTCTAACAAGTCTCTCTCTCCCCAACAGATCACTTTTAATATTTTCAACAATTAGCGTTCTGTTTTTTCCCCCCTTTGGGGATCCTAATTGTGTTTATTTGCTGAGGGATTTTTCCCAGCTGCTGCTTTATATTATTGGGAATAGCTAACCTCGATCTTTGTCAAATTTGACATTTGCTCGCCACAATTGTCCTCTCATTTTTCCTGTTAATTAATGTATTGTTTAAGTAGACAAAAGTGGCAACGGAAAGAGACAAAATATGTACATGCATACATTTAATGCACTCAGTGATTTGTTTTCTTGACACATTCTGGTTGCTTGTCTGCCCACATGAGATGCGAGTTCAGAATGCAAATCCCAGGCATCTGTTTTTACAAATTCTAATTTAGGTGAATAACTGAGGGGAGTGCCACTAACTGTCCTCAATCTTGTATTTTATTGAAATCAGGTGTACAACTTCTATGTTGCCCTATGTCGTAATGTGAGATGACCGCGCCATCCCCAAGAAGGCCGGCGGAAGAAATGGTTGTAAACGTGACATATCCTTCCTACCTTGGCTTTAAAGACACCTTTAATAAGTCTTCAGGATAATGTTACACCTCCTCTTTGATCAAAGGCTACACAAATGGAACCAGACTGGTTGACGTGCGCTTGTGCAAGCATCCGTGTGTGTGCGCAGTGATATTCCGCCCCCATTGCTATGCCGTTTATCAAAGCCATGCTTGTCTCTTGTTTTACGGTTGAACAGTAGAGTTCTATTTCTAATGTAAGCACACGGGAATCAAGTCAATTTGTGGATAAACTCAAACGTGTTACATTCCCCTTGGCGATTGGCGTCGGGCTTTAACATAGGTGGCCAAAACATGCCTAATTCAAATCAAACAAATAAATTAGCTACCACAAATGGAAAACAATCTGGCCTATTAAAACAGATGTGCTGCTTTTAATATTGTGCCATGACGACGACAGTATCGGGTCAATTTTAATATGGCGACATTGCCGTTATTCCATTCCAAGTCAGAACGTGCTGTGAACTACCCCAAATGCAGTAATAAATTCAGAGTTGGCATACCAAATACAAATAGACCAATAAGACAATACACAGTATTTTGAGTATAGAGCAAATATTCTTCTGCAAAGTGATTATGTACTCTGCTCTGTTTCCTCTTTATATTATTCCAATTTAACTACAGCAATCTGCTTCTCCCTTGATAATCGCGCCATGTGTTTGGAGTTAACTGTATGTGGCACTTCAAAACTTCGTTTCCTGACAGCAACACCAGGGTTTGCAGTCTTTCCGTTGCAGCGAGTTGGTACCTGTATAGTATGTGCGGATGTCAATCACCGACTATTGTTTTCACGATTGTCTCGTTCATGTGCTGTATGAATGTTACATCTTGACTTTATTCTTTTTTTCTTCTTCTTCTGTTGTTCTCTTTGCAGTATTTGTTGAGTCTGCTCAATTTTGGGGAAACCGTCTTACCAAAGAGGCATAAAAAAAAAAAAATTGATGTGACTTATTTTCACAATAGCTGAAGTGAGTTCTTGAGTGATTGTGTGGCTTTGATCCAAATTCACACATATTTTTGTCCAGTTCCAATTTGTAATGCCTCAGATTCTTCTGTGCTGTGGGTTTCAAAGAGTCAAAAACATGGAATAGTTGTACCAGTGGCCTAATTGCTCCCAGTCTACAAGTGGACGTGTCTCGGGCAAAAGGCGTAAAGGGTTATTATAAATTCTGCCTTATTTGCCTAATCGTTTCTCTCTCTCTCTGATTGCTGAGCACAGCTATTCCTTAGACATATGAAGCCTGTTTCAACAAAATCATTAAAATCTACATATATGTACATTCATATTGACAAAAAGAGGTTTAACTTTTGTTACTTCTTTCTGCCTGTGTTGTCCAAGAAATTCCTTGCTGGCTCTGATTCGGCCTCAATTTACCGGGCACACAAGAACACGAGGGACAGATGAATGATTCAGCACCAGGAGTTATTTGTATCGCTGATGTGGTGCGTGTTATATGCTTGCCTGTTGCTTCACCGTTTCCCATTTAAATGCCTGTTTATAGCTATGTAAAAGAGTTGCGCACAAACACAATGCTAATTAATACAGCCAAATAGTTCAGCAAATATGTGCAGGATTAATTCACCTTGCCTTGAGAGACACAAACTACGTTGGTTTGCCTTGTGAGCACAGCTTTTCATTAAACAAGCTGTGGAAAGTTGATCGCTCACTGGGAATGTACATGTGTTTACAGGCAGACACCGTTTTAAATCTTTCATTACTTATTGATTGAAAATAAAGAAGCCAACAAAATACTTTCTCTCAAGATTGCTGATCGCAGGAAATGAAAGTACACAAGGGAGCGAAAGAACAACCCGTTCAACACACACACACACACACATGCCTATCATAAAAAGTGAGGATCATAAAACTCTCATCCTGTCAGACGTTTTACAGAAAGTCTTGTTTCAATAACTTAACATTATAATATGTATGTGGATTGTCGTACAATACTCAGAGAAAACATGTCTATTTGGGAGTGGCCAATAAAACTTTCATATGGTCTGCATGCCATTCATTTGTAAAAGAAAAACAAATCCCTTCACCAAAATGCTGGGATAAATTGTCCGTTATTTTGCAAGCACCTGTTCGGAATATGTTTCCTCAATAGCATGTTCCAAAAAAAAATGACAAAGACTTATAGATAGGTATGTGTCTTATCTGTTCATCTGTGTGGGAAAGCACCAGCAGGCCGGTAACAACAGACTGACAACATCTGCTTTTTGTCTGTTGAGTCAGCAGACACAAACTCCCCACACCTGCACCTATGTATTTAGGTACAATAAAAAAAGACCATGTGACAAATTGAGTGCTGGCGTCCTAAATGTTTCTGTGATGTTAGAAGATATGGCTCAGCATGTAAATTTTTGAAAGTTTACAAATACCCTCCCCAAATTTTAAAAACTGTTTCTCAGGAAACCATCATCCAATTCCAACCATTTTAGGGAAATGTTGTCACGTTGATCCTGAAAGCATTCGACTCTTGATGATCCAAATAAAGCCTCAACTCTAACCACTGCACCGATGCGTTCAGCCGACTCCAACCGCACGCAAAGACATGCAGAACATCTGACCATAATAAACACAGCTTTTTGTCAAGTGTGCCTGCTGTCAAAACGAGCCAGACAAGTTTTGATTTGAGCCACCGCGATAATTTCATGCACAAGGATAAATATGTCAAATAGCCAAGCACTGGCAATGACGTTATTGTCAAACACTGCAAAGGATTAAGGGATCCAGCTATCATAATTGTCTGCTATTAACAGCGGGACAATTTTAGTAAAAGATTGAATTGTGTTCAGTAATGATTTACAAACGCAACAGAAAATTACATCATAGCATCAACACCTTAAATGCTATTTGTCACTCTAATCATGCACAATCCCTAAAGAGGGTGGGTGGCAGTCAGAAAACACGACCTAATGCACATTTATGCATAATAGTGTATGTAAAAATATTTTTTGAACATAAATGTTTTACATTTGGTATTCATGTACACATTTTTAACAGAAATGTAATATTATATGTCAGTATTTTCTTTTCCTGAAATTCATATAATGGTATTTCATTAAAGTTAATTTGTGAATAAAAATACAAATTTCACTCGCATTCATACTGTCAGGTACAGTATATATAATCCATCTTTTAAAATAATAACTTGATTAATAATTAAAATGTGAACTCATTAAAAATGTGATGCACTGTTGAAAATGAAATGGACATTGTTTTTGCACCTGTTCTTTTCTTTCTTACATTACTTGTGACAAACTATTATTTCTTTCTATTTAAGTCTGACAGAAAATGTATCCACACCATCAGTGATTGCTTTTTTTTTTTTTAGTCTCTTCTACATGTTTTTCTCTCTTTTTCCTCTATTTCTTTGTCTGTCTTTGTTTCCTGTTCACTGTAGCTCATCTCTGAGTGTTGATAGATAAGAGCCCAGACTTGTTGAAGCAGCTTGTTTGAAGTCTTGCCAGTGGGGGGGAAAAAGTGGACTTAGAGCTCTTAAAACAGCAAAGCAGCATCAGGGATTTTCTCTTTTCTTTGACAAGAGCAGCTTAGTTTTTCATCCTTGGTTATATTGTATGCTGTCAGAAAGGTAAATAAAGGTGAATGGGTGCAGATGCGGCTCAGGCTCATCTTTTTTTCACATTCACTTTTGCTTTTGCATGCTTATAATGCTGCAATTATTAAAACTGTTATCTCATGTAACTTTCTTTAAAATCGCATCTGTGCATCAACAGGTATGAGAATGAATATTCGAACTTCTCATTAGTAGTTTTCCACGCTTGACTCATTTTAGTCCTGTAATTTAAGCACTAAGAAAACATCTATATTTATTTTTTTGCCCATGTTTGCATCCACTTGAGCTGCTTTCTGCATTTCGTCATGAACTTACTAATCATTCACGCAAGAGTTTCATTGTCTATAAAATTGTATTAATCAAATTATTTGTTTTCTTTTTTACGTATTCAGCTTTACCATTTGAAACACATTTGCATAATTGTGAAAGATCAACTACCAAAAGGGAAGCAGATTCATCGAGAAGTTTCTTTCTGTTCATTATTATTATTATTATTGTTACTATTATTATTATTATTATTATTTTACTTCCACAAGCGTCTATCCCTCTCATCTACTATATTGCTGTCATGCCGTTAACATGAGTGTGTCCATTAAAAAGTAAAAGCAGCAGCCTGCAGGCTTGTCAGAGAATGTGATGACATGCGGCTCCTGCTGAATGAGAGCAGTGGAGATCAAAGTACTTCAGTGACCAGCTGTGTGTGTGTCCACTTATCTTCACTCGTATGTGCAATAGGTACGGATCATTTGCGTTGGAGCAAAATTGCAATCACATCATTTATTTAGTGCTGTATTATCCGATGGTGTTTTGCTAGTGTATTTTCTTTTTTCTTTTCGGTGACACCGGTCAGCATTCTAGACTGAATCTTAATGTGATGGTGTTTTTCTTGTACAGCATACATGCATACCTACAGTACACATATAGTTTAGCACACTTTGTGGACTGAATTATGTGTGTGTGTGTGTGTGTGTGTGTGTGTGTGTGTGTGTGTGTGTGTGTGTGTGTGTGTGTGTGTGTGTGTGTGTGCGCGTGTGTGTGTGTGTGTGTGTGTGCGTGTGTGTGTGTGTGAGAGAGAGAGAGAGAGAGAGAGAGAGAGAGAGAGAGAGAGAGAGAGAGAGAGAGAGAGAGAGAGAGAGACAGAAAACAAAAAAAAATGTTAATGGGTAAATGTGATGTTTCACCTTGAGGGTGAAACATTTTCCTGTAAAACTATTGGATCCAAAAAAAAAGAAAATGATGTCTAACTATCATATACTGTATGTGAATGATAAACTGCTTCACCCAAAATCTTGTTGAAAGTATACGAAAGTGTTTGTTACCACGTCACAAAAAAATGGATGTGTGTTTTTGCACATTCGTTTCAACATCCATACTCTGACGAAGACGACCATGCCTCATTGTAATTGCATTGTTTGGAGAGTGTTTTTGATGAAGACAAAGCACGCCCTGACAGAAAGTCCTCAAGCTAACGTTGAGGTAAAACACTTGCGCTAGAATTAATTTACCATCTCAGGGGTAAACATTGTGCTGTATAGAATGGAGCGGCGTCACCTGTTATTTGGTTTTGGGGGTTTTTTTCCTATGGGGTAAGGGGAGTCATTTATTTGGATGAAGTACCTGGCAATTATTTGGCGCAAGGCTTCTATTAGCTCGCATGCTATCTATCTGCCAAATTTAACTTCCACTTATCCTATTCATTTGATGTGTCATTTTTCATTATATCAGTAATTTTTGCACTAGAATAAAAACACTACAGGGAGTCTTTACAACACAATTCCATACGTCTGCTCCGACAACACCAATTTAACTTGTTTTTGGATGACACACAGTCTGAATGCTAATGCTAGGGCGGGGCGATTATGAAACAAATAATAATCATGATTATTTTGATTGTGATTGGAATCACATTTATTAAAACGATTCTCCATTGACATCAAAACTTATTATTTATTGAATGACTAAAACTCTACTCATTGATTCATGTCGATTTATCCCTGCCTGTTGAACACTTTATTCTTGAACACTCTATTGTTTTTGTCAAGTCCAAAATGATCTTGTCAATATCATGCGATGGTCAAGCCTCAAGCATAGCGACAGCAGAATCAAATACGGTACACACTTGCCATGCAACCAAAATGATGCATTGAGGTTACTTTCACAATGTCGGGAGCTTTGGCTTTCGCACTGTGCTGTTCTGCACATGAGTTGTTTTTCTCAGTTTCTAACATTTTAAAGATCGAGAAAAGCCAAAATCACCATGAAATTTTGATCAATCATCCACCCCTAGCTAATGCTTTGGTAAAGTCGTACTTAGAGTAAATATATATGTGATAAACACCTGGAGACCATGAATATGGCCAATAGAACGGCCAGAGGACATTGGGTAAATTGCAGTTGCCGCCACAAGTTCAGATGTGGGGTGGGGGAGCCAAAAGAAACCAAGTTGTTTCTACATCTCATGTTTTAGTGAATAACATTTTCAGCCAAGTGTGGATCAAACAACGGAGGTCTTCAGGTGGACAGGGGCTAGTTTGTTAATCTAATGTTTTATGAATTCATTTCCACTTGCGCTGACCTGTTTATGCCTATAGACCCCCATTGACATTAATGCATGAAGGCTCATGCTCATTAGGAAGCAAATGTATAGAGCTGGCGAAACCGCCATCAGCTGTTGTCGGCCACATAGGCCACATTCACCACAGGCTAAAATGCCAGTTTACATGTTCTACCCTGTGGCCTGTATCGTATGTGAGAAGATGTAACAATGGATTCTCTGAGACAAACAAGGTCACGACATCCTCACAGCACATTAAAAGCTCACAATGACAGCTTGAACCTTTTTTATTTGTCGGTTAACATGCTTACTTGCATATAAACATAATATAATACCACTCTGTTTTTGGAATGGTCTAGCTGTAATTTAAAAAAAAAAAGAGGTTTTTGCGCAACTATTACTAGACTGTGTTATAAACTTTCGATTCAACTCTGAATCGGCTCTTCGCTTCTATTTATAGCCTGTTAGAGGGAGTTTTATGTCCGAGTAACGATATACTGTACACAATATATATCCTGAGTTTTAAGTTTTTTATTTGACTGGCATGAAATAATGCATTTTTACTCTTAACCTTTTTCCATGTATAAAACATATTTTATTCACAAAGCATAATAGCATGATTAAAACACAAAAGAACACAACTCCACAGTGTGTAAATAAAATAAAGAAAATACCATTCAAAATATTCGGTAGAGAGACCAGTTTTCAATGCATGTCCACTTTGGTTGTGTCCATTGTAATGCAAACCCACCGGCGACCTCAACACTAAAGTCTCATGAGGAGTGACGTTTGACAATGCTACTTTTGCACCACACGACCTGGCATCCGTATCACATGCACACTGCACAAAGTCCAGTGTGCATGTAAATGCAAATCAAGTCACTAGTGACCAGCATAACTGATCACAGTAACAGTCGCTTCTTTGGGGCAGCCGTGGCCAAATCGTTAGGATCACTTGTCACCATGGGAACCCTTGAGCAAGACCCGAACTACTCCTCGGGCACCAAAGCAGCCCCCTTGCTCTAGTGAATGCCACTGACAATATGTGTTCACCATGATGGGTCAAATGCATAAGTCAATTTCTGTGTGTGCACGACACAAAGCAGATTTTTCATTGCTCTTCTACTTGTCTTGAGCATGTCACCCCTGTGCCCCAGATTAGAGAGAGACCAATATTATTTTTTTCATGGCTGTTACGGAGTGATGATTTTTAGTCAAAGAGACCACTAACCTGAACCATTTGCTGTAAAAATATTTGTCAAGTGTGAATAAAACAAACTCCCAACACTTTGTTTAAATGACATTAATTGTGTTCATTCACAGCGTTTCAGATTTACAACACGTTCATTTGCCATATTTGTCTTCAAATTCAAAGAAAAAGTGCTATGAGCTCCCAGGCTCAGCAGCATGTCTTAGAAAATTCAATAGAACGTCAACAAATAAATAGCTCCCTCCAGTAAATTGTTTTCCAAAATGTCAGTATTTCTGAAATTGCCATGATTCACATTGTTTTTTTCTTGAAACAAAAACAAAAAGTGCAGAGTTCCAAGGCACAGCAGCATTTCTTGAGGCTTGAAATAACAGTGAAATATTATAATAACAATCTTCCAGATTGTTGAAGGGAAAAAAAAGGCAGATGTCAAAATACTGTCTGTTAAAATGCCCAAATATCAGTGCGGATAATTGGCATGACCAAACAGTTCACGCTTTTTCGTGTGACCACTGGCTTGATCATGAATTGATTAGTCATGCCTGGATAGTGAAGTACAAGAATAATGTAATTGATCAGCGACTGTTGTTGTATTGCCGTTATGGAGACTTTGTAAGCTTAACAACTGAGCTAACTCAATGCCCTGCACATTAGTATAGTATATCCAATAGAGCATAGGTGTCAAACTCAGGTCCTGGAGGGCCGCTGCCCTGCATGTTTTCCAAGTCTCCCTGTTGCAACACACCTGATTCAAATGATCAGATCATCAGCAAGCTCTGCGCAAGCCTGACATTGAACCTGTTCATTTGAATCAGGTGTGTTGCAACAGGGAGACTTGGAAAACATGCAGGGAAGCGGCCCTCCAGGACCTGAGTTTGACACCTATGCAATAGAGGGTAATATCATACAGGAGACGTTTCAAAACTGTAACTTGGATCCGAGCTCCTAGTCTGCTTCATCGAGCTCTGCGGAGTGCGGATGCTTTACTTTTGTCTTGTCTGCCTGTTGGTTTGAAAGGCACAGCTGCACATTAGCAGTCTCGCCTCTGTCTGATTACTACCTGTTCCCTTTGATGAATGTTTGCCGTTTGTGGGGGTGTGCTCTCTGAGTCACTTTGAACAAGAAGATGCCCCACCTCCTCCCTCAGGATAAATCATTCGACACCATTGAATTGCTAATATCAACCGCATTTAAGAGTCGTTTGCTTCTTTAAGTCGTATCCTGCTGAATACAATATGACTTTTACTTGGGGGGGGGGGGAAATTTGGGCTTCCCCCTTCGGATAGTTGCTCTGTAGATATATGCGATGTTTTACATTGTCAATGTGCCATTTATTGATTGTTACACTTACGACAGCAATATAAGATGACATCAATTTGAACGACATGGTGTGTGCTAATCCAAGTAAGATGTTTTATTGTTCTTGATTTAATTTCCTGTAATGATTTTGCAGATGTGAGGCTTTTGCCCGACAGCGACGGCTTCCTGTCCCATGACAGAACGTCTCCAAGTTTTGCTATGCCCTAATACGTACTGTTAGGCTTTGTTGCCTTCACTCAGTTTTACTATGTCCCACTAGGTTCCTTGTTTGTCGTGGCAAAATTCTGATACAATTATCACATCATCCCATCTTGTCGTATCTCCATCCCATTCCGTCCATGGTGGCTTGAAACCGGGCTTCCGCGGCCATTGGCGTTGGAGTGTAAATGCAGCATTCGAATCTGCAAAGCACTCCGCCGCGGGTGCTTGTCAGCTATTTGTCTTTATAGTAGCCTCTGTCCTTCTTTTTTTAAAAAAAAATGTGAATTCAGCTAATATGTACTACAACATGTCCATTTTCACTTCAACTCTCGATGCCCCTTCTTTGACACATCTTAATATGGGAGCCTACATGTCGTGCTGTCGTAGGCACAATGTCCATACATTGCCCAGTAAGGTTTTTTTTTTTTTTTTTGCTCTGCCTTGAACAGCCATGACACATTAATCTTCTCTTAGCCCTGAGTGAGTGCCATATGTTATCCATTTGCATTTACAGGTATGTGAGACCAGTTCATTTTCATCAAAGTGGTTTTATATTTAAATATACTGTCATTATGATTGAGGCAATTTAATTTTTAGCTTCCGCTCTTTTTCACATTCGACTTTGGATTCATAGTAATGAATAGACAGTAAGTTGAGCTTTAGTCTTGCTACACACACCAAAACAAGTTTGAGTTAAACAAAAGAAAAAGAAAAAAAATCTAACATGAACAAGACGGCTTCCGTTGGAATATTTTTAACCAACCCAATACGTTTTTTAAAAATGGCATTTGGACGAAGACTAAAGTCTAGGCTTTGGTATTGCAAGTACAGTGAAACTCCTCTACAACAAAATCATGTTTGCAGCAAGAAATTTTTTTCAAGAGGCGGTTTTTCACTGTAGCAAATTTGATCTCAGATGTAAACACACACACACACACAGACAAACGTATGTGTACTCTTTATTTTTATTCCAACAGTGCATAAGTATGAGCACACACTTATTTGACATTTCATACAGTCAGTGTAGAAAGAAAAAAAAGGGAAAGAAATTGCAAAATTTACGATCAGCATTCACTTTCACTTACATCAATTTCTTGGATAATGTATTTTATTTTGCTTCCTCCGTCTTTCGTTTTGATCACTTTTACCCTCTCTTCCAGCGTCAGAGCGCTTCTTGTCTTAGCTGCTTGACATCCAAAGGTCCGTTTTGTAGCCATTTTAGCAATGCAACGTTCGTGCTGCGTCTGAATCTAACAATAATAAATACTTCCTGGACCCGGTGCTTTTCTTTCCACTATCTCACTGTCTCTAACTCGACCCCCCCTCGATCGCCACCCAAGACAGCGTTGCTCAGCTGATGTCATGCAATGAACTTTTAAAGCCAGCTATGGGACGCTTCGTAGTCCTCAATGGCCATAGTTAGCGCGATGGAACTCACCTTCTCTCTAATTAGCGCTCCAGTTAGCACGAGATTTTTAGCATGATAACAAGGAAAGCATTCCAGGAAACGTTCGTTTATTTGACTGTTCGTCAAGCCATAAGCAATTTACTCTGAGCAGCTAATCGGATGCATTCCACTCTATCTTCCACGGATCTAGCTACAGTATCTACACACATAATGAGGTCCCTCTTGGCCAATCGGAGGCCATGATGATGCTCGGTAAGCCAATGGCAGAGCAGCTATGAGTACCGTATTTTCACGACCATTCGACGCACCGTATGGTTGGGCGCAGTCTCATTAATGGGTGCTATTTCTGTATTTTACACATAGACAAAACGCACTGTATTATTGGGCGCGATTTTAAAGTGGTAAAACATACGCCAGCTTAAACATACGGCATGCATGCGCGCACGCTAAAAACACGTTAGCTTGTAGCATACGGTAGCATGCCAAGACATACAGATACAAGCTAAAAACACGTTTTTAAAAAGGAAACGAAGCAAAACGGAGTTCCGTTGTATTTTATTTAGCCATCGTACAATGTACTCACGTTTTTCGATCAATCATCACCCAGAAATCCATCAAAGTCCTCATCCTCTGTATCAGAATTGAACAATTGTGCAAGTACCGGTAATCCATCAAAAACGCCGTGTTCCCTCTCGTTGTCAGTCACTCTCATTGCCATGTGGCTCCACAGAAAAGATGCCGGCTTTGCCAAAAACTCGAACAACAGTGCAAGCAGACACGTTCGTCCAAGCAGCCACAATCAATTCGCAAATTGTGGCGTAACTCGCCCGGCGCTGCCTCTCACTCTTTGTAAAGTTGTGTTTGCCATCGATCATTCATTGTTCCCATGCCGCTCGCAACTTTACTTTGAACGCCCGGTTGATGCCGATGTCCAGCGGTTGGAGTTCTTTAGTCAAGCCTCCGGTAATAACGGCAAGCTCAGAGTTCATTTGCTTGACTTGGTTTTTCACCGCTGCTGTGAGATGGGCACGCATGCCAAAAGCATAACCGATGGCTTGAAGTTTGAACTGAGCTTCGTAGGCGTGTCTCTTTGTAGAATTTATTTTCGGGGGTTCTTAGAAACCAAAACCGAAGTTGTTTTGCAACAATGCACATAGCCACACTCTATACAGGTGTTGGTACCTGCTTGTAGCGTCGCTTTAGCGTCCACTTTACACGCCCACCCTTCACTCATTGGCGGCCTGCTTCCCCGCATGCCTGTCACTCACGTCTGCCTTTTCTCTCTCTTTCTCTCCATATATGTATATATACACGCCCACCCTTCACTGATTGGCCGACTTCTTTGCCGCATGCCTGTCCACAGTCACTTCCGCCTTTTCTCTATATAAACAGCGTGTCGGCTGTCAGTCAGGTTTTGGAACTCAGCGCATAGACAAGACGCTCCGCATCATAAGGCGTCCTGTCCATTTTGGAGAAAATTTTAGACTTTTAATGGCGCCTTATAGTCGTGAAAATACGGTATGTTGCGTTCAGGGAAACTCGGAGCTGTGAACGAAATAAAAATCCTTCACTATGTAAACCAGTGTGGTGGTTGCTGTTGCCATTTCTGAACGAAGCAGTAGAGGTCACTGTTGGATTAGACTTCGTTGTAGTGAATCTCGTGAGGCAAGAGCAGAGAAAAATATTTCGAATACGCAACAGCGGTTTTATTTCGTTGTATGGGGATGGTGTTAATGCATGAAGATTTTTTTCACACTAGGGGGGGAGTATTTTTGCCCATGTAGGTTTCATTGTAGAGGAGTTTCACTGTATTGTATATTAAAAAAAACATTAAACCTATTGTGCAATATGAAATAGGAGCAAGTAGAACATGCAACCAATATCTTGTCGAGTTCTAATTGGAAGTGTGGCTTTTAAATTCTGGGTTTCTTGATTTGGATATCAAAATTGGAATCAGCCAGACTGAGGAACCATTCGAGGAAGTTTCATATTTAGACAACTTCAATCCAGCTTTGCCTCCAAAAAAGAAATACAATCTTGTGATTAATGCCACACTGCAAAGTCAATGTGTTGTGTTTGATCTCAAGGCAGGAGGAGTCCTGTATAGGTTTGTGCCACCAGCTACTTTGGGATTCATAGACAATTAGGAGTAAAGCTGCAACAGAGTGAGCAACATTCAAATCTGTTCACATTTTTTAATTGATACATTGGGGGAAAACAGGTCTTCGTAACAACTTCATCTATGTAACGATAACCAATTCAATCCAAATATCTCAACAACTCCTGCAAGAAAGACACAACTATTGAAAGAACAAAAAAAAAAGTTTTACTCTGCCAATAATGAATTCAGAGCCATTTGCTGTAGGCACTCGAACATTCTACTGACACACGGACAATCTTGATGCTTTTTCTTGCTGACCTGGCTAGAATGGCCGAAATGTCTCTCTGCATACACTACTATGGTCACCCCAAGCCTCCCACCTCCCTACAGGGAACTGTATTACGTGGGCTTCATGCCTCCCATACTCTCTGACCTATAGAGCACACGTGCTGTTCTATCAGGGCCTTTCAACCTAAAGTTCTCTCCACACTACACAATGTCCAAAACAATAAAATCCCTCCAGCTCTGCACTTAGTTTTGAAACTTTTCCTTTTCCCAAACTTGGATTGCTGGACAATCCTCTGAATTTGTACTGAAATTACTGATGGGAAATTAACCTTTTTAATTGCTCATCTTAAAAAATAAAAATAAAAATAGTTGCACTTGGAGTACCTGCTCAACAAGTGCTGGTTGCACAGGTGAAAATGATCACCTCTGAACAGTGAGACAGAAGGGCAAACACCAAAAACTAACAAAAGACAGATGGGCAAACACCGAAAACTAACAAACATGGAGGGGGGAATAAATAAATAAAACTAATGCATTAAAAAAAAAAAGGTCATAAATTCTAATTACAGCGCACACCCACGGGAAAACACTTTAGTGACTTTATTAAAAGATGGAAAACATTCTGAAATAATTTGACGTGGTGGTTGCCCCAAATCCTGTTCACTAGGGGGTGTAGACTTTTTATATACACTGTATATAGTGTTGTACAACAATTAAAGTAGGAAATTTTGGTAAGGCGCTCAAATTTTGACTTCCAGCTATTTTTCGTAAACAATATATTGCACAATATGACCAACTTCCCATTAGAAACCTTCCATTTCGTTTACGCAGTAAAAATTCCGTTTTTTTGTCAATGATCAGACCAGACGCAAATATTTGTGGCATCAATGAAGCCAACAAAATAAAAGGCTTTACCGTTGAGTAATTAATCTCTTTCCTCACATTTTCAATCCATATAAAAGCCAGGAGAAGGGGAAGACCAATAGGGTACGCATCACAGATGATGTGCAGCCTTTTAACCCAGTCAAACGTTTGGCGGGCGAGAGCCTTCCCTTATCCAAAGAGCCGCCAGGATGGCCTTGTAACCCAGAGTTTGCCCCCCCCCCCCCCCCGGCCCGATCCCCTCCTTCCCTCACTTATCGAAACACATGCATACCGCATGTAATCTCTCCTACTAAGAAAACAACTAGGGGGCTAGCCTCCAATTGTAATCAGACAGGACCGCTAGATTGGCTTTCCTCTGCATGTATGATTTGCTGTCTTCAGGTGGGGCCTCCAGCAATCACAATCATACTCCTAGCGCCAAGGCATTATTTTCAGCCTCAATTATATAGATTCATGTGGATGTATAGTTGTGTGCATTACACGTTCAATTCCATATTCTGCCCTTCGTTCTCCCTCAGACACACACTCAGTCCAAGGCCTCCAGGCCCACACAGACATAATGGACAATCAGCCCTGACAATCACAGCCTACCTCTGACTGATGCAGCAGTTGCAAACACATAGGCGCTCTAATGCCAAAGGCTGGTTCCCCACAAGCTTGACGCACAATCACATCCACGCACGTTCACCCCACTCCTATCATTCAATGAATAAATAAAAGGTGGATGTATCCCCCCACACCCCCCACCCTCATATTATTAAACAGTGACTTCAGATTTCTTGCTTAAGCCAGTCGTGCAGTGGAGAGTAACTCATGACGGGACCTTCCGGAACCAAATAAAATGGCAATTTTCCACCCCTCAACAAGAGCTTGGCTCTACTCTGTTTTTAAAATGGGGCTGTGACAAAATATACAACAAGCTCGGCAGACCAAGATTCTTCTCTTATCAGATGAGATGATTATTTATTAATTTCTCCATTATGTAAGCCTCTTGTGGCCTCAATGTTTATGAAAATGTTGCTTTTCTAATACATCTTGAAGCAGTTTGTTAAGTCTTTTCCCAAAAAATAACGGCAATTTTAACAATGTAAAAACCCCAAAGTGGGGGTCACCACTCCATTTGAATCAGGTGTGTTGGAGGAGGGAAACATCTAAAACATGTCGACTGTAAAATCCATTTGAAAAAAAAAAATGCAACAAACCTAATAAGGTCATGCACGTTTTACAACAGGGATCTCTGTAAATGTTTACAAAATATTTGATCAGGAGTAAATGTAAATGATGCAAGAATACGTTACCAATGTACCTGATGTCATGATAAAACTGAAAACAAAATAAAATGGGCTGCCGATGATGATGATAATGATGAATACTGCTTTTGGTTTTTATATGTATATACAGTATATATACCTGTGTATATATATATATATATTTTATATATTCCCATTTCATTCTTTGGTTCAGAATGTTGAACCAAAGAATGAATCTTATTCTGCGTTTGGTTCATTGTCTGTGAGTCCCCCCGAGAGAAAATAATCATAGAAAAGAAAAGTCAGAAAATTTAAAGTTGGCTTGCAAGACAGAGAAACTGATCGTCTCTCTGCATGGTGTCTTGTGTTATCATTCCTGTTGGACCTTTGAATCATATTTTCCCTGCCGTTATAGATTTGATTCAGAGCTATTTGAACTGAGTTTGTGAGGGTCAATCTCACATCCTATTTTTCACTTTAGTTTTCCACTTTAACTGCATTTATCTGTACTATATATCTCTCAACGCAGTTTATTTTGGGAAGAGAGTAATTTTGCATCTATAGTTCCACATATTCAAATACAAACATTTCTCTCGTCTGTGGTTTGCTCACTAAAAGCGAGCCTGTATTTTGCCGCTTCAAAATGACAGTTCAACTCTGCCTTCGAGAAGCCACACAGGGCTCCAGATTTGTGCTCAGAGGTGTTGATTTTTATGTATGTAATAAATTTGCATTGGTTGGACAGGAGGAAGGCCAATCACATTCCACACTGCTTTCACTGGGCTTGTGAGAATGTGTTACACAGTCGGCTGAAAGTGTGCATAGGAGAGATAAAGAGTAGATAATGAATTCAAGTGATGGGTGAAGAAATAAAAATGTGTGCATTACTCAGACAGAATTATGTATTGGTGGAGGTGCAGGATCTTTTTAGACCCTTTTTCCAGTCAAACAAGAGGTGGTAAAAAAAAAAGAGAGATAAGAGGGCAGTGTAATCTTGGAGGAAACATAGAAATGAGCTATAAATACAAAACAAATGTATATTTTGCTTAATTCCATTGATAAACATTGATCCATAAACATACAGGTATGTATCATGATTATTTTATAATTATAATTATTATTTTATTATTATTATTTTTTTTTAAGGGCACTCGACCGGCCCGCGGAACACTCAAGTCAAGTCAAGTCAAGTCAAGTCAACTGTATTTATAGAGCACTTTCAAACAGCCATCGCTGCATACAAAGTGCTGTACATGAAGCAATTTAACATGCACAATAAACAGTAAGACAAATCGGTAATAAAGGCGGTAGAAAGCACCAAACAGAAAAACCAAGAACAAATCTAAGTCATGATGAGTCGAATGCCAAAGAATACAAGTGAGTTTTGAGGAGGGTTTTGAAGATGGGCAGCGAGGAGGCTTGCCGAATGTTCAGTGGGAGGTCATTCCAGAGAGAGGGACTCAAGCACCCTTGGAGCGCCATTGGAGTGAATAGAATCAAGTTTTTAAAAAAATGAAATTGAATCAAATTGTGCTGTTGTGAATCGAAATTGAATCGATTCAGGGAATTTGTATCGATACCCAGCCCTATCTATACTAAGTTTATCAGCGTTCCATTGTTTGTATGCAATGTCATTGCTTCCACACCCTCATCCAACGTAAATTGATTGCAGCAGCCCAACTGCCATTCCGTATGGACTTTCATTATTCTGTTTGCATCGCTTAAAAAGCCAACAAGGTGGCAAGGGATTTCGGATGCCGTTTGAGTGACTTGCTCCTTTATTTATGACACAGATAAAAAAAAAAAAAAACATTGATTACAAATTCAAAGCCACGATGCTGTCATTACCCATGTTATGATGTGGATTAATTAGCAATTAAACTCATGATCCCATAAATCTGTTGCGGATCTGCCATGCACCGTGGGATGTCGTCTTCTGGATGTTGATGCAAATTAAAACTCCCTGTGCATAGACATGCTGCTTGGTGGCCTGCGAGTCAACTGATTGAGTAAACACGAATCCAAACATGGTCAGTCTGTAGCAGGAAGTGCACTAGCAAAGACAAACTTAAATTATTTTGCATGCAAACACACAGCAGTCACTGCGTAATTGACACGGGAAGCTCAGCAACTTTTGATTTGCCGCAAACGTATTTCCATACATGTCGTTGCCAATGCAGGGATCTGTCCATGCATGCTAATCCCATTCGCACATACACTAAGCCAAGATCATTCCTGCTTGCTGCTTATTTAGGTGGGGATTGGATATTATTAAGGCAGGCCGATGCACACTCACACGCATCATGGACATCTCAGTCTCCACCAACATATATCTTTAAATCTCAGTACAACATTGATGGGTTAAAAATGAAAAGTCTCAGACTGGTCACCCACTGCTCATCTGGGTGATTTAAAAATACAAATAACCGCCCTTATACTTACATTACTATGTGTACGAAGACAATATGCACTTAAGGCGACAAGGATTCTTCAGATGTTGAAATCAGAAAACAAAGTACTTAGTCTCACGAGCTACGGATGGGAAGTCCCACAAAGAAAAAAAAAACATCTGCCTCCAATCCGAAGTAGCAAATATCCAAATGTTTGCCTTGCGTTAATCCCGTTCAAAGGGTTTGTATCCTCTGAAATGTGCTTTGTTTGCTAAAGTGTGTGATGTATTTAGGCTTTTGGAGCTTGTTTGCATGCTTGTGCAGGTGGTGGCTGTGTTGGAACACACACATTGCAACGTTACGGACAGCCCAGGGATTGAACGGCTTGTGCCTCAAGACTCAAAGGGGAAAGTAGGAAGTAGGCGGCAGATGTGTGCGGAAATGCATATTTTCACAGCCTTTCTTCTAAGGCCTTACGAAGACAGATTGCTTGGAAAGTGATCAATCAGCTCAGTTTTCAAGTATACAGCTCCTTACAAACAGTATCAAAATGCAACTTGTGGTCATTTGGCCTGCAGGACATTTTATAGCCCACCATTTTTTAAAAAATGTATATTTTTTTTGCTGCTTAATTTAATGTGTTCAGTTCAGTCAAAAATTGTCTAGTTTTTATGGTGAGTCTCTGAGTGGCAACATCATATGCACTGTTCTGTCAGACCAGGCTTTGGCAACATGTCAGCCTGATGATCCAACCGTAAAAGCACCCACAGAAATGGATGCTTAATATATCTGGGTGAAAATAGGTTGAAAACAAATCTTACTCTGTCAAAGACTGTTCAGGGGGGGGGGGGGGCAATGGGGGGGGGGTCTTGTGGGTTAGTGCTGTTGGCTATATCTTGCATTAAAGTTGTTTCATCTGCAGGATCCAGTCCCAGAATGATTCTTGCATTTTGGTGATCATTTAATATATTTAATTTTAAAAATAAATAAATAGATAAATAAAGCGAGAGACTTCAAGTGGTTTGTACAGAGTGGTTTGTACAAAATGATTGCAACCTATACTACGGATGATAAAATTGCGAATCATAATGCTATTTATCTCATTTGTCCGATTTTTCTAAAGGAAGGGACAACACTTTGAACAGCTCTTTTTTCTGAAATTGCCGTAGATAAGTGAGCAGAGGACTACTTGCATATTCAGACAGTGTCCTTTAAATCTGCAGTTCTATTTCAATTGTGACCCGGACAAAACGCTAGTTTCCAGGTGGGTCAGTAAGGTCTCTCTTTCACTTAAAACCAAGGAATGGGCGTGTGCAGTGGAGTTCCTTGCCACATGGCTTAAGAAACACCTTCATTTGTCGACCAATCACATGACAGTGATGACCCCCGGCAATGCTGGACCGGCGTTTCAGAGGCATAATACCCACACAGCTCCGAAAAAAACCGCAATGGAAAAGCCACCACGTAGGGTGGATCTACCGGTGGGCACAACCGATACAATGGAAAGGGGCCTACCAGGAACATGTTTCATTAGTTTGTTCAATTTACTTCCAGGCTAGCAGTCATTCATGAACTGCCTCCAATATGTTGCTCTTCATCTACACACCACAGACCCAAGTAGTGTGTACATCTGTTTTTGCCGTATGATCCTTATGAGAGCCTTTCGCCATCTGAGCTGGCTTAATGCCTCTTAAAGGGGCCAAAAGAAGACAAATTGAAGCAGTATTGTGAAAATGCAAAATAGGCAGATTACCTAACTAGTTGATGTGAGAGAAAATTAACTTTATCACAAAAACATTCATTTTCTTTGAGAAAGCCATCTTAAGAGCCCCATAGTAATTGTTGTCTCTTTTACGATGTATAAATTTTTCATTTCAGTTGTTGTGACATACTTTTCATATTTTGCAAGGCCCTTGTGGGCTTTTGCACAGTTCTCACATCATGATTGTATTTCTTGACTCTTTAAAGCACACTGAATGGCTCAGTCGAAAGAATTGTGCATCGCAAGGCGAAGCGGCGTTACTGCCTTGCCTTGATTTATCCTGAATGGGCCTTTTCTGTATTTAATTTGCAGCCTTGCTTTTTTTCCATTCTCCTTTCATCCATTTTTTTAACCATTTCTAAGGGATGGGGATGAATACTGCGGAAATGTCTGAAGCAAGCCACCCAAACTGAAGTGGCTCAGGAGCCTTGAGGTTGTAATTAAATATTGCGGTGCAATGAAAACTGAAGAGAGAAACTTTGAATGAATTGACATCGCAATGGGTGTAATCAAGTTATCTTGTGTTGGTTCAAATGAAGTTTGGATGCCTGTGTAAAATGTGAGAGCAAACCGCAAAAGCAAATGTGTTGGTGCCAGTCAGTCAAACCAATGGCTTGGAAGAGATGTTGAAATTAAAGAAGACAACATGAAAAATTACAACCCGTAATCCTGTCTTTTTTTTTTGTGTTAATATGATTGACATTTCTTTTTTGGACAGCGCAGGCAATGTAACATTTTCCTTTTATTTCTGTGTGTAGGTTGGGGAGAGACAACACGTGTTGGTGACTGAAGAGTCCTTTGATACCCAATATTATGTGGCTCACAACAAGTTCTATGAGCAGGTAAGACATTTAACAATTAAAAAAAATTACAAATGTTGCTCTTGATCAAGCTACCGTAAGTAAGCTTTTTTTGTGGAATATCTTCAGTGTTGGAGGAAGCTTCACTTATAAGTGATTACTATTTTTTTCTTTAATTGCTTTTATTTTATTCATGCTATCAATTCATTCTTCACACTGAACACATCAGATGAGGGGCTTTGCTCTGCATGTCTCGTGAGTTCTCACATGAAGGTGCCACTACCCGCAGCTTCTTAAGCTCTCTATCTACCAAATAAAGTAGGTTAGCTGGAATATCACTCACACTCTCTCAAATGTGCACCCGCACCCTACGGTGGTCACAAGAGCATTTGGCAGCAATGACTTTTTTTTTTTCCTTCAAATGTATGAACATCAGCCCTAAAGACATGAACATTCCATCCAACACACACACAGCTGTTCAGCGAACGTGGCTTCAAAGAACCTCTCTGAACCTGTGAAAAATTAACTTTAAAACATCTTCAAATAAATCAATTTCCTCCGCGCTTTAACTCTCATCAGAAACATGTTTGAAGTTGTGCTTTTTATTAGCAGGGAGGGCAGCGGATGGCAATATTTTTTCCGCCGCCTTCCTTGCTCCCTCCCGACTGCTCCCTTCCGGCCCACCCCCTCAGCACCTACTGTACTTTTTTTTTTGCATGCTATGAACTCAGGTTGCACGTTTCACGCACCATGCATGCGTTGTGCGTTCGCACACTTCACACAGGTGCATGAGTGCTCATGTGGGCATGTGTGTCGTGTGCATGCGTTGATTCTTCAAGAAAAAGGGGTTCCTGTTGTTGAAAGAGGCTTGTCAAAATCAATCATTCGATTTGTATGGATTTCCAATGCATGTTTCCAATAATAAATAATAGTAATTGAATTCATCCATTCTCTGTGTTAAAATTGTGACTTAAAAGTGCCAGCATGCGAGCTTTTGAGTTCCTTGGTCTTTTTTTTTTTCTTTTGTACTTTGTGTTGTAAACTCATGAGTGAGCTTCAGCTACACCAACGCTCAAATCGTGAGGGGAAAAAGGAGGGCTACTGACGCCAATGCACCTTTAGGTGCTTTGTAAACTAGCTGAATGGTGCTGTAAATAGCCAACCAGAGCCGATGCCAAAAGGCACACATCAACACACAAATATGTTTGTCATGATTTAAAAAAATAAAATAAAATAAAAATGCACCAGATACCTGTTTCCAACACCAGAATTGACAGCAAGACCAGCCTCCTGAGTCTGTATTTCCAATGCAAGATCTCGCAAAGGAGAGATTCCAGCTAATTTTAAATGTGTTAATCATGTGTTAATGCAAACATGCCGGTCTATATGCATTCATAAGTTGAGCTTTTATTTAGGAGAGAGTAAATTAAAAATTAGATAAGTTGGAAAACATTTTACATTTGGGAAAAAAAACCCTCCCAATTAACCACCAAACAAAAACAGTAAAAAGTATGAATATTATAATACAGAGCCTGGGCTCAATGTAGTCACTAAGGTATTAAGTGTGAAATCTGGTCTTTTGTAATTGAATACAAAGCTGCAATATTTGCAGGGAGCGCAGTGACTTATTCTGTTGGATGAAGGGCAGCAGCATGATGTACCAGTTGATTGTACCATATGGCAACCAATGGGAGGATTTGAGTTCTTTGCCTTTCACTACACTGCCCTGGCAGATTTAGAAAAAAAGATATATTCCTGATTTGTTGTGTGTTTAAATGTTGTCATAGTATATTCCCTTTCTAATTTTGGAAAACTTTTATTTGCTTTGCTTCTGAATGGCGTTAACACGTGCATTTGTAAATGCTTAGGTGTTGTGACTTTGCTTGTGTAAAGCACGTTGAGTTAACTTGTCTTGGAAATGTGCTCTAAATGTATATTTAAGAATTAATGTTCCTAAGAACCAACGGGACCCATGCAAACCGAACTAAAACCGTCGAACCAAAGCATTGAAACGGTTTTCAGAGGCCCTTCCACCTCTTGTGTGCGTGTGAGTGCCTACTCGCCCAGCGGGAAGCAAAGGCGACTGACAGGAGAGGGAACAAATCAGCCTGATGGAAGGTTGATGACGTATGGGAGCAAAGGAGCATGTAAATGACCCATTATCGAGTCCGGAAAATGACTTTTGTGTCCATTTCATTTATCAAACGATAATTCCATATAGTTATAATGATATCATGACAGGCTAACACACGAACACAACTGTGTGTGAGTGAAAGCGTGTGCGCACGCATATGAGTGTGGGACTGCTATTTCATTGGAAGCATGCAAGAAAAGAATGTGGTGGTTTATCGGAGTCTGGGAAGGATTAATGGGTATGAGCTTTGTCACAAATTCAAAAGTTCAGAAGTCAAGTTAGCAGAGTACTCTTACATAAGATTGTACTTTAGTTAAATGTCATAACTGCAACTGGGCAAATCACCCTTGTAAATTGTAATTGTTTTGTAATTGTAACTGTGATGATCGTGTTTTGCTCCAACTGATACCCGTTTGACAACATGTAACACAAATGGGAGTCAAATTTTAAGAGCGATTCCAAACTGTTTAACCTTCTTGAGTCTCCGCAATATCTCTGAAGCGGCATGTACTATATACAGACTCTGAATTTGAATTATCTGGCGTTGTAACATTTTTAATCGACCAAAGTTTTATGTAAAGCAACACAAAATGCCAAAGTTTGAACTGGTATCATCAGAGTCATCGTGTGAGACGTCATCATATCAGGCAGGACCACAGCGCTTTCTATATCAGTTGTTATTTGTTATACTTGTCTTTGGTGTCTGGATGAAGTAACAGTGTTTTTTACATTCATTCATTCATTCATTTATTCATTTTGGGTTTTCTCCGGGTCCTTCGGTTTCTTCCCACATTCCAAAAACATGCATGGCAGACTGATTGAACACTCCGAATTGTCCCTAGGTGTGAGTGTAAGCGCGAATGGTTGTTTATTTCTGTGTGCCCTGCGATTGGCTGGCAACCGGTTCAGGGTGTCCCCCGCCTACTGCCCGAAGACAGCTGGGATAGGCTCCAGCACCCCCCGCGACCCTAGTAAGGATAAAGCAGTTCGGAAAATGAATTTTACTATTTTAAAATATTATTTAGTCATTACAGTTAAGATTTGTTGTTATTCACATCCATTCTTTTACAATGGCGCTCACCATTTTAAGGGTCGTTGGTAAAATGAAGCCTATCCAAGCCGACTCGACACAAGAAGCAGAGTACAGCGTACTCTGCACTGGTCGCCAGCCAATCATCGGGCACTTAAAGACAAACAAGCATTGACACTCATATTCACACCTATGGAGAATTTAGAGTGTACACATGTAACATGCGTGTTTTGTGGCATGTGGGAGAAAGCCGAAGAAATTGTAAGCACTGAGAGAGCATGCAAAGTTCACACAGGAAGGCCGGAGACCAAATTCGAGCCACCAACCTCAGGACTTTGAGGCAGACGCACTAAGAACTTGTTTGCCGTGTTAATTATTGTACATTTTATAAGTCAAAGTAAGAAGAAGTTCCGCCGGATGACTAAATCTGTCACTTGGAACATGAAAGAAAACACAGGACTGCTGAACTCTGAGAAATGGGTCCATTGGGGGAGCGAGCAAGGAGAGGCCAAGGGTCAGCTGGGAGGAGCAGTGGAGGCAATGAAATGGATGTGCAAAGCTGCTGCGTGGGTTGACGAAGGGAAGGTCGCAAAAGGAGTGCGAACAAATCACTCGGTCTCACTTTAACCTGACAACTGTAATAGGTGGCTGCCTCACCTGCGTTTGCAAGGAGGTTGGGGGGCAAGGGGGGGGGGGGTGTTACAGTGGGGGTTTCCGGTGACATAGGACAAGCTTTTTTTTTCATCATTGATTCTCCCTTTAATGGTCCTCAAATGATTGTCACCAATATGCACAATGTCGCCAACCTCCTCAACGTCCACTGTTTCAAACCTCAGTTTGCTGCCTGCTTACTCTCGCCCAAAAACACACACATGCACACACCCGCACACACACACACACACACACAAACTGTGGTGAGCAGCACGTCTGATGATTAGGGAGGTGTGGCGCTGGCAGGTAGACGCCACGGCCTCGTTTCCCCTGCCGATCATATTCCAGCCACTGGATAAAGACTGACAGATTAGCACTGAGCCGGGCGTAAATGTGCCACCACAGCGGTAACATTTCAGCTCCATCATTTCGCTTCTTCTGCTCTGCTGCGTAGAGTTACAACACACAACTTTATGTATTGGGAAAAGAGTGAGTACAAGATGAAACACTCCATTGAAATTACATTTGAAAATAGTGGAAGAAGATGCGAGCACAATGCTATCGTTTTAAACCTTCAAAAGCTAAAGTATCCCACACAGCTCTTTCCATATCTTACAATTCAGTTTTCATTGATTCTGCGATCAAGCTGGCATTTAAAAGCCAAATTTGGATTTGGGAGAAACAGTTGGAGTCAATTGCAGATGAAATTGGATTGAAAATGTACGTTGTAATTGCAGAGAACCATGAAGGTGTCGTGAGAATATTTTTTTGTCCATACATCCATAAAAACGGTTTTGAGGTCACAGTCACCTGAAGGCATGATACCTCCTATTCGCCAAATTCATCCAAGATAGCCAATAAAATATTCCCTTCAAGTCAGAAGTAGAGAACTGTCCACAATTGCTTTTTAAGATAATCACCATTGATCGATTGATTACAATATGTGTTTTACAGGTACTGGTTCCCAAGAGGTTCGAGTTCAAAGGGAAAATGATTGAAGTAGACATCTACGAGGCAGGAAAACACTTCCTGAAAGGACGACCAGTGGAAGACACAAAACCTTTCACTCCCTCCATTGCTGCTCCACTTCAAAAAGGAGAAGTGTCCGGCGTGATGAAGGTAAACCCATTCATGCGCACACAATAAATGCATACTTTCAATGTTAGTTGACATTTTTTGTACTTCAGCAATCAAATCTGAGATGTTATCAAGTACTTCTTTTTCTACGATTGCATATTGTGTTCAGCTTTGAATTTTAGCTTCAATTAAATTGTGTATAATGAGGAGGTTGCTACATATCCCGTCACTCTATAGATCCTTACGGGATCATAAATTCAGGTGATTCGAGCAGCCACAACAGTGAGGTGCAAATAAAAACAAGTCGTGTGCACATATTTGCGTCCTCCACGCACAAAAAGCCAATGTGTCAGTGGTAAGTCATCTAAGATAAGCGATGACTGGATAAACCGGCACACACACGTGCACGCACACTGGCTGACTGACACACGTGCCTGGACTTGCACAGACACGCACAAACACCATGTTAATGTATCTGTTTCAGTGCATGTTATTTTTCACAGTGACGAGCTGTAGCTTATAGCTCAGGACATTGAGCCACAGAGCAGAATATGATACACTTTCTAATTTCACACTCCATCAACCTTTACTGCCAGACAGCCAGAGAAGGAAGGCAGAGAACAGAGGCAAAGGGGTCGCAGCGATCAAGGGAAGACAAGTCGCGAGAGAAAGTGAAAGGGAAATGGATGGCAGAATGAAACAGGGAATAGAGCGAAGGGATTCACATTAAGGCGACTGACATGTCACTGAAACGAAAAGTTCAGTGGTAAAGACCTTTGAAAGTTGCCTCTTAAAGTCATTCACCCCATCCAGCGCGCACACACACACACACACACCATTAATTTCACCTACACATACCCTCTTTGAACATACGTCATATTTGAATTTATTTAGCATATGCTATTTTTGTTGATGGATGGATGGAGAGAGGGAAGGAGAGAGCGAGAAATACACGACTCACACCAAATAAGGATATTTGGCTTTCAGGTCAAATTTAATGATATTGCTGATTATCATCATCTTTGAATTATTATAATTGTTTTTTTGCTGTGAAAATGATTTTCACAAGATGCCAATCGTAAAATGATGAAACACAATGAAAATGATGAAACACAAATCAGCTTAGAATCAGTGACACAATGTGACTCCCGACAGTATATACAGCATTTACTTTTCATTAGGCCACTAATGGGCCACTAATGGGCAACCAATGGCCGATGCACCATCAATCGGTGACTTTTTACCCGTGCCCAAAAATATGAGAAAAAGAAGTGCTAAAAACAGTATCATGTGATATCTTCAGTTATTCACTACTACATAGTTCTCCATGTTCACATATGCTTTTAGTGATTGTTTTCAAACAAGTATAATGTATTTAAATACAAATTTATGATTTCAACTTGAGTTTGGATTTTAATTCTGAACACGGCCACATCCCCAGTCAGAAGAGGCAATGCACATTTGTGCAACCACATGACCGTCAATTTTTTTCTTCAACTCATATTTTTAAACAATTTGATTGTCTTGTACCAATTAGAGCTCACATTCAGGGTGTAAAAAGTTCTGAAATTATTTATCTTGGTCTCATTTTTCTCACGTGAAAATGTTGGAACCGTGACAGCACGAATAACACATAATGAAACCATACTTTACTAAGAATTATGGTTGTTATAACGATTGTGTTGTGCAATTGAAAAGTATGCATAATTATTTTCATCCTATTGCATAATACGCAGCAATCACTGTCACAATTAAATATTATTGTCAAAACATGTGTGTGTGTGTGTATGTATATGTATACACAGTATACATCGTGTCTGTGTGTGTGTGTGTGTGTGTGTGTGTGTGTGTGTGTGTGTGTGTGTGTGTGTGTGTGTGTGCGCGCGCGCGCATGTGTGTGTGTGCGCGCGCATGTATGTGTGGAAATTCGGACAAATTGTTTTTGAGTTTTCGATGTTGGCAGAAGTGAAGGAGCTAAAAGACGTTCCTAAAAGAAATCAATGATACTGTAACTGTTCTGAGATGCTCCCTAACAACTTTGGGCTCATCTCTGAGGCAGTAGGGAATGATGCATTTCAACAAAATGAAATCCCACTCTCAGGTGAGGCAAACAACAGCTTGTTTTGATTTTGGTTCGTATTTTTTAAGCCTCGACTTTTCAAACGGTTTGTATCTGAGCTTTCTCAGGTACAAATGTCTGGCTACGAAATCATCAACTCACGTCGAGCTGTTGTAGGCATCAAACCTGCGTGGTCTCAGGTTTACATACAAAGACATCCGCTTTTACCGCTCGGAAATTATAGCCAAGCATCGATCTGGCCGTATTTGTTCAGCACGTGCACATCTTGTCTGGAAGCTGCCTGGTGTGCAATCATTTCCTCTTTGCGTCTTGAAAATGACAGGCATCTCACTTTGTTCTACTTGGTGTGGATCGACATGAAAGGCTGACTTTGAAAGGTTGATCTGCCTTTCCAATTATTGTGGGACTATCATTGAACAAACTATCACACAGTTATGATGCATCGCACCATCTTGCTCCCCCTTCATTCTTGTTTTTTGGTCCAAAAGCCTGTAATCTTGAGCTTGTAAGATGTGGGGGGAAAATGTAATCGTTCTCTCCTGTCTCACCTCGGTGTGTTGGGGACTCAAGCAAAGACTGATTAATAATAGATGGTGTGTACATAGATACGGGTAGATTAGCTTCGACAAGCATGTGGGACATGGGGTCAAGTTTGGATAAAACCAGTTATTTGGCCGTTGCCTTCATTTACAAGCTTTAATTTTGAACTTTCCTTCCAACGAAAAAACACCTTTGGTGACTGCTTACTCTCAAGAGGATGTTTAATCTGATCATTTTCTTTCAACCACAACACTCGTGTTAGTTGGAATTTGAGAAAGCTTTTGGTATGCACACAGAGAATTTAGTTTATTGACAGTTTATTGACAATAAAGTTTTCATCTCTTGCTTGGATCTAATCCATAATATTACCAAAGTTCATTTATTTCACTTTAAAACTAACTACATGTGATGTTTCTTCTCATTGATGGCAGATTGCCAAGCAAACGCCATGTGCCCTCATGACTAAAAATATTTGACTTATTTTCAATGTTTTAGGAGCTGGATGTTATTCCAGCAAAGGTTGCTACGAGATGTGTATTCAGAGATGTTTTTGCTCCTTCATTCCAGTGAAAAACCAAGGTTTCAGAGCGACAACAGCACCTGGAAATTTAGCTCTTCTTTGTTCTCGATCTGCCTCTCGTAGCCGTCTGTCAAACCTTCATTCACAGAAAAAGCACTTTTCCCGTGGAAAGGCGAAGGACAGGAATGAGTCTTTTAGTGGGACACAATAGCAGAGAAAGCACTCAGCAGCACAGTAAAGGGGGAAAAAATGAGAAAGTATCTTCACCAGTCCTCGTCCTCAGATGAAATTAAATGATAGAAAGGGAGGGGGAAAGAAAAACGGAAGCAAGAAAGAAAGAGCGCAAGGTAGATGGGGAGAGATCAGGAGACGGCAAAGGCAGCATGAGTGCCATCTCATAATAATCAGGTCTTTTCACAGCATACTTTCTCAAGGAGACCCAGAGAATGGATGAGAGGGGAGAAAACAGCTCGGGTCCCTCCGCAAGGCAGCAAATTGACAGTTGCTATGAAAGACATAAAAAGAAGAAGAGGGAGGTAAAAGTAGGCTCGTCAAAAACTTTTTTCCATGATAACCAATGACAAAATGTAAAAGACTGACGAGATATGTGCTTGGCTATTATCTTTTTTTGGCCCTTCCTTTCATCAGGGACATAGAAAGTATTTTCTTGTTTCTTTGCATCTTTCGTTAAATGGCACATTTCTTCTTATTCAGTAGCATCATCTTTTTTTATCAAATGGGCTGGTTAGTAATTTTTACCAATACAATACAATATATACTGTGTAAAATAAAAAATTCCTCGTCTCACCCCCCCTCGGGTGGTGTCCGTCCCTCATTCAGCTCGGGTCCTCTACCAGAGGCCAGGAAGCTTGAGGGTTCTGCGCAGTATCCTTGCTGTTCCCAGCACTGCACATTTCTGGACTGATCTGTTGCAACCACTCATCTAGTTTGCGGGTCACTGCCCCGAGTGCTCCGACCACCACAGGCACGACTGTCACCTTTACCTTCCAGGCTCTCTCCAGCTCCTCTCTGAGCCCTTGGTATTTCTCGAGTTTCTCGTGTTCCTTCTTTCTGATGTTTCCATCACTTGGGACCGCTACATCCACTACAAAGGCTTTGTTGTCTGCCCTTTATCTATGATCACGATATCTGGTTGGTTCGCCATTACCATCTTGTCAGTCTGGATCTGGAAGTCCCACAGGATCTTCGCTCTGTCATTCTCCACCACCTTCGGAGGTGTTTCCCATTTTGACCTTGGGGTTTCCAGTCCATACTCCACACAGATGTTTCGGTAGACTATGCCAGCCACCTGGTTATGGCGTTCCATGTAGGCTTTCCCTGCCAGCATCTTACAACCTGCAGTTATGTGTTTGATCGTCTCAGGTGCCTCTTTGCACAACCTACACCTTGGGTCTTGTCTGGTGTGGTATATCTGGGCCTCAATGGCTCTGGTGCTCAGGGCCTGCTCCTGAGCAGCCAGGATGAGTGCCTCTGTGCTGTCCTTCAGGCCAGCCCTCTCTAGCCACTGATAGGACTTCTTGAGATCGGCCACTTCAGTTATGGTCCGGTGGTACATCCCGTGTAGGGTCTTGTCCTCCCATGATGGTCCCTCTTCCAGCGCCTCATGTTCTGTTCCCCATTGTCTGAGACATTCTCTGAGTACGTCATCCGTTGGAGCCTTCTCCTTGATGTATTCATGGAGCTTGGATGTTTCATCCTGGACAGTGGCTCTCACACTCACTAGTCCCCGGCCTCCTTCCTTTCGGCTTGCGTACAGTCTCGGGGTGCTGGATTTGGGATGGAACCCTCCGTGCATGGTTAGGAGCTTTCGGGTCTTAACGTCCGTGGTCTGAATCTCTTCCTTTGGCCGCCTTATTATTCCTGCAGGGTATCTGATCACTGGCAGGGCATAGCTGTTTATTGCCCGGGTCTTATTCTTGGCATTGAGCTGGCTTCTTAGGACTTGCCTCACTCGCTGGAGGTTTTTGGCCGTAGCCGCTTTCCTTGTTGCTAGTTCGAGGTTGCCATTGGCTTGTGGTATACCGAGGTACTTGTAGCTGTCCTCAATGTCTGCTATTGTTCCTTCAGGGAGTGAGACCCCTTCAGTGCGGACTACCTTTCCTCTCTTAGTCACCATCCGACTACATTTCTCAAGCCCGAATGACATCCCGATGTCGCTGCTGTAGATCCTGGTTGTGTGGATCAGGGAGTCTATGTCCCTTTCGCTCTTAGCATACAGCTTTATGTCATCCATGTAGAGGAGGTGACTGATTGTAGCTCCATTTCTGAGGCGGTATCCATAGCCTCTCTTGGTGATTACTTGGCTTAGGGGGTTCAGTCCTATGCAGAACAGCAGTGGGGAGAGTGCATCACCTTGGTATATGCCACATTTGATGGACACTTGGGTAAGTGGCTTGCCATTGGCTTCAAGTGTGGTTTTCCAATCCTCATCGAGTTCGCAACGAAGGCTCTTAGGGTCCTGTTCACCTTATACAACTCCAAGCATTCAGTGATCCATGTATGTGGCATCAAGTCATAGGCTTTCTTGTAATCAATCCAGGCTGTGCACAGGTTGGTACGTCGGGACCTGCAGTCTTGTGCGACTGTTCTGTCAACCAGGAGCTGATGTTTGGCTCCTCTGGTATCTCTACCAATGCCCTTCTGTGCTTCGCTCATGTATTGATCCATGTGTCCACTTATCTTAGCCGCAATGATGCCTGACATGAGCTTCCATGTTGTGGAGAGACAGGTTATTGGCCGATAGTTGGATGGGACTGCACCCTTTGAGGGATCCTTCATGATCAGGATCGTTCGCCCTTCGGTTAGCCATCTTGGGTGAGTCCCATCCCTCAGCAGCTGGTTCATTTGTGCTGCTAGGCGCTCATGGAGTGCTGTGAGTTTCTTTAGCCAGTAGGTGTGGACCATGTCCGGGCCTGGTGCTGTCCAGTTCTTCATATTTGAGACTCTTTCCTGTATGTCTGCCACTGTTATGGTAACTGGGTTCTGTTCAGGGAGGTTGCTGTGCTCCTCTCTCAGGGTCACCAGCCATTGTGCACTGCTGTTATGTGCAACCTCCTTCTCCCATATGCCTTTCCAGTACCTTTCAGTTTCCAGTCTTGGTGGGTCAGCTCTGTTGTTAGGACCCTGCCACTGAGCGTACACTTTCGCAGGTTGTGTTGCGAATGGCCTATTTATTCGTCTGGCCTCATTCTCTTTCGTGTACCGCTTTAGGCGGCTGGACAAGGCTTGGAGCCTTTGTTTGGCAGTTTCGAGTGCTTCAGGTATGGTCATCTGGATGTACCTCTCGGGTATCGGCCTTTTCATCACACCTCTCTGGGCCTCCGTCAATCAACTCACAACTTTCCGAGCCGCCTTGATCTTACCCTCCAACCGTCTTTTCCATGGTGGATAACGTATCTCATGGCTTCCATGGTTGCTCTTATAGCCAAGCAACTCTAGGATCACTGATGCTGAAGCGTATATCAGCTCATTGGTTTCCGTGATCGTTACGGGAGGGATCGCCCTCAGTGCTGCATTCACACTTTCCATGAGACTTTCAGGTGGTACTTCACATAGCCATTGTAATCGGTTTCTAGGTTGCCCAGCTTTCATTCTTGCCATGATCTTAGCTTTCAGGTCAGTTGCTGCCTCGCTCAGCATTTCATTCATTGGGGCTGGCCTCACAATCTCATCATCTGCATTCATTGGGGCTTGCCTCCCAATCTCTGGTATGACCTCCTCCTCTGATCTGGCAGCCTGGGGCCCTTCACCATGGAACCTGCGTTGTACCTCATCAATCTCAAGTTGTGACAGCAGTTGCCGTTTGTGGATGTTGGAACACTGAGCTACTAGTTGTTTCGTGGTCAACCGTGACTGTGGGTTTCGAAGTAACAACATCGGACATCTCAGTCCAGAAATGTGCAGTGCTGGGAACAGCAAGGATACTGCACAGAACCCTCAAGCTTCCTGGCCTCTGGTAGAGGACCCGAGCTGAATGAGGGACGGACACCACCCGAGGGGTGAGACGAGGATTATTTTTATTTATTTTTTATTTTTTTAACTTCTCTGTAGTTCAGTCAGTTGAGTTTGGACGTATTTGATAAGTTGCACGAGGACCTATGAAGGCTATGTTGAGAAGTGGCTTAACTGGCCTTAACTGTCCTTTCTATTACCTTGTCTCATCTGCTGGGCGATTGCTAGCCATCCCACGGCACACGGCCCTTTGCATACACGTGACACACTTAATAACCTCAAAATTAGGTATACCTGTACTATAAATAGATATTCATTACAAGAACAAAAAAAATCTGCCTTGACAAACTTTATTTCTCACAAACTAAAACTGTAATGTGTATAATATTTTGACCCTCTAATGTGGAAAAAGACAGTCTACCCATCCCAACACCCGACCACTCCACCTTATTCAGGCCCACTGCCTCGTGTGCCTACCAGATCAATGAATTCGATATGGAGTTAACACTGGCTTTGAGCACAATCTATTCTCGAATGGAGCACTTGCTTGACACACAAATAGCATTCAAATTGTACGTTTTGTAAGTGCAGGTGTACCTCTGTTTCATACAACTCAAGTTTGTTGCTTGATGTCACACAATGTCACATGTTGACAAAAAAAAAATCAAAACAGTTATCGCTTGCTCATCTATTTATAACCGTTTTATTATTTTTTTCTTTCTGAGAAATGTCACAAGGCTGCAGTTGGCCTCTGTCTGACTGTTGTCTTTCACAGTAAATGACTTGTTTGGTCTTCAAAACAGCAGGCAGAGCTATTTCAAGCGTTTCACTTGGCATGTCAAATTTTATTACATGGCCTGTGGTTTGAGGAACCAAAATTGCAATCATAGAGAAATTATTACACCATCAAAATCCTGGCTGTGTCTGCTTTTCAGTATTTTAACCACATATGCCAACCGGAATGACACACTTTCATTCTGTTGTGTTTATTTCACATCAATACGCTTTGTCTGTCCTTTTCTTTGAGCTTGACTTTAAACAAATGTGAGCAATATGTATAAATAGCCCGGAAAACAGTCCTCAGTTGCGGAGAAACATTGTTGAGTCATTAAGTAATGTGCTTTTCTTTTTCATTCTTAGACTAAAAAGTCACCTACCTATATGTCTGTGTGCCTCCTCAATAAACCTAAAGCCACACACAATATTTTTATCCGGCAGGGTATTCGCAGTTTTGGAAAGTGATTGTGTTCAAGAACAAAAGTAGCATTTTACTTGCTACTTGCAAAGAGACAAGTAGCAGTACAGCCTGTTAAAAAAAATAATAATAATAAAATATTAATTATGTGACTATCATTGAGGAATTAGCAGTGGACTCGTGTCCGTGATTACGTCTCATCGAGTATGCATCTTCTTTTCTGCTTTATTAAATCACTCCTGGAAGAACCCCAATGTTCAAAACTTGCCCCCGTTTATTCCCATAGTCAGGAAATGTTGGAGGCTTTGCAACATCATCATATCTGTCGCAATCTCAGTCATTTTCGGAGACACACTTTTGAAATATGATACGCCCACCTTCCCAGCGGCTAAAAAAAAAAAACACCTGAACACCAAATCACCAAACACTTGTTTGGCAAATAGCTTGTACTCACAGGTTACTGAAGGTCAAATGCACTAGTTTGGAAAGAACACTACAACTACAGGAACAGGAAAGATAGGAGCCCCGGACTGCTATTGTTCTTGGTCTGCCTCTAAGTAGACTCGCAAGCAGGCTTTAAGTCTTGTCCAACAAGCCATATGTATGTGTGTCTCCAAACAGGATGTCTTGAAAGTAATCGTAACTCAGGTCGGCATGCTTTACCCCAGTGCTTAAAGCATCTGCTATATTTCCTGTTATAGTGGCTGTCATGTGCCCAGCATGTGTTTGCATGGGCCTCAATTACACAAATGGGTTCCACTGTATTTCATTGAGGCGACCATAAAAACATTTTATGCAGTCCATCTGTATGCTTGCTTCTGGCTGTGCTAATTGTCTAAGGAGCCTATTTTTGACACCGCATTAGAGTCTGCTGGTATTGTGTCGCTGCCCAAAAGTTTGTATTGTTTATTGTGAAGTCACCTGTTTCGTCACACAGTGTCGTCTTCATATTTTACCGGATTAGTGTTCAGCATGGAGTTGGCATTTTCTACTTTTATTTTGGGTACACTGGCCTCCTTCCACTTTCCAAAATCACGTGAAGTTCATTTCTTCTTCTACTTGCGTCAATTCAGTTGTGTGCCCTGCAATTGGCTCGTGACCAGTCCAGCGCGTCCGCCGCATCTTGCCCAGTCAGCTTGATTAGGCTCTAATTACCCGTGAACCTAATGAGGACAAGCTCTATAGAAAATGGATGGATGGATTTTACACCAGGATGTCCTTAACAGCTCAAGGGAAGCTTGAATGGTTTTGCATGCATCCATTGCATATGTCGCGGATTTATCTTAGCCCACATTTTCTTGGGTGGGATTTGCTTACAGCATAAAAATAAACTAATCTTGGGTCAATTCCATTTCTTCTTCTCCCATGATGTTGTGGTCCTGTCATATTTGTAACTAATGCGGTCATGCGATAGTCGCTTTCACTGTCCCATTTTTACATAATTCCCATTTTATGGCATTTCACTGGACTAGAGATGGATACTTTTCAAATGGACAAGCGTGCTCTGTGCTCATGAAAGCATAGCCTTGCTTTGTGAATAACCAAAGGCATTGTGACAAATCTGCATTCACAGGAACGTGTTCTTGATTAGTTATGAATTTGTAAGTTCTGCACCCCAGGCAAAAAGAACAGCTATTTCTGTTACTCTTTACTCTGTGTTCAACTGACTTGTTGACAACATTCTTTTGCTGGTTTGGAGGCGTGAACATCCAATACGACTGTCAAATTGTGGACATGTACGAGATCCTACTACTCGATTTAATACATACTTTGAATACATTCGTCTGGTTTTTGATCTGTTTTTGGGGGTTTTTAATTTTTATTTTCTGGCCATCCATCCCTCCATCCGTTTTCCAATCTACTTCTCCTTACCAGTATCGCAAGCGTGCTGGGTCCCATCCCAGCTGTCTTCGGACAGTAGGCGGGGAACACCCTGAGCTGGTTGCCAGACAATCACAGGAGACCAAAAAAAAAACATTCATGCTCACAATCACACCTAGGGACAATTTATAGTGTTCAGTCCACCCACGGTGCAAGTTTTGGGAATGTGGGAGGAAACAGGAGTACCCGGCGAAAACTAGCACAGGCATGAGGAGAACATGCAAACTCCACACTTTAGAAGGCCGGAGCCGGAATCAAACCCTGCACCTCTGCTCTGTGAAGTGGGTGTGCTAACCAGACGTGCTAACCAGTTCTCCACCGTGGTGCCCTAAAGAAGATATTCTCATTTAAAGTAGAAAACTGACATTGTCGATATAGTTAGTTTCCTTTTATCAAACCCGCCGAAGAAATGGAAAGTATGTATAATGGGAGTGGACAGACTGAAAGTATGAAGAATTGTCCCTTCCTGACCAACCCCACTTCGACTGAAAACTAACTCAGTTTTGCCTAGTTTTTCGACCTCGCCATAAAATTTGAAGAGCTGCATTTTTTAGGTGGAATTTTGAAGAAAGACCAAATTAAATCTAAACTTCTGCTCATCTGTGGTGTCACCTTCTTTTGGTTTTGCGTCGGTATGTGACTCCTCCATTGAACACATTGCCACATGTAATTCAGCCTGTGGCTCAAACCACATAATGGACATTTGAGCACATACGTCCTGTGCCCACACTGTTTTCTGTCGCAACATATTACGGTCACTGGAATAACACAAAATAAATAATACTTGGGAATGTAAATAACTACACTAAGCTGCTCTGTAAATTGTGGCATTCGGGGAAGTTGCATTTTTGTGGAGTAGACAGAGCTAGCTTGCTAACTGCTGAAGTGGTCGAAATGGCCCAAGTACACCGAACAAAGTCGTCATTTGGTGGAGCAGGGGTCACTCCTCCCGGAATCCCAAGTATGATGCCATCATCATTTTAGCCACGCCCAAATATCAAGAAAACTGAAAGGACGATGCTAAGGGTTGTGTTGGGAAATGCACTCAGAGCATTGTTCAAATGTACTGTTTGGTTATTCAGAGTGCCCCAAAAAGGAGGGCTAGATCCCAGTGCGCCAGGCAATACATATGGAAACAGTTCAGGCAAGAGCTGATGATTAGTTTATAAGATCGGCCGCGTTCAAAAATGGGCGAGGAGCGCACTCTGCTTCTCTGGAGACACACCAGTGTTGTGTCCAAGGACCGGCAACCCGAGGCCAAGGCCAAGGACTTGACTCCGAGGCCAAGGCCAAGGCCAAGGACTTGGAAAATTTTCCGGGGCAAGGCCAAGGCCAAGGACTTGAGAAATTTTCCGAGGCCAAGGCCAAGGACCAAGGACTTGCCTCCGAGGCCAAGGCCAAGGACCAAGGACTGATTTTGAAACTGAGGCCTAGCAGAGGACATGTATAAAACAATGCTATCATACCACTTGGCAGGTCTTCATGATTTGCAACGCCCCTCCATCATAACCCTTTGCACTCCCTAACATTTGAATGAAGTGTTTTTATTCAAAGAGTAGAACAGTCAGGGTACGTGTTATTTATACTGAGAAAAAAATAAAATCATATGGTATACATTTATGAATTAATGTTTTAGTGCAGTAGTTTCTTAATATGAAGTAAATCAACACTCAACAGGCATGACATGGCACGGAACACAAGTTGAGAAATTACTTTGCATAGAAGTAAATCACTGACTGCAGAAAAAGCGGTAATCTCTCAGTGATAATTTTACAGATTACCGGCAGCGAGTCCCAGGGACTCGCTGATCAGAAAAGTATGAGTGCCATTATGGATTGAGAGAGTCCCAAATTTTGAATTCTGAAAGGGTCTACTTATTCAATTGCATATGATAATAACACAAACAACAACATATAAATACAATGATAAACAAATGCTGCAAATTTTTAAATAATTCAGGAGCAGGCCTGAGGATTTCGGAAATTCACGGTAACCGTTTTTCGGTTCCGTCGGATTACCCAATGGGAAACCACGATAACAAATGTTGGGTTCCGTAAACGTTCATCATGGGAACCCATTTTTCTATTGTGACTGATATTGATAATCAAGAATTCCGAAACTCAAAAGTATAATGTTTCAAGGCTCAATGTTTGAAAACATTGCATTAACAATGAATGAACATTACATCAGCAGCTGTGTACTCCAGGTTTATTCCAAAAAATAAATGGATCAAAAACTGGTGTACTCATGTGGCATCATCAGAGTATTTTTTCCAATCTCACACTGCAAAGATTAATTGACTGGTAATCATTAATACAGGTAAGTATTGATGTGGCTTGACATCCTCTTCCCAAGATGATGCATGTGTAATCTACGATCAATTTGACGAAATAATTTAACACACGTCATCATTAGTTCTACCAACAGTTAACATTAGCATTACTACACCTTGTGACGAATGTTTTATTCATAAAGTTACCATGCTACAACCAGTAAATTATAGAATAACCAATACTGTTTCATAATATTTTTCACAGCGATTAGCCTACAAATCGAATGACCAATTTGCCTCGTAATCGTGCCTTGCGTCGTATTTCACTCTCGCGTTCTGTGCATACGTCACAGGTGAGTTTAGTGATACGCCCTTTGGACCATTCATACGAAAAATCAGACAAGCATTCCCATTTCTTAAATATCGTAATTAGTAGACCTTGGTGAGTTTTTTTTCGCCGCCAATTCAAACTTTCATCCGCGCGATTCCTCAGTTTGCGGACTAAAATAACAACCCGCATGCGCACATAACGTCATCTGTTGTGTCCCCCCGACCCCCCGACCCCCCGAAAACAAAACAAAACGAAAGTAAATTAGAAGAAACACACTCACACACCACACCACACCACATCACAAACATACATACAGGCGCAGTGAAATCGCGTGGATCACACAGTCAATTCAAGTGCGGTGACTTTTATAATTAAACTATTTTACGGTACCGTGAAAATGACGCCACGGAAACGACACGCTACCGGTAACGATTGTTACTGTGAAATCCTCAGGCTTGCCATATTTTTTTTGTTTCTTTCTTTTGACTGAGAAATTTCCTTGCGTCCCAAAAACACACATTGTTTGGAACTGTGCGTCCCGTGGGAAAATTATGCATCTAGGACGCGGGACGCAGAGGTAACGAGATGGCTGAATCTCTAACCATTCTCTGAGTACGACTATTATTACCACTACCACTAATACTACATTAATTAATACCTTCAACTTCAAAATAATTATAATAAATAATTAAATCAACCATGATTTTAAACTATGTATTATCAATATTCATTATTCCAAACATGAGAAAGCATTAGGAAACAAAACTGGAATCGAACAAAAGGACTCCAAATCCCAACGGCCAAACCCGGAAGTGAACTGCCGACATTATTGACTCCAGCTGTAACGCAAATTACTTGGTTCAAACAAACATTCTAGTGCGACCGCACAAACGTGACGACTGTGTAAAAATAACTAAATAAAAGACACCACTGTTACAGAAAGGCTTTACACGCTATTTAAACTGCCGATCGCGAACGCAACAAACCGTGATTGAAACTAACTGTGATGCCGCTCTTTATCTGTTGCGCCAACTGTTATCTGTCAGTGGCAGAACCGCCCTTCTTAAAGCGGCAGGGTTAATCCATCAATATGGGTTTCCTTGGAGGGAATTTAATAGATTCCTTCGTAATTATTGCGGTCCTTATGCATGGTATTCGAGGGTCGAATCCCTCATTGTGTCCGAGGACCGGCAATCCGAGGCCAAGGCCAAGGACTTGACTCCCAAGGCCAAGGACCAAGGACTTGACTCCGAGGCCAAGGCCGAGGACCAAGGACCGCCCCCCGGTCCTCGAGCCGGTCCTCGAGGCCAAGGACCGGCTCGAGGAACACATCTCTGAGACACACCCACTCACAGTTGTGTTCGGCCATCTTTGTGATATGTACTTGAATTCACCACGACATTGTTCTGAGTCTTTGCATGTGTTTTCAGCAATTACTGTGCAGCAACATATACATTGTGTAATGTATTTAGAAACACATGTCTGAATTCACTTGATCACATCTTTCAAAATATCGTCTTGTGGCCCTTTGTCCATTGATCGATTGAACTGCTGCTCGTCGTACTTGTCCCAGTGGTTTTGGTAGGTCACTTTTGGCTAACTAAAGAGCCTGTATCTTTTTACACACATACACACAAAACTTCAGTTGTTTCTAGAGTGACACTGACAGCTGGTGAGGATCATGTGAGAAATCCGACCATGGCGTATTGTTGTTTCTTCTTTCTCTCGTGAGGCGGGTGTCGAATTGCAGTAGTGGGAGACAAAAGTACCATTTCAGTCTTCCAGAGTCTTTTACCTGTGTCAGTCCATCTGTTTCCTGATTTTTCTGGATGATTGTGTTTGCCCTGTACCCCCTGCTGTGTGCAGAGAGAGCATGATGATGCTGTAAAACCTGCGCGCGTTCACATGGTGGTTAAATGTCACACAATCGTCAATCTTTTCCTCGGGCGTTCTCTCTTTCCTCTCAGTTTTTCACCGCACTTCCCTCCGCTCTCACTGCGCTGACATGCATCCACCGCCACTTAGATTTGCACTTATCCTCCCAACTAGTAATAGATATTAGCCTGCACTGTTCAGTCTCTATCCTGGCACCCTGGTGTTTAATGACACTTGCAGAGAGACAGTGATGTAGACAGATGGGGACGAAGGTGGTAGGTAGTACACTTGGGCCTGACACCGTTCCTGGATGATGATACATCTGTCTGTTGCTTTTTTGTAGTTCTCTTTTTTTTCTTTTTTTTCAAACTTGACAGAAGGTTTCACCGTCTGTTTTTTTTTTTTTTTAAAGCTCAAATAGTTTGTGCGCATCTTCACTCTGAGCTTGATAAAACCTGTTTCCAGAGCTCCCTTTTTGGCACCAATTCTTTGCTTAATAAGCAGTTAATGTCTATACTTGCTCAGATGGGGAGAGAGTGACATTTCCGATCAAGACAAACATCAAATGGCGATTAATAACTGCTTTTGCAACATGGGTCCCATATGTTTGGCAGTGCGAGCCACATTTGACTCAGCGAGCCACTGGGCTCCTTTCTTGTCATACAGAAAACATTGTCAAACGGATTACGCTCCTGTTGTTTGTTTCATAGCAGGAATTAAAGGCGGAAGTCACTTTTGTGGAAAAGTACATCGGTTTGCAAGAAACTTTATTGCGATGGCAAAAGGAATAGCAAGTTTGCCGAGGGTCTGATTATGTGTGCAGACTGAAGAATTTGTCTTTTTTTATTGCATTAATGGAACCCTACCCTCCTGCGAATCTTGATGCTGTCACTGTTTATTATTATGAAGCACAATATAACATACTAACATGCAGAAAGACAAATAATGGTTTTAGTCTGACCTTGGTGACATTCTGTTTGTATCAAGTCAAGTACAACTTTATCAGCACAGATGAAATAGCCTTCCTCTTAAACAGACAATATGAGCATTGCAGCAAATCTGATGTTTGCCTAAAACCGCTGCTCTGACTGCCGTCAGCGAGTCCAACAGGAAAGCATTTCATTGTCTTTGAAGCATCTGTCGCAATACAAAAGTATTAGTTTCACCATCAGGTTCAGTGATCTGAACATGAACCAAACTTGGATGTGTCAGCGAGACTTTCCCCTCGTACCACTATTGTCCACCGCCACTGGTAAGTGACTTATGGATGCGTCACTTAGGCGTTGGCGGTTATTGTATCCCTGCGGCATTATGTGCGCCAACAGAGGAGAGTGCGAATGAGCGGCGGCAGTAGATAGTAGAGACGGCCGGAGGATTGGAGCGTGTTGGACCATTGTGCAGCTGCTTACACTGAGTGCATGTAACACACGTGGGCGTCCACTGTAACACTCTGCACATATGCCTAACTGTTGGTTCTCAGAGGTCAAAAGTGCAGTTGGTTGGCCAAGAAATTCAACGTACTGGCAACTTGAGAAGATTCTTCATATGATTCTGTAACTACACACAAGAGTGCACAGGACAATCGTCATTTACCGTATTTTCACGACTATTAGGCGCCATTAAAAGTCTTAAATTTTCTCCAAAATGGACAGGACGCCTTATAATGCGGAGAGTCTTAAGTGTAAGCGCCGAGTTCCAAAGCCTGACTGAGAGCACTTCTGGCCGACACGCTGTTTATACAGAGAAAAGGCGGACATGAGTGACGACAGGCATGCGGAAGTCCGCCATTGAGTGAAGGATAGGCGTGTAAGAGGACGCTAAAGGCACGCCCCTAGCAGGTACCAGTCGCGTGAGTACATTGTAAAATGACTAAATAAAGTACAACCGAACTCAGTTTTGCTTCCGTTGCCTTTTTAAAAACGTGTTTTTAGCGTGTGTCCGTATGTCTTAGCTGCTACCGTATGCTTTAAGCTAACATACCTGGTATGTTTTAGCGTGCGTGCGTGCACGCCGTATGTTTAACCATGCCTGGCTGCGCCCAATAATACAGTGCGTTTTGTGTATGTGTCAAATACAGAAATGGCACCCGTTAACTGAGACTGCGCCCAACAATACGGTGCGCCGAAAGATCGTGAAAATATGGTAATTTGTGTGAACATGATACACTCCTAACGATGGTAAGAACGACGACAGGCGTGAAAGGGCTATGATTAAAATAAAAGAGTTGATGGTCGAGGTGCAAAGTGTCCATCTGCTTTTTGGTAAGTAGAAAAGGCCATCGCTTATGATGCTTTCCCCAGTGAGCTTGTTGAAAGGTTATTCAAGAAAGCCGCAGATCAATTGCTCGATATCCCTCTGCATAATCCATCTTGGCGGTGATAAGGCATTTTATCAACAGTCGGGCAGGAGGAGATGTGCTGGAACCACCTCAAGGTCATCCCGATCCATACTCACGGATTCTCTCCTCCTATGTGTCCACAGCGCATATTGACACATCGCATGGAGAAATCCCTCTTTATTTTGTGATCAATAGCCTCAACCGTCTTGTCCTCCTTAAACTAAAAAGAAAATAAATTTATTATTTATCCACGTCAGTAGCAAACATCCAAACTTTCCCCAATTTTGGCCCGAAGGCACTGAATGCTTTTTGGATTTTCCGCACGAGTATAGGTAGCAGCAACTGTGTTTTTCTTCACGTGGATGCGATTGATAGCGAAGCAGCTTCACATCAAAATCGATGTTGTATTGCTTTGCCGTCTTCACATTGATCTTTCACACATCCCATCGCAGCTCATTGTCAACATCAACTCCCATTTCAGCAGACGGGCGCCGAAGTAATTTCATTACCGCATTCAGCTTCCTGCTTTAATTACTCTCACTAATATTCTGCATTTATTCGTAAAATAACAGCTGTTTTGGGGGGTTTTTTTGGCCTGTTTTTTTTTTCACATGAATGCATTCATCCACGAGGTATCAGATTTGGTTCATTATCATGTTAGTTATTCTCAAATTAAAACAGCATCGCTGAGGGGCAGCAGATGGAAGTAGACAGAAGGTGGAAATCCTTGTTCAGGAAAAACACTGAAAGGACAACAATTCTTGTCAACATTTACAGGGCAAAAACAGATTCATCAAAACCAAGTTAAAAATTATTCAGACTCCTAAAAATAAATTGTGCAGAGAGATGACGAATAAACAAAAAGGAAATCCGAAACACTGCACGTGTGTGTTTGTATAGGACTGGTTAAGAAGCAGCTTTTTCACGACACCAGTGTGGCATGTAGCGAGAGTTACTGCAGCAGGTCGTCACGCTGACCCTCAGTTCAACTTTGCTGCAACTGGAAACTTTTCGTGGATCCCTCCACTTCTTTGTGGAGAAATTAACATTCTTTTTGTTGCCAAACACGATGCTGAAAAGCCTTTTTCTCTTTGTGTGTTTTCTCTTCACAGGAGCAGATGGTATATGGTGTCCAAGGTCCCTCCTCTGTGTCTTCCTCTGTTTTGTTGATTGGGTCTTACAGTGTGGACCGAGAGCTATTGAAGAGGCTGGGGGTTGGACTGGCGCTGGCTGCCGCATTACTGGCTTTTATTGTGGAGAGGGTCTATTAGCGTTGCAACCGTAAGCGGAAAGAGGAGCCGTAACCAGGGAGAGGATGGCAACATCAACAGCATCTTTGAATGGGAACGACATCATCAAATTAACCGACTTGTTTCTTTCTGTGCTTTCGTGTTGCACCCAAAGCGGGCTAAGGACATCTCGGTTCGATTTTTGCTTTTAATTTCACTTCATTTGGCCTCTGTTTGCTTCTTTTGGATAAAGGCACATAAAAGTTTGTGTACGTCTTTTGATACCAACTTGTCCTCATCCAACCATTGCTCCATATAAAGAGCTCTACATGGAGTAAAAATCAGTCAAAGAAGAGTTCAAATAATAACACAAAAAACGTAAACACCATAAAACACAAGAACGATGTCTCATGCAGTCAAAAGCCATCGGATAGAAAATGTGTTGGAACACAAGTTTTAAAAAATGGACAGAGAGCTTGCCTAACGTTTAATATAAGCTATTTCTAAAGTGAGCGAGCGGCAACAGAAAAAGATCAATGCCCTCACTGCTTTAAAAAAAAAAACAAAAAAAATGGTGAAAAGACAATTGTGGACTTGCCATTTTGGAATGCGTCACTACGAAGCTTTGGGCACATGTCCATCACCTGTTCAGAGTGCTGTTGCTGGAAAATCACAATCCTCTGAAATTTTTCTATGATTTACTACAAGACTCATGAGAATGCGTATACCTCTGAATGTTACTGAGTCGAAACGGGGTCCTATAGAATAACCGGTGAAGCGTCTCCCGAGTCTTTACCGCAGCTGGTATATTTCAGTTTTTCGCTCTCTCCTACACAAGCACACGTACACACAGTCTGCCTGTCTAATCTCTTCCTAGTTTAAGGGGCAGCCATCCCAGCATGCTCTATGAAATCTCACACTCAATAATGTATGCCCCCAATTGATATCACATTGCACCGGCACATAAGGCCTAGTTGGTGCTTTTCTTTTGTCTCTTTCTGTAGTTGTTTGTGCTTGCGTGCGTGCGTGTGTGTGTGTCTGTGTGTGTCTACTGTCTCCCAGGTTGGTTGTAAGATTCCCTCACTGTCAGTTGCGTGTTTGTGTGAGCCCATATGTGTATGCGCCTGCACTTTTCTGATGTGGTGCCTGTAGGTTCCCCAATGCTTAATTTAGCTGAAGGCCAGGAGGCTATATAGATACCCAACGCGTGTGTGTGTGTGTGTGTGTGTGTGTGTGTGTGTGTGTGTGTGTGTGTGTGTGTGTGTGTGTGTGTGTGTGTGTGTGTGTGTTCTCCAAAGAGACAGGATCCTTCACGTCTTCATTCAGAAAGCCTGTTATTAGATATAGCAACAGTTTGGTGCCTTCGCACGCTAGCTTTGTATTATCTCATTAAATGATGCGTGTCATGTGTTCGCCAAACACAACACACACACACACACACACACGCATGCATGTGTCATGGCTTTTCCACATCAATAGCGTACACAATACGCAACTTTTGTATGGGATGGGCAAACGATGCGTGCCGAGTTGCACACAAACGCAGGCGCTAAAGCTTTATATTAGCTGATCAAATGATGCGTGTCGTACCCACAGACACACACACACACACAAAGCGTAGCTTTGTATTAGGCGATCAAATGATGCGTGTCGCCGTGAAGCTTGTTACATCCATCCGGCGGTGCCCTATATTATTCTCCAGCCATCCATAGTGTGTGACACTTCTTTTGATGCTTTGTAAGCACATTTCCGCCGCGCGTGTGTCAGTTACACTGCATTGTTCTCCAATGAAATATGGATGCAGGGACACCCTTTATGTTTGGTACATCATCACTTACCATGAAATATTGAGGCGGGACCCGTCGAGAGGAGATCGTTATTCACTTTGCATCATTCCCTTCAGTTGTTTCTCATAAAAACGAGAGTTTCCGACTTCTTTTCTCCGTCGCAGCTGTTGTCAATTTGTCATTGGAGCCGGGGTGAACCTTGGACTTAAGATGATGCAACAAACGAGTGCGCTCTGTGTCGGTGCTCCTCATCTGCCAATTACAAGGAAATATTTCGATTGGTGAGAACGTCGTCCTGTGCGAAGCTTTCATTGGATTAGCTTCTTTTAGCATTGCTCTGACGACTGCAGCTCCCGTACTGTGCCAAAAAAACGCAGCTGAATCACAAATGACTATTCAAACACTGAATCACAATACTTCTGAAGAACACAACTGCAGAAATTGAATTCAGACAAAAATGTGTTTTTTAAAACACTACAGACAGTGTAGAATGTGATTTAGCCTTAGCTCTCGTTTCACTTTTTTTTCGAATCACGGAGACATACAGCATGCAGTGAAATGTACCTCGAAGCACAGCTAATGACGCAAAAAATAAACAGACTTTTCCTCAAAATAATGGAAATGCGATACGTTTTGGAAAAGAGCTTCATGTGCAGATTAATGATTTACGATATTAAAAGTAATGTTAAATGTCAGCAGCAGATTTCTTAACACATGCAAATTTTCATTTCACTTAAAATTCTTGGCCGATGTACATTTCATCACAAATTTCCATGAGTGTCTAATAACTTATGTTACTGTTAACTTTACAAGCAAATGTTTTGAATGGTAAAAAAAAAAAAGTCACGAATGACAGCACGCATCGACCAAGTTGCTCATTAAGTTAAACTCCCATCTCCGACTGCGACCTTTTCATTTGTATAAATAAGTCAACAAGCGCGCGCATTTACCACTTTGATTGTTGTATAGCTCCCGCTTATCTGCATTCATAATTGGGGAACATTTCATGACATTTACAACGCATTTGCATGGCTGACTGTGTGATCATTGTCATTTCATTCCTTTGTGAACGCCGTTGGTTTTCCACATTAGAGATCATGAATGTTTTTGTTTTGTGCAAACCAAAAACAGAAATGGAAACTTGAGATTTTTTTTTTTTTGAAAGTTATCATTCACCTGATATGTGGTATGATATGTTGGTTCCACTCCTACCTCACTGGCCGCACTCAGTTTGTCCAGCTCAAATCCTTCACCTCAAAGCCCTCCCCAGTCACCACAGGTGTACCACAGGGATCTGTCCTAGGTCCCCTTCTCTTCATCATCTACCTCCTGCCTCTTGGCCATATCCTCCGCAAATTTAATATCCACTTTCACTGCTTTGCTGATGACACCCAGCTCTACCTCTCCTGCAAGCCAAACTCCATACTCCCACCCCCCTCCCTCACCTCTTGCCTCTCCGAACTCAAAACATGGTTCACAACAAACTTTCTTAAATTAAATACTAATAAAACGGAAGTCCTCCTTCTTGGCACCAAATCCACTTTATCCAAAGTAAACAGTTTTTCCTTCAACATTGACAGCTCCCTAGTGTCCCCCTCCCCCCAGGTTAAGAGTCTGGGTGTCATCCTGGATAGCATGCTCACCTTCCACTCGCATATCAACACCATCACCCGCACTGCTTATTTCCACCTCCGCAATATTACCAGACTTCGCCCTTCCCTCACCCCCCGCACCACTGCTATTCTTGTCCACAGTCTTGTCACATCCCGCCTTGATTACTGCAACGCTCTCCTCTTCGGCCTACCTCAAAAGTCCCTTCATAAAATCCAGCTGGTCCAAAACGCCTCTGCTCGCATCATCACAAAAACATCTTCCCAGCAGCACATCACCCCCGTTCTCCAACAGCTTCACTGGCTCCCTGTTCAACATCGCATAAATTACAAACTGCTTCTATATACATATATGGCCATCCACAACCTGGCCCCTCCTTACCTATCCGACCTTCTCCAGGTGCATATCCCCTCTCGCTCCCTCAGATCCTCGTCCTCCCTCCGCCTGTCAGTGCCCCCTGCCCGACTGAGCACCATGGGAGCCAGAGCCTTCAGTCACGCTGCTCCAAAGCTCTGGAACAACCTACCTCCGGACCTCCAAAACTGCACACCTCTTTCCACTTTCAAGTCCCGTCTAAAAACACACCTGTTCAGGATTGCCTACAACACATAGCTCTTCCATTTCCTATGTTTTTATGATTTTATGATTTTATGTCCTGTTTTTATATAATATCTCGTTTACTAATTTTTACATTGTATTTTCTTATTGTCTGTACAGTGTCCTTGGGTGGCATGAAAGGCGCTTTTAAATAAAATGCATTATTATTATTATTATTATTATATGAATCCCATTAAGTTCTTTTACTTCTGAAGCAGTCAATCATTGTGACTGTTGAGAGGAAACACCGACATAATTACGCCGATGTTTTCCAGCTGAAGCCCAATTTAGCTCCCCCAGTTGCCATCGTTCAGATCAACAATTCCTTGGAATGAATCCATTTGAAAACACAGTTTTTCCTCACTTGCTGCATGTTTCATACGAACTGTGGGAGCTTTAATGTGTACTTTCTCTTTGTACACAGTATGTTTAAGTCTTGACGGGGGAGAAGTCTTTGTAGACCTCCGACAGCCCGTTTGTGTGTGTGTGTGTGTGTGTGTGTGTGTGTGTGTGTACTGTGCACATTCACAGTGCTGCTGTTTTGATCTCTTAGAAAACTCACTTGCTTTATTTGCTATTAAAATCTAGAGTAGTGGCATTAGTGGGATATGTTTTTGATTGGTGAACATACAAAATGCTTAAAATGAATTAAGGTTCAAGCTTCACCACATGGCACAATGGACAGTATGTGCACGGTTTTCAATGCTTATTAAATTTGGGATTTCTGGGGCAGCAGAAAAGGACGATTTGTGTTGCATTGTTGCAAATGAATTATATGCAGAAAAGCATAAATACAGGAAATGATGTACAGTGGTACCTCTACTTACGAACGTCTCTTCATACGAAATTTTCAAGTTACGAAATGTCTCAACAGGAAAATGTTGCCTCTTGTTACAAAAGAAATTTCAAGATACGAAAGGTAAAAATACAATATGATCCGCTACTCGCAGCTTCGAGTTTCCTGAACGCAACGCAACGTACTTATAGCTACTCTGCTACTGGCAACTACCGAGCATCATCCTGGCATCCCATTGGCTAAGAGGGACTTCTACCGTATGTGTCTATGCAGCGTCCTTGTCGTTCGCCCCTCGGGCCATGAGGTGTTCCGAAAGATTTCCGTAAATGTGAATCACCCAGAAAAAGTGTTCACCAGTCGGGTGATCGCTCACTATGCTGATGTTTGCCATGGACATTTTCGAAAGATTGTTAAAAGCCAACAAAAGCAAACGTCCTCGGATCCGTTCTTTCCAAAAGGCCAGGCAAAAACCACTTCTGAGAGAGAGCATGGACTAAAGAGGGCAAAAAATGACAAGGACGCAGTTAAAAGTTAAATGACCACCATTTTTATTCTTTCGTTTTTTTAACATTCTGCACAACTCTCATTTATTGTGCAATAATCTAATAGCAACATACAGTATATTTGTTACATATTTTGATGCTTTCGGAAACATTTATGTCGGAATGGGTGGGGGGGGGGTGAATTAAGGCATTTATATGGAAAACGCGTCTCTACTTACGCAATTTTCTAGTCAAGAAATGTCTTCCAGAACCAATTCATTTCATAAGTAGAGGTACCACTGTACTCACTTCTAATACTGTGACAAAAATGTGCATCGGGATGTGGTATGACTGTTTTGGTTCATAACACGTGCAACCGTTTTTTTTGTTTTTTGTTTTTTGTTGTTATTTTTATTTTCTCATTTACCAATGTGGTGAAGCAGTGACCACTCCAGAGCACAAAGAATGAATTCACCAAGTCAACCGGATGCCGTAATGCCAAGCTGAAAGTCAGCGTGTTGCAATCTGTGAATGAAAATAAGCCATTTACATTGTAACTCATGTAAAAAAGCGGCCAGTATGTGGCAGTGGTGCCTCATGTGCTTGAAATGCATGCTTTTTTTTCTCAGTTTTTTGCCCAGGAATTGCCATTTTCATGAAACGTAGCCATTTTTTAATGCCGATTGCTGAATGAATGGAAAAAGATAGAAACATTTTTTTCTGCTGAAAGAAGAGAGTCCAAACTTTATTTTGGTAGGCTCCATGTTTATATAGCATTAGAACCAAATATTCTGTGGGCCTTGCAAGATCAGTCAAAATCCAGTAAAACGCTGGAATTGAGGTGGTTGCTCCAGTGAAAATGGCTGGGATTGAATGAGTTAATTGAGGAGCTTCTTTGCCTCCTCTTCTTGGTCTTCGTTACACTGCAACTACTGGATGTGACATGAGCACCGCCCCACACGTGGCACAATGTGGTACTACTCTAAAGTTGGACTCTAAAGTTGGACTTTAGAGTAGTACTGACGGACCTTCCATCTGTTCCGACTGGATGCCCGCCTCTGATACTGATGGCACATTTATTTCCATCTCCTGTTCGGTGGTCATGATTAGATTTTCCTCTTTGCCATCACAAGCAACAAAAAAGTAAACACACTTGCGGAGCCAATCCTTTGTATGTCCACTGAACTGAGATTGCAACATTTCCTGAAGCCTCATGATTTCCGCATCAATCAGAGCAGTTCAATCTCTGTTCTGAGCAACTTCAGAGATTTTCGCTGATAATTCCGCTCTAACATATGCTTTACTCAAGCAGGAGCTTTAACCCAAATGGTTGAAGGGGCTGAGAATCGACTTAAAATGGTGTGCTTCTACAATTTGAAAAAGAAAACTCTCAAATCATAGCACTTTAAAGCATGATTAAAAGTGAAAATGTTTTCACCGAAGCGTTCTGTTCAAAGTCATGGATGTTCATTCCCAACAACTGTGGGCATCAGTGAAATTGCCAGAAGCAAGCTGGCCCACATGAGTGTGACCAATTAATTTTTGCAATTTTGGGTACCAACATGCTTTGTTGCGTTCTGTCGCCACCTCCCACCTACTAAACACCCAAATCCACACCCTCCCCCTTTCCTCATCTCCCTCTGCCTTCGCTTTTCTATAGGCCCTTCACTGCACACCAGTGCCTTCTGGAACAGAGGGGAAAATTACTTGGCAGCCATATCCATTCCTAATGTGTGTGTGAGTGTGTACTTTGTATGTGCACAAATCCATGAGTCCTTAAGTTCAACCCAGTCTTCGTTTGATGGACCTTTATGCCTGCATCCGGTGATTGCCGGGTTTTATCTACACACACACACTCACACACACTGCGAAGCAAACTGGGCATTTACGGCGCACGAGGGAGAGATTGGCACTATTTGAGTGTTGCGGTGGCTTGCCAATTGTGTTTTGCTGTGTTTGATGCGCTCGTACGTCTTGACTTGAGTGTTTCGAGGCATTTGTATTGCTGCGAGACCAGAGTCAGTACTGTAGCGCAGCACTGTATTGTTCTTGAAAGCACTTTAATAAGAAACACATCAGCCAGTACTCTAGTCCATATGGACTTAAAGGCAGTTTTTAGACTGAGTGAAAAGCAATGTTTCAATTCATGTTCTGGGGAAAAATTTGGATTTGTTATCCTGCTATTGTCCAATGTAGAAGATAAGAGTGTGGGTTGACTGATGTAAGGTGGTGATTGGCGGGCACCCAAAGTCATCTGGCATTGGCTCCAGCTCGCCTGTGAGGCCAATGAGCACGAGTAATGTGGAAGGTGGATGTCTATACATGTATCCGTACTGTATTGGAATAGCACATTATCGAAAGGCAAAGCGCAAAGAAAGTCGGATTGGACCCGCAGCTGATGTTTTGTTCCTGTTAATATTTGATTAGAGGTCTTCCGTTGGCGGCCCTGAAACTTTTAATGATGTTGTTGTCGTAATAAGAGTCCTGAGGGCTGCCTGGTTTCTATGGCGATGTGCTCCCGTGGAATCGTCCACACATGAAACAACGCTGTTTTACATAACTACGTGGTTGATGTTTAAGCCCATCATGCGGAACTTAAATCTGGCTCTCCCGGCAGTAATTACAAAAGTGTAATTCCAAAGACGGTGGCAATATTGTGGAGACAATATAGAATAGGATAGGGCGCACGCCCAAAGACCACCTCGAGGGCTTTTGTCAGTGCCGTGTAAACTAATGTTATTTTGGGACCGTGCCAATGTTTTTTCTCAGGCAAGCCTAATTTAAACAATACTTGGACATGATCTCATTTGCTATTTAAAGTACCGCCCGCTCACAGTGTTGCCTGATAATCAATTGCGACCTGCTGATCTTGGATACGACCTTGTCTGATAGCATTTCTGGTGAAAAAGAATCAATGGAAAGTCGTGTTTGAACAAAGGAAAGCGGCTGTCAGCGGATGTGTGCTGGGTTTAGAGAGACACTTGCATTCGACTCCGTCTCCCCAAAATATAAAAAATAAAAGCTTGTGATCAGTAAATACATGGCAAGTTTCTTTCTTGGAAAATGGAAAAATAACTTCTCTGACTCAACTCAGGTCAATTTGTGTGAAGGACGAGAGATATTTAACTCATTCACTCCCAAAAACGTTTTCAAACGTCTTTTCAGACTTGGTTCAGAATTGGCTGGTACTGAGTGTAACAACATTTTTGCAATGGAGTGATCATTTTCCACCACTCATCTCATGCGCAGGAGTGCTCCAACTAAAGCTGAAACTGACAAATCATTTGGAAGCATAACCTCACTCATTTCTGCCGGAGCGCAAACTTCAAGTTAGCATAACAGTGCTATGACAACAAAAGCAGCCCGAGTTGGGCAATGTTTATATCGATCACAAATATTTTGGTGTGCCGTGTGATTTTCCAAGTGCGCCACAAATAGTCTTGGTATTCATCACTCAAAATGCAAATTTTTATGATGGCATTCTCTACACCACATCAAACTAAAACGTCACCTCGACACAGACAAACAACCATTGTACACGTTTTCGGATAAATTCGCCTGACTTATGAAAAACATTCATGAGATAAAGTTTCAGGATGACTCAAATGGGAAGGAATTCATTCAGGTGTTTCCTCCTTTAAAAAAAAACAAAAAAACGTTCTATTCACAATTAAGTCACTTTGGTCAGGTGCTTTTGAGCCACTGGTAATTACGATTATCCTCATGTAATGGTTCTAATTCCAAAAAGATATATGTTGTAGTTTCCAAAGCAGATGTTGATCGTTTTATTTCATATTCACTGTCCGAATGCTTCTAGACCTAACTGTACTTGTGGTTGGGGAATATGATGTAGACGTAATTGGAAACACATTGAAACCTCTCTTTGTAGTTGCCCGGCCTCCTGCTTTGAAGGCTGTTCTAATGTGAGCGCGTTTGTTTTATGGGCTTTCTCGCCAACATGTTGCAAAACAACAATCATACGCACAGTTGAGAAGTCATTCATAGGGCAGCCTTGCAGACAGAGGACGCTCACTTCAGACAAAACAAACAAAGAAAAAAGACTAATAATAATGGCAGCAAAATAAAAGGCCCTGAAGACATCTTCATCATATTTCGATTTTTTTTTTCTCCCTTGTCTCGTACTACATTTTCTGTGCTCATTTCAGCATTATATTCTCATTCTATTCTCTGCTCTTCCTGGCCCGGCCAGCCTCCATTCTTTCCTTTGACAGCTCCCGTTAATTCCATGGCCCCTCACCTCGCCACTTTGAGACCAACCGATATGAGAACATGGACGTGTGAGAGGAGGACAAAGCATTAGGTGTGAACAAAAAAGGAAGGAAGATAAGAAAAATGGAAAAACAACATCAAGAAGAAGAAGAAAAAAAAGCAATCCTAAGTAGATGGTAAAGATAAGGAAAATGAAGTGGAAGAATTGAGATGCGGCACTCAGCCTCCCCACAATCCTTTGCCTCTTACAGGAGAGGCAATTACAATTTCACAGATTGAAATTAAAATCCCCCGTGGTAAGTGTGTGTGCATGTTGGTGCACGTGTGTCGTGTGTGAGATAGAGTGGGCTGTCAAAGTGATTTCAAGCTGTTTATAGCCTAAGCTCACAAAATAGATCCTCATATGGCAAAAAGGAAGAGAAAAAAAAACTAAATCCTTCACAACTGCCTCTTTTTTTTTTTTTAAGAAAACAAATTCCTTAAATATTAATTGCCTGGCTGGGTCCTGACGATCGGCTTATTTGCTTGTGATGAGTTTGCAAAAGAAAAGTACTTCTTATCTCTCATTCGCTGTTGACTGTCATCATTAATCTCTCTTTTTGCCTCTCCCTTTACTCTCCATACATCTCCTTTAAGAGAAGACTTCTTTTTTTCCCCTCTCTATAAAGATCTTTGAACCCGCGTGGCAGTGGCATGTAATATCAAAATTGTGATAGAATTTCTGCACCTACATTATTTACAGTCATGGAGATTTATAGTCTGCGTTGGATTTCATATCCTCCATTCCCAGAGTGCATCTTGATGTATTCCTGTTATAATGCTCTCGCCGTTTTGCAGTTCTTCAACTCGGATTCCGTGCGGGATACCTGCGCCTTATAATCTTCGAGTATTTGTATCAGTCATATGCGTTTATAGGCTATCAAGCTTCATTCATGGAAAGGCAACAAAGAACATTTTTCCACTGTTGACATTCCCAACTGGGAGCTGCACTGTGGGAATTCTGCCCACTACGCAGCCTCCACGCCGTAGTGGATATTTCATCTTGAAGCACGATATTCATTCCTTTTCTTCAACTAGAGCGTACAATTCCATTCGAAGAGGAGAATTGGTGTTTGCGCCAAAGTACGTAACAGTTCTAGTGCACTAAACAGGTTGCAGGTTTTTTTTTCCTTTGATCAATTTTGAACGCACTGAGAATTGATCATCTTCATGCCCGTGTAAGTAGTACTTCAGCGCAAAGTTCCCAAGTTTCGCAAGACCTCCGATTCATACCCCCACCTATCATCGATGAGTGCTGCCAGCGTCACGTTTTCAAGTCATTTCTTCTCACTTGTTGGCCTCTTCACCGGAGTGGCTCGTACATTGAGTATGACGGATACGTGCACTCCAAATGTTGATTTAAAGTGTGATTGCTGTGCTTGTGTTGAATTTTGCTTTGCGGCGTGCGAAGCCCAGATGAGCAGTTCTCCCCCTTGGACATGACAGAATTTCAAAAAGCCAATTCACCCCATGCATGCAGCCTTTATATTTCCGACGTATAAAGGTGTTTTTTTTTTTTCGTTTTTCTTTTTTTCAGTAAGCTAACATCCAGTGCTGTAAGAACAGAAGAAGCACGTCTTTTTGACCTGTGGTGCTCCCCGGAGTGTTTCAGTTTGTACGTCCGTGCGTGCGCTCAGTAGTATCAAGGGCATTAAGTGTGAAAGTGATTCTACATTGCCCAAGGGAGAAGTGAGCTGGATATATGCCCCACAGCTCTTATAAAGAAAGAAGCATCACTCTTCATTGTGGACAATAAACTGAAAAGCAACTAAAAGCCGACGATGAGTATACACACATGCACATTCTATCGACTCGGCAGAATCTAGTCCCTTTCAAACGTTTCGAAACACTGAGGCCATTTGGGCATGGTGAAGATTGGTCGGCAAGCACTGTTGCTGGCTGCCTTGTTTCAACACAGAAAATGATTGCGTCGCTACTTCAAGAGCAGCAACAGTGAGCTAGCTCTAACTGGCCAATACTAGCCGGTTCTGAAGAGCAAAAGACAAACGGATTTGTCGATAAATAATGAGCATCTCTGGGGTGTATAATGTCTTTTATTTCAAGTTTTCAATTGTTTGCAGGGGAACTATTTGAAGATGAAGGTTTACCTCGTCATTATGGTATTCATTTTCAAATACACAAAATGCCTCTTTCTCTCTCTCTCTCTCTCTCTCTCTCTCTCTCTCGCTCTCTGTGCAATGTGATGCATCTTACATTTTTGGTATTTAGGGAGTGAGATGTGGATTGGGTCAGGTCACCACTGAAGGCTCATGTCCGATATGCACCGCCCGCCACTGCAAAAAAATAACATACAACTAGGATTTTTTTTTCTTCTCTACCCCTTCCCCCCAATTTTGCTGCTGTATACTGCAAATTTCCCCAATGTGGGACAAATAAAGGTTATCTTATTAGATATCTGAAATCACGGCAAAATGTGCGTGTTCATGGTCTGCCAAGATATTTGTTCTTACCAGGCAATTTCAATTATCATATGGCACAGTACAGTGTGGGAAAAGTATTTGCACCCTTGGCTTTAATAAGTGATTGAGCCTCCTTTGGCAGGAATAACGTCCACCAAATGTGTCCGATAGATTCATTTTCGCCCATAAATGCGTGTGTTTTAAAGCTGTTTAATTCCAGCCATCCATTCATAGCGCTTGTCTGGATTAGGATCACAGGTGAACTGGAGCTTCTACCTTTAAATCCACACTTAGATGGTGACATAGTTTAATAGGGTTTATGTCTTGTTGTTCTTGCCATTATTTATTTATTTATGTCTGTCTGTTCTCATCAATTTTAGGAAGGAGAACTTGCTTTGTCTCCCTCCCTCCCCATCTGTCTGGATGCACTCTTTTTTTCCCCCCTTGATCTGTCTCCTTCGCCAGTCAGATTTAATCCCGTTAGTCATGCTAGATATATGTGTCTTGCTCAGTGCGTTTGACTTCGTTTTGCACGCATTCCCCCAGAGAGACCCTATGGATTCGGTTACATCCACAAACACACAGTTGGGCAAAGAAGCTGGTGTGTGCTCAAAGAGTACACATTTTGCCATCTGAATCATCTGTCAATTCATCTGCAGTGTGAAACCTTCATCAAGTGACCATACAATGTCACAGTCACAAACGCTCATCAACTAAATCAATCTGTATTTATTCAACTTGGGCCGCATTTGGATTCAGGGCTCATCTGCGGGCCCCTTACTCATTTTAATTACGGAGCAGATGCACAAACTAACCCTGTCTGTTTGTCAATTCCTTTATGTGTGAAGTGCGTTCGTGCGTGTCTGTGTGAACTGCCATGTGTGCGTTTCTCTTAGACCCCACACCCTCACACCTTCCCCATTAGACACTTTTATCTCAAGTTGTACACGGCGCCTCTCAGGTTATAAATTATTGCCAAGTGAAAAGAAATTGCCGATGTGTGCATTTCAGGCGTTTAGTTGAGCATAAATAATTGAATTGCAGCATATACAATACAATAGATGTTGGCAGCTCATTTATTGATCTAATGGGAACCCAAAACACACACAAACACACACTAATGTAGATTATAAAGTAGCACAATGTTGCTGACCTTGAGTGTGGTTGTTCTGACTCCTACCTCCAAGAAAGCTTCAAATTGGAGCTCAAGCGATACATCCTTTTGGCAAACATTATGCAAAGAGTGTGCATATGAATGCGCGAGTGTGTGACTGCCTTCTGGCATGTGTGTATCAAACCATGCGTGTATCAAACTATCACAGAAATACATAAGAGCAAATTTACGACACGATACAATGATCCATTAACATTAGAAACATATTTCACTGTACATGTTACTAGTATACTATAGACGAGTGGTTCTTCACCTTATTAGAGGTACCAAACCCAACCAGTTCATATGCACATTTATCAAACCCTTCATTAATGAAAAATAAAAATATCAAGAAGTGTTCCTTCAGTTTTGCTGGTGCGAGACTAGAGTTGCTCAACTTGGCATGACAAATCATGCGGAGAGGATGCCGAGTCCCATCACGTTCTGCGATGCATGTGAATCAATGACGTAGATATTCGTCTGACCACTTTATTTTTTTTTACTCACCATAGTTAGCAGGTGTTATAACATTCTAAAAATATGACACGCCGTACTATCACGACAGTCACACGTTGGCTACTGAGCGAGCTAAATTTCCCGCAGCACTGATTGGACAAGCAATGAAATGTGATCATATGTAGCCAGTGATGGTCAAGCGGGCATGTCATAACTAATGTTGAGTCGGGTGTGTCTTAACCTCCACGGCAGAGGCTTCGTCGGACCCCTGAGACCCATTCAGTGAAACCCTGGGGTTCGATCGAACCCAGGTTAAGAACCACTGCTATAAACTATACAGTGCTCCCTCGCTGTTTCGCGGTTCGATTATTGTGGCTGATTATAGGCTGCATTCAAAAATTTATGTGAGCGGAGCACGCTTTTCCTCTCGCAACACACCATAATGACAAAATAGCCACTGAATAACTACGTTTTTAGCTTAAAATGGCTTACTTTAACCAGAATGCTGTGTTTCATTGTAGCCAATGGTAAAATCTTGGTGGGTTAACGCGCCTTTGTTGTGGAAATTAAAATGCAGTTCCGATGACTACCTTTTGCCTCATCATCTTAACGGAAGACAAAGTAGAAGTTGTTCCACCAGAAGTGCAAGAGTATGAAACGCCGGTAAGTAAGTAAGTAAAATGTATTAGCTGTTCCAAGTGTTTCGAAGGGAGGATGGAAAACAAAATCTACATTGATTACCATCAAAATAATACAAAGTGTATTATTGTTATGTTATGTCACAAACTGGCAAAAGATATGCCTGGGTGTGTAAAATGTTTCTGTTCCTTATCCAAATATCCCTTTTTTCTCCCAATAGCACACACACACAAACACATGCGCATGCACATGCACGTTCATTTTACAAAGAGTGGCGATGGTGCCGAGTATTTCATCACCCAGCTCCATCCTAGTGAAGAATACTGCGTTGGAGTCACAGGTGAGCCGGAGCCTATCCCAGCTGACTTTTGGCACAAAGCTGAGTATGTTCAGAACACCAGCCAATCACTAGCCACATGTCATAAAAAGCATTCACATTCACATTCAGAGTCTTCTCTGAATCTAACATGCACATTTTTGGAACGTGGGAGCAAGCCACAGTACCGGAATACCCAGACAAGCAAAAGGGCAACCTGCAAAACCCGTCGCATGAAAGTGGGAGTTGAGATTCTAACTCATAAACATGATGTTACTTTTAACTTCATATACCTGTACTCTTTATAATCCCTCAAGGTGAATTTGAATTCACACTCTATTCATATTGTTGTGTTGCACACCACACAGAGAACCAGATCACGCATATGCAGGCATGCAAAGAGAGACGTTTTAGTGAAAGGGATGCACCTCTCAAGGCCCACCGAGCAACGTGGCCAAACATGTCTGAAGTGGACTATCATGAAACAATTACAGTGAGCAGACAGAGTGAGTGAGCACAGTACAAGGAAACACTTGAAACACAAGCTGCAACAGAAACCCTGGATCAGTTAAGGCCCCTCATACAGACAAGACTGCACCGTAATGCGATATCACCAGTGGCGGGCCTTCAAGGCCTTCTCTGCAGGCCTAAACTTGATCATAAGCATTTCAAACATTGTACACATTTGTAAAGTATTGGTGGTCGACTGGTTAGTACGTCGGCCTCAAAGTGCAGAGGTGCAGGATTCGATTCCGGCTCTGGCCTCCCTCTGTGGAGTGTGCATATTCCCCCAATGCCTCCGTGGATTTTCTCCGGATACTTGGGTTTCCTCCCACATTCCAAAAACATGCTATTCGAACACTCTAAATTGTCCCTTGGTGTAAGTGTGAGCGTGGATGGTTGTTCGGATTATGGATTATTCAGTAATCGTTATCTGTTTTGTCGAATCGGATTTCCGCTTCCGTGTGTTGCTATTTCGCCATAAACTTCCCAAGGCTTTCAGATGCAGGATTGCAGTCCCATTCATTTGAAACAATTATAGTTTTTGTAAGAATCCGAACCAGTACGATGCCAGATTCAGTATAGGAGAGCCCGCCTGCTTCCCTACAAGGTAAGTCAGCACGTTTCCATTCTCTGATTGCTTTCGAGCGATCCGTGTGAGATTCATTGCATGGATATTTAAAGCGTTCCATTCTTACGACGTTATCACAAAGTAGATAAGGATTGTGTGCTGTTATACTGTCGTGAAGAGCTTTTGAGTTGAAAAGTGAGTGCCAACGGTTCGTTAAGTGCAGTGTGTGTTCAGTTCTCACTCTAACGGAGTGAAAGTGAATGCGAAAGGTCACCCATCCGTCTCAATATGTGTTCTGCACTGACTGTCTAAAGGCTAAGGATACAGTCCGCCTTTTGCCCAAAGCCAGTTGGGATAAACTTTGCTGCAAAACATGTTGACTGCGAATGAAAACTCGCTGTCGAACCTCTACATACAGTATTTAGTTGGTTTCTTACAGGTGGTTCGGTGTGCGGCGGGACTTAAGATGCCTTGCTCAAGGACACTTTGAAAGTAATCCAGAAGCAGACTTCGATATCATTTAACATTTTTGTTTGCAGCGTGACTCCAACCTGATGCCTTTGCATTTCCTTCTTCTTTTCCAGTGTGAGCGTTATTGTCTTGCATGTTACGGGGCGATCGTCCGACTTCTCTATTGAGCTGTTCAAAGATTTGTTGCCCAAACTGCTTCATGGCACGTCTGCTGGGTAAGCACACACACTCACACAATCATGAGTTAAAATTGTAAAGTATGCTGCGTTTATTGACGGGATGCAATTCAAATGAAGGAACCCTGACCCCTTGGAAGCCAATATTTGACCCAGGGGAAGTGATCTGATTGGCAGATTCAATCCGAATTGTGTGCTATTGACTACGGTGTTGTCCTGCATTGCATATAACCAATCAAAAAGGTGAATGAGGTCACCCGAGGCATTTGAATGAATGATAGAAACACCCATCCACCAAAACAAGACAAGCAATATAAATTTATAGAATGCACTGGCAGCGATGCTTGAGGCACTTGAGATAAATAAATTCCATTTGGAAATTAGAATATACAGTGAGGAGGTGTGGTGGGGTTAACTCCACCTCCTTCCAGCTCGGCCGAACCCCGTGACTTTATTGGGCATGCAAACCTTGAGCTTCTTGGCTGATTTGTGGTTAAAAGTCAAGAATAAAAATGCGATTGCGGTGTAATTATTATATTTTTATTTGTTGCACATGCTTGGCAGAAAACACAATTGGCATTATTACTCAATTAAATGTTGACGTTCCGGTAATAGTGTAATACAATAATGTTTTTCTATCATCAGAGGAACTGTACAGCCTGAGCACATACCTGTATTATTTTGAGCAGGCTGTTGGCACGTATTTGAAAAGTACAAAAGTTGCTATGTATGGAACGGTAGAACCTCTTAAGTCAAACGCCCCGCAAGGTTGTACAATGCATTGACATTTGACCTCAGTTATTAAGAAAATATGCCTCCAATGTCAAACCTAACTTCAAGCAGTGGGAATGAATAATGTCACACACAACATCAGCATCATAACTCTTTCCATGTAATGTGCTTTTTCTTTGGCTGTTTGCGCCACTCATTCAAAAAGAATTTTACTTCCAACTTAACTTGGCTTTTCCTATTTAAAGATTGTTTGATTGTTTTTCATGTCTTGATGCAAATGTCTGACTATTTTGCGTTTGGATGATAATTACAAATGGATGCAAAAATATTGCCTGTAGAATATTTTATGACATTGAAAATTCAATCCTCAGATGACTTATTTCTATTTTCATGTTTGACAATTTGAACAAATTGGGAGTGACTGGTGTGAATGGGTCGTATTCACCTTCGATTTATCACTGGAAACGAGTCCCGGGATTACAACAGAGCTCGGTCCCTACAGGAGTGATGTAAATGGTATCTAAATTTGAAGCTTCTCCACTAATGGATGCTGGTGTAGTAATGCAGGGGGGAAAAAAAATTATATTATTGCATGAAAAACAATTGGCGGCCATGAATGTAAAACAATCATATGCAATAGTGGAACATGATAATTGAGAGTGCCTTCTTGTTTGTGCGACGATATACTCTTGCTTTTCAAACCGTGGTGTGGTATTTAGAAAGCATTGGTCTTTGAATGTGGATGGAACAGTTTTGAGTTCCGCTACGGACAAAATGTAAAAGTGCTCGCTACTTTTTGGAGAGATGCTAGTTTGCTTGCTGGTTTTGTCAAGATACCCTTGAGCAAGGCAAAGTCCTCCCCGCCCTCTGAGCTCAAGGTGCGGCGTGCTACACAAAATATCCAATATACTATATGCAGCTGAGTGAAGTCGAATTTTCCTTTGAGGGAGTATGATAAAGGAAATTAAATGAAAAATGAAAGTCCATTTTGTGCCATTCGCAACATGTCACCATTGCATTGCGGCACTGCTCTGGAGTGAGTCAATTCTAACTGTTAACAGCCTCAATTTTTGAGAAAGTGAAACACAAGACTTGCATAAGAAAAGAAATCATTTATCTACCTGACTTTTGACTTGACCTCCTGTAACGCTGTCATCGTCTAATTGACCTCTGATTTAAATGATCAAAACATCATTCAAACATTAACCCTAAAAACGAAGAACTATGAATTTATAGTGAGTGTACCCCCATCTATGATTATGTGTCTATTTTATTTATTTATTTGTTAATTTTTCGCCGGGACTGATTGTTGGGGGGAAGAAAATCCATTTGTGAGCAAAAGCAACTGTCGGCTCATTATACTGTATGTTAATGTATCACATTCCACATCCTCCCACCGCGGAGGTCAATGCTCCTTGTGCAATTGCTATTATCCGTTCTCTGTGTTTATTAGAGGCCAATGAGAAGAGCGCCCACTCACAGGAGGATGCCATTGATAAATAATTACACTGTAACACGATTTAGGGAAGAAGCTGAATTTATTTACAATACCCTTAGAACAAGGCGTACTTTCAATGCACAATCAGTAAACCAATTAGTCGTGTATAATGCAAGTGGATGATGACTCTTATTGTTTAGAGTAGGGAAAATGAAGTGGATTCTCCCAGTATATAGAATTCTGAATATGTCTGTATTAAAAATAGGACCTCAATGGCTCTTTTTGTAGTATGTAATGTAATTATACAAATTGATGTGTAGGCAAGACGGCCCGGTCATCCAGTGGTTAGCGCTTCGACCTCACATTGCAAAGGTCATGGGTTCAATCCCAGCTCCGGCCTTCCTGTGTGGGGTTTGCATGTTCACCCTGTGCCTGCATGGGTTTTCTCCGGGTATTCCGGTTTCCTCCCACATTCCAAAAGCATCCATAAGAGGCTGATTGAACGCTCGGGAGAATTTAGAGTCTAAATTGTCCCGAGGTGTAAATGTGAGACCTGCAATTCAAGGTGTCCCCCACCTACTGCCCGAAGACGGTTGGGATAGGCTGCAGCACGCCGCACGACCCTTATGAGGATAAAGTGGATCGGAAAATGGATGAATGGATGGATGGATAGATGTGTCGGCAGCTACTGCATCTACTAAAAAGAGCTTCAGAAATGATAAAACAAGCTTTAAGTTTCTAAGTCACTTAAATGGAGTCTTTGATAAATTTCACTCAGGTTTCAAACCTGATCACAGGAAGGAAACAGATCTTATTAACGAGTTTAATGATACAGTATAAGATTCAACACTGACTCAGGAAAGGTGTCCAAGTTCTGAATCTGAGCGAATGACCGTCACAATGTTTAGTCTTTGTTCTCCTTTTGTTCAGCCTGTATGCTGCGCTTGGGTCAAATTCTTCAGAATGCTCATGTTGGCCATCATGGCTACGCAGATGATGTGCAGTTCAATGAAGGTCTTTTGTCACTGTCCAAAACAAATCAGTAACTGGATGAACCAAAATGCCCTTCAACTAAAGCAATGCAAACCTGAAGGAAATAGGTTTTTTTTTAAATGTGTTTTTAAATCCTTGATTTGACTGTTTTGAAGAAGAACAAAAACCCTCAACCAAATCAATCACTAAAACAGGCCTTTTACCAACTGAAGAAAAACCTGGCTGAAGGATTGCATGCTACGAGCAGACCGAGAGAAGCTTCTCCATGCTTTTACCTCCAGTAGACTTGGTCATTGCAAATTTGTCTTCTGACTGGACCCCCTCAAAAAAAAGCATCAAACAGCTACAGGCCGTTTTTCATCGCTTCTGAACAATGTGTCACAGTTTCTCCCATATTGCTACTTTCAAAAAAGATTGATCTGGAAAAAAGTAGCTTTGTTTCTCCTGCTGTGCATCGGCCAATAAATGTTTGTACTGCTGTGCTGTCATTAGGCTTTTTTACCATAAATGCCCTGTTGCCAATATATGAAATCTCGAAGGAATTATAAATGACAATTATTCACAGGGAAATTAATAGATTGTTTTTGTCTAAAAGCAAGTGCACATATTAAGTGTTTTTCACAAGCTGCCTGACCTATTAAAGGCATACACCTTGGAGGTCATTTTGCTGATGAAAGCAATTCAATGAGCTAAAATATAAATAAATAAATAACTAAATACATCTTCAAAGCATTGAAAACTGTGCGTATGACAGATACTGTCTTGGTAATAACGCTCATATATTTTTGGGTAAATGATCACATTTGTCAGAGGGACCTCAAAGCAGTTTTCTTCAAAATGATATTCATGAAAAGCAATGAGGGAAAAAAAAAAATAAAACAGCATTGCACTTGATCAGAGTAATAATGACCCTGCAGGCAGAGCGGCGCAATTAAAGAAGAGTCCAGGGGAGACATGAGAACTATTAACAGCCGGAGAGGAGCCTCACCTGGGCCGTGCATGGCGCTACACTGATGAAAACATGTGAGAGATCCTGAAAAAAAGCACTAATTACAGAGAGGGCGTAGGTTGGTGGGTCATGAGTGAAGGAAGCTGCGGAACGAGACGGAGGTCTCTTGAGCTTCTGAGGCATTTCCTGTTCAGTTTGACAAGTTGCATCATTTCTTTTTCATCTGCCGCCGCTTGCGTCGAATCACACACTTTTACATCAAGTAAGGATGCCATAGCATCTGCTGAAATGAGGACTTTGCATACGGATCTCTGTGTAGCATGTTCTCAAAACTCCTCAGTGTTCCTCCGCATTATGACCACAGTCCATCCATCCATCCATTTTCCGAACCGCTTGATCCTCGCTGGAGCCTATCACAGTATGACGTCTTAATTAGAAACCACTTTTGAGTAATTGTATCAAAAAACAATTCTCCTGTTTCCCAGATGTCCATCCCGAACTCTTCAATAACTTGGAAATGTGTGATTTATTTCAGGATATTCAATTTTAAAATAACTTTTCCACCATCAGTGATTTTTTTTGGTGTGACTTTTGAGGTGAATCATACAGACGGTTCAATTCAAAAGGTCGGCGAGTTGTTGCCACATGCCTCCGAGTTCTGTGGTTCCGCATCCCAAAAGCATGCACGTTATCTGGGGTGACTGACGCAATGGTTTCTTTCATGTTCGGTTTCCCTAACCCAGTGATTCCCAACCTTTATTGAGCCGAGGCCCATTTTTCATAATTAAAAAAATAAATAATCACATGGCACACCACCAAAGAAAATTGTCGCAAAAAGAGGATAAATATGTCAATTTCATACTTTTTGCTATAAGTTGCTAGCATAGATAAATGGACAAAGATACATTATTTGTTATTAATAAATAATTTTCTCACCAATTACAAAGAAAAGGATATTTGCACAATCGTCCAGATTATAATGTCAGAAAGATATGGGCAAATTTTCAAACTGCTTCTCTGGTTTGAGAAGAGTCTTTAGAACTTTTCAAGGTCTACCTTGCTCCATTCGGTCCCAACAGTTAGTTTAAGAGTCCGCACTGATTAATTCTGAATAGCCAGTGTGGGAAAGGTTACCTCAACAGGGTCAAGCATCAGCATTATTTGAAATGTCACCGAAAGGATGAAGACCCATTGCTTAGGAGTGTGTGTGTGTGTGTGTGCGTGTGTATTTGCTCAAGTGCAGCCATGACAGCAGTGTGAAGGAGTGATCATGCAATGGTCTTAAAGTCACATTTAATTGGTGAATCCCCCTAAGTAAATAAAAAAAGGTGACATTTTCTCTTTGGTGCCTAGGCTGGAATGTTAAAAAGCAGTGGGCCGAGTTGCCTCAAATGTCAAGGAGGAATAATTTCCTCCACATACTCTGCCAGCTTTTGTACCTTAACTCTTCTTCGGCATGGCGGAGACTCAGAAAAGGTCATCAGCATATTTGACTCATTTTATGTCAACATTTGGCTGAAAATCAATAGCGGCTTTTCGTGATCAAAGATAAGTAGGCCATAGCCAAATTTCCGCGGTGCTGGAAGAGATAGCGCACAGTTTAGATGTCACGTTTCTACCTTTTCTTGCATCATTTCTTGTTCGGTGCTGTTGTTGCTTGCACATCAAACGCTCCTCCGGTACTGTAAATAACTTTAAGCACCCTGCAAAACAAACAGATAAAAAGCACGCCTTTGACATGAAAACATGTTGTTGATAAGAGCCTGTGAGAAAAATCAAATCCCAAGAGAAAAGGCTTTTCAGAGGAGAACAGCCATCATTGACTGATTTTGTGCTATTTATCACGTGGCATGGCTCTGTGGCCGGCTGTGGGCCAATGCGCCTTCAATTACCTGCCGCAACATCCAAACATTTTCATGTACCCATTCAGCACCTCAAAGGCCTGAAAGCCTGTTTGCGGAGGCTGCGTATTTGTCCTTGTGCTGAAATGGTTTGAAAAGGAAAATAGAACCACTGAAATGCTCAAAGTAGGTCCTCTCCCTGTTAGCGTCGTGTTTAAGGGCATATTAGAGAATGCAAGTCGATCCGTTGTTATCGGACTTGACCGAGAATTATCAGCGCCGCAAGGTTACGTTTTCAACGGTAACAATGCCTCTGAATGAACACCTCTCGCCTTCAGGCGCCTTTGTGTTTATGGATTTATGTTGGTTGCAGCTAAAAGTGAAGCTTGTCTAAGTAGCGATCAAAGCAGTAAGATTCCACTGCCGTACTTTCAACGTACTTTGTCAGAGTTTTAAACAATATGGGATTGACTCAAGTACTTATTGAAGCGGCAAAAACAAATTTTGACTGAAAAAAAATGGTGGCTTCCTCAAGCACTGGCCTCCACTCGTAGGGACACTGTGTTCAAATAAATCGCCGTCTTCTTCACAAATCACTTTCACACCTCAAGAGTTTCCCTTTTTTCCTCAAGGATGTCATCAACTATGTGTTTTGTTGTGTTTTTTTATTTTTTCCCGTGCAGTTTTATTTATTATATAGGCTTTGCAAGTGTAACAGCTTGACCATGGATTCATCAGATTACTTTCATCTGTCCTATTCTATAAAATGTGTTTTTAAACCAAAACAAATCTGAGTTTGACTCGCGTTCAGAAATGCCTTGTGGTCAACCTGATAGGTTCCACTCTTGTCATAGTCAAATAGAAGTTTGTTAGGCAATTACTTTTGTACAAATTCAATTGCTTTTGGTTATTTTACTCAAGTAACATTTTAGTCCTCATACTTTAATTGGAATACTTGATAAGATGAAGATTGATTCTTTGATCCCTCGGAGATATATTATCATTGACACATTCGCTGCTTATCAGAATCAGAAAAATTATGTGGAACACACAAGGAATTTGTCTCGTATATGCTACACTAATATTATCAATAACAAGCAACTACGATAAACAAGGACATGGCAAATAAGTATTGAAAGACAATGTGCAAAGGATCGAGGAGAGGTAAAGTCATCAGTGGTGCAAAACTATACCATGACGGTTGTTCAGTTGGTGCAGAGAATCGTTGTACCATTTTTAAAGTGACCAGCAGCAGTAATTGGAGAAAAGGTTTAAGTGTGCAATTGTACACTAAGTCATTGAGCGCTTTCAAGTGTCGAGTGCTGTGGTACATAGATCAATGACAATTGTTCAAGTATGTAGAGAGCTGGAGCTACAATGATAATTGCGGTAATACTGTTCCACAGGGGTGTGCAAAATTGCAAAGAGCCACTGTAGATTTGGGTGACTGTTTAGGGAGTTTGGCAAGGAGGAAGAAGCTGTTTGAGTGTCTGCTGGTTTTGGTGCGCATGGATCGGTAGCACTTGCCTGATGCTTCAATTATATTTTCTGGAAAATCATGAATTTACTGTGAATGGTAATTCTTGCACCAATTCAAAGCCGTTTTTCAATAGTTGTAAACTATTAGACCAGCAGAGACCGACGTGACAATGAGGAAGCAGAAACAAATTAGCTCGAAAAAATAACCTGCACCAAGGCAATGTAATCAAATCCATGCAATCCTGAAGTTTAAATGTGCTGAACAATCAGCAAAGATAGAATGACAGCCCCTCAAATTAGACACACACTAGAGGTCTATTATCTCATTGTTCAGCTAACAAGGAGTGTGATTAATAAACAAGGGAAGAGGATTCCCATGCTGTGATTGTTTATCACTGAGAAGCATCAAGACCCAGATTTGTATTGACGAATGACTTATTGCAACCTGAAGGGACTTTTGTTTCTACAAAATTATTATTATTGATCTTGCAGTGTTTTGATGATGGTGTGCAATTATAAGTAGACCTGATGGGCCAGTAATTGTGATCAAAATGATCCGGATTTGGCAATTCCATTTTTTGCCCTCCGGGATCTGGTAATCTGTTTTACTTTTATGACGTTTTTTCAATGCAAGATTGGATTGGATCACAGTGAACCATACACCATTTTCAAAATAACCAAATCAGATTCCCAGCGCTCTAAATGGGACAACATATCACAATGTGGGTTACCAGCAAGGTAAATAACAATGGTTAGAGGAGCCTGAAAAGAGTGCCAGGTAACGGTTGGCGATGAGAAGTCCAGCAGAATGTTTTGGTGGTGTTCGTGAGCCAAGAAAGAATGGAGCGGGAGTCGGACAGGCAAATTAGTGCAAGTTTATACATGATGTCTGGTCAGACTGGCAATAGGAATCTACAACCCCCGTGAAGCTAAATTCCATTCGTATTCATCCATCCTATTCTGATTCAGGTGTTTAAATGGAGCACTTTCATTTGGTTTGGGCATTCTCTTTCATTCTAATCAAACTGCAACACAAGACCTATCGTCAACTCCACTATGTAATGATCTCCACCACGGTTTAATAATAAGCCATCTACTAGAAGATAGTGGTAGATCTCTCTGCCCCCCCTAATCTGTTCCTGCAAAATGGATGGAAAACCGCATCCATAGAGGCTTAGATGTGAATCAATATACAGGTACATTCATAAAATATTCATCTTAAACAAAGATTGTTGATTTTATCATCATAAGTGAAGTGAGTTCATCGGGTTACGCCTCCTTAGCCAATCACAGCCGGCGATGACAGTCGCCGCAGAGATCCTATTAAAATCAGTAGCACTCACTCTCATATAATATAATCAATGCGGTCCTCTCTCAGGAACCCCTGCGAACAAATGCACGAGACAGGTGGGGCGTGTTCCTGTCAATCGTCATCAAAACAGGCATCTGTCAGTGATGGACTGAGAGGTCGCTGTTACTTGACCCGGTTAATGACGATTATGCTGACGGATGAAAGTTCACTTACGTCAGTGCTTCGACCGTCGTTTTCTTTCTCCCCCCGTTTCCCATCATTCGTCAATTATCCGAAAAACGGATATCCATCAGTGACGGACCTCCCTTCAGTCCCGCCTCTGCATATTTATACAGATTGTATTGAAACTTTATGATGCTTAAAATGACCTATGTGCTGACATAAAAGTAATCGGGCTGATTTTATTCACGTCCATTTTTTCCCCTCAATGTTATGTTCTATTTTAATATATTTAAGGGGCTTCAATTTCTTTTTTTTTTCCGTAACATATCTACATCATGTTATGTGTTCTGATCTCAGGTTTTGGACAGTCGTGAGACTGGTTTGTCCGCCATGTTCGTGTCTGATGTTGCTCACTGCAGTTCAAGGAATGCTCAGGTAGTTTGTGTGAGTGCTCAGATGCATGGCAAATTAGAGGCAACGGTGTCTGTGAACGATTGCCACACAATCCTGTTCTAGCGGTTTCTATTACTTAACATTTCCAGGAACTCTCCTTTACAGTCGTGCAAAGGGTACCTGCAAAACCTTGTAATTGGTTTTACTTGGAAAGGAACACTCTGCTGTTGATTAGCTGCTTCCTCATCAGATTTCCAGACAACCCAATGAGTTGAAGCACGATCCTCTCACAACTGTCAACGTTCACCTCTTAAAGCTCTTACTGCCATGTTCTCATAAAAAGGCAGAAACGTCTGGTCAGTGCTCATCTGGGTGCTTCGTCACTCTTTGCATACACTCCGACTGAAGACAGCACATGGAAGCAGCGAACTTATTTTTCTTTGTTCAGAAAGCTTCCATAGTGCGATCGCGAGGGACATTATGCTCCCATCCATCTGTTTGCATGCTCGAGTAATTGCTTTAAAGGGAAAACTTTGCAGTTGTGTACACAGTTGTCTAAATAAGATATATGATTGCCGGCATGCTCTAATTTTAGCTTTTGTGACTACCCGCATTTTTGGTGTAAATCCAACACATTTGGAAAGAAGACAGCTGCAATTCGTTAAGCAGGTTCACTCCAACAGAAGAGCCGGATGTTTGGTTTTTGTTTGATGTACTCGCAAGCTACAATATGTATTACATATTTTAATTTAGGAGGTTATTGCCAAAAAGAGGGTTTAAAAGGCAGCAGCTTTGGAGAAGCCTGCAGCCTTGTACAAGTGCCTCACTGTTGTTTTCTTTTTTTTTTCTTTTTGATATGCCATCAATGGGAACAGACAGGAAACCAGAGGGATGAGTGGAAGAGAGAGGTGTTGCCTTTAAGCAATGCCATCTACTTTCCTCACTCAAGAACAGAACCATGACCAGATTTTATTATTTTATTAATCTACCACGCTACATTATGACAATTAACTACAGTGATTCCATATACCATTGTACTTTGGATTTGGCTGTTAGTGAAGAATTTTTTAAAGCAGAAAAACGGATTCCGACATGCTTGCTGGTCCCAGATTGTTTGCATTGTCCTCAAAGAGTGACCTCTGCTCTCATACAGTATGCTGCCGCATCACAGGTTATAAAATGACACTTTCATCGGCCAAATGTTATTTATTTTACAAAGACTGATACCATGCGGCACCTCATGACATCTGCAAGCCCTCATTTTATGAGTATTCAAGAGCAAAAGCTGCCAAACCTTTTAAATTTAAACTACTCAGAATTACGAATACAAGTAAACAAAATGTTGATTCATTTTGCATTGACACAAAGAGAGCACCTTGTTTTGGTAATAATAGAATATAGATTCATCTGGTTTACCGATACAGGCGTACTGGTTTACCGGCGATGGTGAGTCGTATTTTTCATGCACTTTGTATTTGCGGTCTATCTTATTTTGAAGGCACGTGTAAACATTACCATAGCGACCAGAGAGTGTTGCAGCCAGATAGGATGTTCTTCGTGTCCTGATTCGTGTTTATTATTATGTTTACAAAATGCCACAGTTTTCATGCCGGCCATATCATATGATTTTGTTGTATTTATCCGGCCTTTAAAGGCCGGTCCCTGAAAATATTGTCTGACATTAAACCGCTCCGTGAGGCAAAAAAGGTTAGGGACCCCTGTTACAGGTCGAAGGTTTGGGATCCAAATCTTGTTTCAGGGTTTCCTGTGTGAAGTCCTGCAGTGCGGTTTCCGTTGGCTTTGATTCTGACCACGTGCTTCCTCCCACATTCCAAGAACTCACGTGTTAGGTTCATTGAAGACTTGTGAGTGTGTGAATCTTTGTCTTTTGTCTGATTGAGTCCAAGGGGAAGTCAACTGAAAAAGCCTCCAGCTCACCGGTGACCCTAATCAAGACGAGTGGTGTACAAAATGGGTGGCCTTGACTTTTATCATACAGTAATATCCAGATTTTCTCTCTCTCTCTCTCTCTCTCTATATATATATATATATATATGGGTTTTCTCCGGGTACTCTGGTTTCCTCCCACATTCTAAAAACATGCTTGGCAGGCTGATTGAACACTCAAATTATCCCTATGTGTGAGTGTGAGTACGGATGGTTGTTCATCTGTGTGTGCCCTGCGAGTGGCTGGCAACTGGCTTAGGGTGTCCCCTGCCTTCTGCCAGAAGACAGCTGGGATCGACTCCAGCACCCCCCATTACCCTTGTGAGAATAAGCGGATCGGAAAATGGATGGATGAGTGGGGGGAATATATATATATATATAGAGAGAGAGAGAGAGAGAGAGAGCGGCCCGGTAGTCCAGTGGTTAGCACGTCGACTTCACAGTGCAGAGGTACAGGGTTCAAATCCTGCTCCGGCCTCCTTGTATGGCGTTTGCATGTTCTCCACGGGCCTGCGTGGGTTTTATCCGGGTGCTCCGGTTTCCTCCCACGTTCCAAAAACGTGCATGGCAGTCTGATTGGACACACTAAATTGTCCCTTAGTGTGAGTGTGAGCGTGCATGGTTGTTCGTCTCTGTGTGCCCTGCGATTGGCTGGCAACCGGTTCAGGGTGTCCCCCGCCGACTGCCCGATGACGGCTGGGATAGGCTCCAGCACCCCCCGCGACCCTAGTGGGGATTAAACGGTTCAGAAAATGGATGGATGGATATCAAGAGAGAGAGTTAGGTAGGTGGGTGGGTTCACACTGAACCAAATAATGTTTTAGGATTCCAAATATGCAGGTTCAGACAAATTACAAAAATGTACCGACAAAGTAGAAACTGAACCCGCTGGTCACAAGGAGCCAGGTAAAAACAATGGGTACAATAAAAAATGCTTGCAAAGCCAAGGTTAAATAGAACACAGAGTACAGACAAAAAGAATGTCAAATATCCAAAAACACAAACACAATCAAGAGCAACAGTAAAGTAACAAAATACAAACAAGAAAACTAGAGCAACAATGAATTGCATCGTGAGGTTTAGAAAATAACACTTAAAGCACAACAGCGCGCAAGGTCAATAACCCAACACTGAACAGCAGACGTCAGCGTCCTTAAATACCCAGCCAACCTTGATGGGGTAAGGAGGCACAGGTGCACCTACTGGAGGGAACCGCCCTTCACTCCAGCTGGAGCTGGGACACAATCAAGACAGACATGATATATGCATGTTGTTTGTTTTTAATCTGTGATTTTTAGTTGTGAAGAAATTGATTGGACTACTATTTCAATTACTTGTGCTGCCACTGAAACACCCACACAAGAGGACGTCTTGTTCCCTTAATATCTGCATATTTGCACGTGCAGCTGACACTGGCATGACAGTCGAAATGCTCCTGTCTGATGCAGTGTGGCGCAGTCTAAAAGAGGACACGTTTCTCCTGTATGACCCGTGTGTGATTCCTCTCAAGATGTGAAAAACAGCAGCCACGGTGAGATTTAAAAAAAATCATTTTGTGATACATCAGCTAACATGTCGGATCCAAGCATGAAAAAAAAGAGGGAAAAAAGTGACATATTGCGGTGGTAGTTCTCCAGAGTCATGGCTTACTGCTCCGGTGCTATAAATTCATCATGTTTGTGACAAGTGGAGGAGGATGTTTTTAATTGCTACAACCTTCAATGGCACTGAAGCCCGGCCTCCAGGGAGCTAGCAGGTACAGTACAGTGGGCTGGGTAGAGGGTGTTCGTCTCTCTGAATGTTTGAACATGCTGCTGCTATCAGTGTGCACATGTGGTGTTTGTTTCTCTTTTAATGACAGTTCCTTGATGTGGCGAGTTGAAGGTATTTTTCGCTGTTTAATTTGTAAAAAAAAAAAAGAAATGCACTATTTATAGTCGAAAACGTGACATTTTTGGGTTATTTGTCAAAACAATGAAAAGTCAGGGGTTACCTTTTAATCTGCTTTGTGATGATTCATTTGCGAAGGCACCATGCGTTCAGCACTCACTCAGTTACGATCTCAATACTAGTGTGACTGATCGATTGTTTTGTTTGTGCCCTGTGACTGACTGGTGACCAGCCCAGAGTTATTTTGCCCAATGTCAGGGTGGTTGGATATATTTCACCACCCCATGCCCTTGAATAGGCGGTTAGAGAAAATGGATGAATTACTGATGGAGATGTTATTGCAAATGTAAAGGAAGGGTGTGTATTGAGGAATATTCGGCATTATAGTCCATTTGCATTGTGGGCCCACCAGATCCAGAAAAATGGACCTGACAAGATTCTGTGGAAGTTGGGTTTTGTAAAATCAAATAAAATAAATTGCCTAAACTTGAGTCGCTTTGTAAGGATGCCATGAAGTCCAATAAAACAAGAATTCTTACATATCATCCAAAGTGTTTTGAAGTGGGAATTTTTTTTGTCACTCTAAAATATTTGCCTAAGCTAGCTGCAGTGTATTAAAGTTTGAACGTGATCTGTGGCTTGATTTTTGGACACTTTCATACTAGAATCTTGTGAAAATACGTTTGGCTTTGTAGCTATAGCTTTGATTCCCTGAGTTTAGAAATGTTTACCCTTAGTTTAAACCTGCCTACTATTTTTATGTGGATGAAATCCATAATCTCATGCTATATAATTAATATAATTAAACTTCAGAGGGATCAGGAGACATTTAATATTCATTTCATAAATTTATTAAAACTGTACATTAGGGAACGGAGCATAAATAAATACATTTATATCTCACACACACACACACACACACACACACACACACACACACACACACACACACACACAAACACATGCACACACCTTCAAATAAATGTTATACAGCTGCCAAAATCCATGTTGTCAATTTTGCTCTGCTCACACATTGGAGCCTCTCTAACGAAACCCACCTGTCTCCCTCTAACACACAACTACACATGGATGTGCACACACACACACACACACACACACACGTGCGTGCACAGTGAAGCTTTCTTTGCTAATGATCCCAACCTCAAATACATTTGCATTTCTCTAAATTAGCTTGATTATTTCAGGGTAATTAGCATAAGCGTATGGAGATTAAATTGGCTATAGTGGTGCAGTTGCTTCAAGGTGTTTTTCCATGTTATGCGAGTAATGGGCTGCATTTGATGATTTCTTAAAATATATGTGAGCTCATCTTGTGTTTTAGACAACCAAAACAACATTTTAAAACACATCTTTGAAATCTGGCACTGTGCGTTTGTTCAATTTCCATTTAAATGCACATGAATTGACTAGTTAGCATTCCTGTTGATAAACTGAAGGCATGATTTGATCAAAGTGTAAATATTTGTTGTCATATCAAAAGAAGATCCATCTTCTCTACCGCTTGTCCTTACAAATAGAAAATCTGCTTGAACTCAATGTTAGGTGAGGAAGTGCACTTTAAAGGTAACATACCAAACCTGAGTAGTACCAGACAAATGCGGGATGACTGGTTCAATAAGTTACCTCTACGTTGTCATTTTGCTTGCAAAATTATGAAGCAATGCACATCATCCTCTTTCATCCCGACCCATGATGCCCTGTGGTCCTGCGTATGTAATAAGGACAGAAATACCACATAATTAATAACCCAACCGTGGTTTGTTAATTAATTGTTCAAAGTACTCATTCGGATGGAGCCTTGTGAATGTGTGCTCCAAAGACAGGCAAATGATCAAAAACAGAATACCCTATTATGTTTCTTATGTCTTTAAGGAAAAACAAATGCCATTCGGTTGTATGGGCTAATACCGGTAATAATATTTCCAAAGTTGTCATTCACCCTTTTGCCAAAGTAGACTTGCACCAACTTAATGTAAATTATTTCCCCTTTGTCTTTGTGATCCAAGCAAGAATATGTAGTACTTGTAATCTAATGTTCAAATAAAATCCCAAAATAATTTTACCTGTAAACCAGACCACACCTGTCGCCATGCGCTTGAGCCATGGAACTCATATCGCTCTCTCTCTCTCTCTTCCAAAAAAAAAAAAAAAAAGAAAATCCCAAAAGTTTCTTTGGGGGGCGGGGGGGGGGGGGGATTAGAAACATGTTTCCTCTCCTACAGTGAACCCCCGCATACTTGGGAGGGGGGTTGTGTGCTGGAGCCTATCCCAGCCGTTTTCGGGCAGTAGGCGGCGTCCACCCCGAATTGGTTGCTAGCCAGTTTCTTTGAGATTGTCCAGTTCCGTCTAGTCCAGCCATGCCGCTTGATTTGCGGCTGACTTAACATAATCAGTGTGAGAGTCTTTGGAGTGTGGGTGTCATTACACAGAGATCGGATGGTAGATGTGGTCAGGAAGGTGAGAATGCCTCAGGCTAGTTATTGTATGATTACCCACTCAAGAAAAGGAACGTACACATTTACCAGCCCTACTCATGGGAACCCATACGGTACATCCAATGTGAAATATGCATGAGAATAACTTCATTCACGGCCCACATGTGCCATCTTCCTTTCTTCCTCTTCTTCATTTCTCTATCGTTCACACACTCACACACAGATACACAAAACATATTCTCACATGCCTGCACAAAGATATGCCTGATATATGATACAGTCTGGCGCTATACATTGGGGGTAATGATAACATTTATGAGCCTGATGCTTTTTCACAGAGGAGCGCTGTAGGTTATTGATGAGTCTCAGTGTGTGCCATTACTTATGAATGAAGAGAAAGTCAAAGAGAAGAGCGATAGAGGCAAGATGGAGGTATGGATGTTTTAGCCACATCTCTTAAACCATATTTCATCAAAGCCCGCGGCTGGAGACCTTGCTTGTCATAGACCTGATTTTCTGTTTTTCAATGTATGTGCAGCTACTTTAATGAGTCTTGCAATGGTTTTGATTTCGAGAGAGGAAAGGAAACATTGATTTAAAAAAAAAAAGAGCACGTGACAAACTTAAGCACTTGTTTGCGTATCCATTTTGTCACATACGGTCCCAATCTAAGGCTTTGGTGACACATGACATCTAGACTCTGGTCTCAGGCAAAGTAAACGGAATGAATTAATAAATAAATACATGCATAAATAAATAAAATATGTATCAGGACTGAGTGGGTATTCTCCCGGTACTCCGGTTTGCTCCCACATTCCAAAAACATGCATGGCAGGCTGATTGAACACTCCAAGTTGTCCCTAGGTGTGAGCGTGGATGGTTGTTCATCTCTGTGTGCCCTGCGATTGGCTGGCAACCCATTCAGGGTGTCCCCCGCCTACTGCCCGAAGACAGCTGGGGTAGGCTCCAGCACCCCACGCGACCCTTGTGAGGGTAAAGCGGATCGGAAAATGTTTATATAACTGTTTTTAAATATGGGGTGAGGGATGTTAAAGAGGGAATGGGGCTGGTTGGTCAGATGGTGTTGTTTTTATTTGTTATCTTTTATTGCCTGTTTTCTAAAACACTTAGATTTTGTTTGGTTCAATTGAAAATGTACTATTCTTTGTATTGACCTTTTCAATTTCCTAAGGAAATTCAAACAAAATGAAGTACTGTAGTCTGTTGTACCAGACATAATCAACTGCTGTGAAATGCACTTGAACACACACACACACACAAAACACCTCTTCGGAGTGAGACTCCAGTATTTCTTAACGTGATATACACACTTGGAATTGCATTGAAATCGTCTGCTGGTGAGAAAATTGCTCAACAGTTTCGCTGTTTCATCTTGAAGCTTCTCAAATCACTGTAAAACAGACAAGTGGAATGTATATCTACACTTCGAAGTCCCATTCTATCCCAAAAAAAATGCAATTAAACACAGCAAAGTCTCAAGCTAATTGGAAAATAGATATCTACTTTCATGTGTTTCAAGTCAGTGGGTCTGCATATTCCATGTGAAGTAAATCACGGTATCTACTTGTTAATTGACTGTGATGAATTGTAGACGAGAAAGGGAAAAGGCAAGATGTGCAAACGATAAGAATGCACGAAATATAATTTGAAATATTTCATCAGGGGCTGCGATTTATCACAATAGAATCAATCCCTTTGCTTTGCGAGGCGCATGTGGCAAGCACGTCTGCCTCACAATGAAAAGTTCTGGATTGGAATCTCAACTTGAATGCTTCTGTATGGAGTTTGCTTACGTGTAACTCTAGTTTCCTCCCACATCACAGAAACATCCGTTTCAGTAATCTATGTCAGCCTTGGTGCTCTATCAAAATGTGTCTTTGCGTGAAAGCGGCCCGTGTTGGGAAAAAAAAACAAAAAAAATTGGGGAGCAGACTGCTGCCTTAAAGAACTGCACTAAATCAACAAGCTGATCCCATACTGCAAGTCAGAGATGGGCCATTTGAGAAACTGAAAGAGTTGTCAAGGGCCAAACCAACATGCTAACTCAATTGTGCTCAATATTTTTGTAGAGCAGTAAATTTTGTTTGTTTGGTTTTGTTTGGCTTGTTCATTGAACATAAAACATATACAGTAATAATTTGACAAAAAATAAAGTAAATAAAATGGTAAAAAGGAAAGAGAAATCGGTCATCATTCAACACGGTTATTATCTTCAAGGGAGTAGGAAGAAGTAAAAAAACGTATCTAGTCCTACCCCGTGTTATGTGTTTGTATCTAATAAATCATTTTTATATCAATCAGAAAAGAAAGAAAGTAAGAAGAAAGAAGTCTCCATTTAGGCTCATACTTTACCCTTAACCGTGATTTTTTTACAACTTTTGGTTTGTATCGGGATTTTATACATACACACCCTGGCACTCTTCAATTTTCTCTTGTATTCATAATGGATATTTCCATACCTTTCTCTATTTATCAACTTAGTTCTGATTTATCATTATATTTAATGTTTAGAATTGATCATTTTAACTCTGATTGATGTAGGTTGTTTGTACTATTTTTTTGAATTTGTTTTTTAACTCGGCAAGCGATTTACTAATTTTCAGGTCCGTTTCGAGATTATTCCACAGATTAACACCTTTGATAGATACACTTCTTTGCTTGATGTTTGTTCTTGTTTTGAGTTTTTTGAATAAGTTGGTACCTCTTAAATCATAGCTGCTTTCTCGAATTTCGAAAAACTTCTGAATGTTTTGGCAGAGCAGGTTATTGTGTGCTTTGTACATTAATTGGGCGATTTTAAAGTCAACCAGGTCATAAAATTTCATCGTATTTAATTTGATAAATAGTGGATTTGTGGGTTCCGTATATTTTGATCTATTAATAATTCGAATTGCTTTTTTGTAGTTTTAGAATTGGGAGTGTGTTTGTTTTGCAGGCATTTCCCCATATTTCCACACGGTAGGTCATATATGGTAATAATAATGAAGAATATAACGTGTACAAAGATCTCTTATTTAGCACTTCCTTGGTTTTGTAGAGGATCCCTATGGTTTTGGCGATTTTTCTTTTTACGTTATCGATATGTGGCTTCCAACATAGTTTTGAGTCTATTACTAATCCGAGAAACTTGGTTTCATACGCTCTTTCTATTTCAATTGAGTTTACCATAATTTTAGCTTGGTGTTTGATTGGTCTTGTGCCAAAAACAATTAACTTCGATGTTTTCAAATGGTACTGTTTCAATAAAAACAAATCCACTTATGTAGCTATAGTTTGTGTTGTAATGAGAACATTTAAATAAAAAATGGTGGAGTAAACGATAATCCTTCTCATTAAATCCACATATCTATACGTATTAAAATGAAAATGGTCATTAATCAACATTAACAAAAAAACATGTCTACGGTGTCATATTTTTGTTCTATGTTTTGAAAGTGCTTTGACATGAGCACAATTCGCCGTTGCTGGGCCTCCTGAGTCATTACCAAACCAAATTGCAACTTTTTCTCGAATGTTTGGAAAACAAAATTGTTGCTAAGTTAGTTATGGTTAGCCATTCATTCACATCACCATTGTCTCACTCTTTTCCTGTTCAAGGTCATGGGTGAGATGGAGCGTATCCCCGATTACTCTGGACATGAGGCAAGTTACATGCTGTCAATTACAGAGCACACATACGGAGGCAAACGGCCATTTATACTCACACCCCTAGTCACTTTACTCTCTTCACTTAACGTAACATGCATGTTTTTGATGCCCTTGGCAAAATACAAACTCCACTGATTTTGACTGTGAGACACACACAGGAAACACTCGTATCTCTGTGCCCCTAAGTTTTGATCATTAGAAACTTAATTGCAAAATATTCTTCTGGTTTTGTTCTTTGCTATCGGTACTGTGGAACTTCTTTTTTTAATACACGCAGATTCTGTTTTAATATCGTCATACTCTCTACTTTGATTAGCTTTCCAATATGCCGCCACTTTATAGGCGTTCAAAGTGAACAGGAGTTGTATTTTTATCTTGATCAAAACATCTTGCAGCCTTTACAATGGAGGCTTTCAACTGGAGCACCATGTGTAGCACTCCTTATGTGCATCACATCATACCCGAAGGACAGTTTTCACCATCCAAAGAAAATGATTGCGTTAAAGCACATAAAACACTGGTGGGTGTGAGGAAATGTCATGGCTTGCTTTTTTAAGGTGACACAATAACAGGGACTGAAAAGCAAACTTTAATTCTGTAATATTCCTTGTAAGAGTGTGTTATGTTGGACAGTCAAGGTCATTTTACTTTGCAAACATATTTGAGATTCACCACCAAAATATTTCACTTAATATTATCTTTTTTTTCCGCACCAACATCACACAACTACACTCACACATCCACCACAATAGATTAAAAATGTAAAAAAAATATACAGTACAGTATATGGAAGAAAAAAAACTTGCCTAATTGCTCTCAGTGGGAAGTAAATAGTAAGGATTGGAAATGTTGATGGGAAGCGCTGTTGGCATGATGACAAGACAATGATCCCCCCCCCCCCCCCCCAAACAATTCAAGCTGGACTTAAGGCAAAAAGCATCCAAACCTCCAAAGCAACAAATCCGCTTGCTTTTTAGGATTCGAAAACAATTCCTTCATGCTCTCCTTCTTCCCCCATTGCCTTCTTATTTATCTCTCTCCTTTGGATCTCCCCTCATGCAGAATCCCCTGTCTCGCTTTCTCTCTTTTTCCGTTTCTTTTAAAAAAAAATTCTTTGAATAATTTACTGCAGCAGGGGAGGGTGGAAGTACGTTTATTTTGAGTGTGTTTGCGCTTTAAACAGAATGCTTAATGATTGCCGATGGGAAAGAGACTGCATTAATCCCATTTATGTTGAGACCTTTTACATGTAGTGACACCCGTGGCAGACAGGCAGGGCCAAGACCACGTCTGTGTGCGTGCTCGTGTGTGCACGTGTGTCTTGTGTTGTTGAGGCATGGGGCTCTTTCACCACATGCTCATGATCCCCTATCACATCTGTATGAAGAAGCAACCTTATTACTCTGTGTGTGTGTGTGTGTGTGTGTGTGCGTGTGTGTGTGTGTGTGTGTGAGAGAGAGAGAGAATCAAAATGCCCGCTGTGCGAATGTATACCTCCATCCTCGATGAAGGCAAGGCCTTTGGGGCAACCCTCACACTCACTGGAGGTGATTTGAAAAACCTCCTGATGAAATTCACATCTTTCAAAGTGTATGCCCGCCGCGCATTTGCGGTATTTCCATAAACGTGGAAAAGGCTTTGAAAACTCTGGCATTTTATTTTCCCAGGGAAAGCGCATATTGAATTTTACAGTGTCTTTCAAAAATGTTTTCGTCCCCTCTATCCAATGTTTTTCAATCCAGAATGTTTTGCTTTGTTCTGAAGGGCAGACAGGAAAGTTAAAGATGACTGTGGAGGGATTTCTGCAGTAACTAAGTATATTTGTGGTTCTTATTATGATTTTTTAATGATAATTAAATCACTCTGTTTTCAGTATTTTCCGACTTCTTGGCAGTCTTGAATATGGCAACATGCACTCCGAGTCTCATCTCACCTCAACTTTATCTATAGAACACTTTAAAACAACCATTGCTGCATACAACGTGCTATACATCAAGTAAAAGAGGGAATACAGTCTAACTGCAGTGGTCAATTAAAATCTAAGACATTATACTTTAGAATAATAAAATCAAACGCAACTGTTATGCTCTAACACATAGGTGTCAAACTCAGGTCCTGGAGGGCCACTGTTCTGCATGTTTTCCAAGTCTCCCTGTTCCAACACACCTGATTCAAATGATCAGATCATCAGCGAGCTCTACGCAAGCCTGACATTGAACCTGTTCATTTGAATCAGGTGTGTTGCAACAGGGAGACTTGGAAAACATGCAGGGCAGCGGCCCTCCAGGACCTGGATTTGACACCTATGCTCTAACACATGCAGACAATTCAAGTGAGCAAGTGCAGTTTTAGTCCTGGGTATTTCAATTAATGGAAATGCACGTATGGAGTAGGATTTATGACCAAATGGCCACAAATGTAATTTTGTATCCTGAACTTGCAGTGTGTTCAATATACTCCCCTAACTTTAATGCACCAACACGTAAATTAGGTGTTATTCAATACCATCATTTGAAATTTGCATCCACTAAAAAAAAAGATAAAGCGTAGTGTAATTAATTTACAGAGCTTACTTTTAAAAAGAGGTCAAATGTTCACCTTGGAAGATGTGTAGATGGGAAAACGTTTCGCTGCTTCACAGAAGCAGTCGCAAAGTTTCTGTACGACATGTCTCATGACAAACTGAATTTCCAAGCATATGCTGTATTCCCCTCAAGATGAACATATGGTGGCACCGAATTACGGCTATTTTCAAATTACAGGAATGAGGGAATGAAGTAAACAATTGTGTTTCTTCTTTTCCACCCTCCCACCTCAGTTTCCTCTTCCTTCCGCTGCTTCACACGTGTTTTCACCCATCTGGTATTTCCTATCTATGCCAAGTAAAAAGGTTGTCTTTATAAACAAGACATTCTTTGCATTGTTATGCCATCCAGACAGTATGTTTTCTTTTCTATTGCCCTTGGTCCTTCAAAAGCCGAGCAAACTGTGCACATGAACCATTCACGTTGAGTGCATTATACTAACATGCCGACAGGGGTTTTAATTTTTTTACAAGGGGTCTCCCCCATGTTTCCCATCTCAGCCTGTTTGTTTGTCAACTGTAAATGTCTGGAAATGTTCAAGATTTCTAGCATGGATGTGTAGTTGATCGATATGATAACACTGAAGCCTGAGATCAGGCTTGTCCAGCTGCGGGCCTCAAGTGCCACTGTCCTGCCCGTTTTCCATCTCTCCCTGCTGCAAACCCATCTGATTCAAATCATCACCTCCTCAGCAAGCTCTGTATAAACATAATAGCGATCCTGGTCATTATATACACTCACACGCATTCACACACACACACACACACACACACACACACACACACACACACACACACACACACACACACACACACACACACACACACACACACACATCCAAATCCAGCACCCTGAGACTGTACGCAAGCCGTAAGGAAGGAGGCCGGGGACTAGTGAGTGTGAGAGCCACTGTCCAGGATGAAACATCCAAGCTCCATGAATACATTAAGGAGAAGGCTCCAATGGATGACGTACTCAGAGAATGTCTCAGACAATGGGGAAAAGAGGATGAGGTGCTGAAAGAGGGATCATCATGGGAGGACAAGCCCAAGAAAATCTCAAGAAGTCCTATCAGTGGTTAGAGAGGGCTGGCCTGAAGGACAGCACAGAGGCACTCATCCTGGCTGCTCAGGAGCAGGCCCTGAGCGCCAGAGCTATTGAGGCCCAGATTTACCACACCAGACAAGACCCAAGGTGTAGGTTGTGCAAAGAGGCACCTGAGACGATCCAACACATAACTGCAGGGTGTAAGATGCTGGCAGGGAAAGCCTACATGGAATGCCATAACCAGGTGGCTGGCATAGTCGACCGAAACTGACTGGAAACCCCAAGGTCAAAATGGGAAACACCTCCAAAGGTGTGGTGGAGAATGACCGAGCGAAGATCCTGTGGGACTTCCAGATACAGACTGACAAGATGGTCACGGCGAATCAACCGGATATCGTGATCATAGATAAAGGGCAGAGGAAAGCCGTTGTGGTAGATGTAGCTATCCCAAGTGATGGAAACTTCAGAAAGAAGGAACACGAGAAACTGGAGGATTACCAAGGGCTCAGAGAGGTGCGGGAGAGAGCCTGGAAGTCATGCCTGTGGTGGTCGGAGAACTCAGGGTAGTGCCCCCTAAACTGGATAAATGGTTGCAACAGATCCCAGGAACAACATCGGACATCTCAGTCTAGATTAGTGCAGTGCTGGGAACAGCAAGGATACCGCGCAGAACACTCAAGTTTCCTGGCCTCTGGTAGAGGACCCGAGCTGAATGGGGGACGGACATCACCCAAGATTATTTCACTCAACATAAATTTGGCACTCATTTTTAATTAAAAAAAACAAAAAACATTTAAAATAGTTTTTCCAGACTTCACTTTAGATAAATCCAATCTAAAAATGAAGGCAGTCTTTTTTACTTGCCATATTTAATGATTAATAGTGTCAGAAAACTCAATATTTACAATATAAATTGTTTATAAATATAATGATTAAATGTGGGGTTGTACTGCACTCATACAATCAGGTGTGACTTTCTCTTTATGCTTGAATGCATGCTGCGCTGTGATCCTTTTTTTTTTTTGTGCTATTGAAACCTTTGTAAACAACACAGACTGTGCAATGAACCATGTTAGTTTTTAGCTGAAAATAGAGACTATACTTCCATTTTGAAAATGCAAATGTCTCCAACTCTTTCCTCCATTGCTGTTTATGACCACAGAACTTGTCCAAAAACGATATTGTCACTCCCTCAGATGGTAATGTGAATTTCAAGGGAGCATAACAACGTCCAAGTGTAGTGTGCAGAGAGATTGAGCTAATACGTGGTGTCGGTCACTTTGGGGCGTTGGAATGGAGCGCCACACCATGGCCCCCTCTATTCCATTGAAGAGGAGCGACGGCTCATATCAAATCTTTCATTAGAGTCAGTGGGCAAAGATACAAAATGTATGCGTCCCCCGGACAGGAAACGCATCATCATTTCAGACAACAGAGATGCCATAGCCCCCTCTATTGACTAGCTGCCACTGCTCAAGTTCTTTGACGATCTTTTTTGTCCGAATAATGTTGAGACATACAGATACAGTATGTCATATTATTTTAAAATTTTGCTTTGGTAAGTTATTAACTCTAAAGCTTTTATCCTTTAAGAGTCCAGCATTACCTGCTTTACTAAAGCTCATTTTATGGAAAAGTGCAAAATCTAAGATTGATCTCATGCTGTTTAGGCTGATGATGAATATGTAAAGAATAGCATTGCTTTTACATATGCCTCATGTAGGTTATTTATGATCCGTACTCGTGTAGTTAGATGGATGATTATTTTCAGTAAGCCAGATCTATACTGTATGTGTACACTGTTAGTGTGTATGTATGTATGTATGTGCGTGCACCTTTGTGTGTTTTGAAGTCATCTTTATGCTAATCCAGTTCCACGCCTTGACAATCTAAGTGAGGAGACACATTTGCATAACTTGCTAGTGCAATGAACAACAGGGGGTCTGCCAGGCTCATATATGGTGTGTGTGCGTGCGTGCGTGCGTGCGTGCGTGTGTGTGTGTGTGTGTGTGTGTCCACATACATACGTGTTCAGTTGGAGTTGAGAGCAAAGAGCTTTCAAAAGACAAAATGTCAGTCTCCTACCTCGTTTGCTCTTTCGTTCCGTCGTGTTTCGAAGTGGGTCTCTGACTGCTGCTTGAATCTCATTTGCGCCTTCCAAAGTGCGCATTCTGGGAGGCTACCACACACTCTCAGACACAAACACACACCATTGCTCAATGGGGTAACATGAAGCTGAGAGAGTTTCTCTTGACTGGGCTCAATAATTCTCCTTTATTGAAGGATGGAAGCAAACATAAATATAGTCTTTATTGTCATCAATGTTGTTGTGAATGTTGTCCACGTGTACTCATTCTTGTTTGTTGATACCATCAATCCTGACTCCCAGTAGGACTCTTGGAGGGGGCCACTGTTGACACAAGCACATACAAACTCACAATCACGCAGCATGCTTGTAGCCATTGCTGGCACCACGCCATCCTGTCTGGACCTGTCTGTTTGGAGGGGGTGAACTGTCTGCCCTAATCAGTGCCAACATGTCGCCTATATGTACCCTGCTCCAGGGGGACCTGTGTGTGTATGTCTGTGTGTGTTTGTGTGTGTGTGTGTGTGTGCGCGCGAGCGCATTTCCGTCTGTTCAGCCAAATAGTCGACGTGGCGATGATGTGGGCACAACTTATTACACTTGCGATCCCAATACCATTTTAGATATGTACCAGGTGTTTATGTGCGTGCTTACACAAATCGATACATTTATACAGCTTAACACAAATTCGTGAAACATATGCATTGTTCATATGATGACATCAATCTGTATATTCCTGTGGAAAACTCCAGGTCTAGGTAATATGAGAATGTTGGTTGGTTTGGTTTATTGAACATAAAACATATACAGTAATAATTTGACAAAAAATAAAGTAAATAAAATAGTAAAAGGAAAGAGAAATCAGTCATCACTCAACACAGTTATTATGTACAAGGGAGTAGGAAGAAGTAAAAAAACCTATCTAGTCCTACCCCATGTTAACTTCATAAAGTACTGAAATGATTCGCAAATGCAGAGTTGTTTTCTTTCAATAGTTGGACCCATGAGAAGTCAGCAGCATGTCGTGCAAAAACAACTACACTGTCATAAAAGCAAAATACTGTGTTTTTAAGTTAATAAATGTAACACGTTACAGTACTTCAATCCTAACTGCTAAATAGTGGTGGAATTACAGCAAAAGTACTTTTGTGAAAAAGAAGACCTCCACCACATATCCACGGACCAGTGGATGGCTGGATGGGTAGATGGACACTTTATTAATTCACAAGGGAAATTCACTTCATTCATTACCGTGTGTCACCGTGGCGCAATAACCTCGTACAAACCGAAACATTATTTTGTTTGACAGTTGATGACAACATCAGAACAAGCTATGTTCAAAACAACTTTCAAAAACAACAGAAAATCATATCACTTCCCTCAAAAACAACATTTCAGATGCCCTCATAAATAGTATGTTCGTAATATGTCTCCACCTACGCATACAAGCCTACACCTAATACTGAACTTGGAGTTAATTTTGGTTCCAAATGTTTGCTTCCTTCAAATAGTCTGTCAAAAAACTTTTTTTTTAATGCATCGTCAAATAAATAGAATGCAAACAACCCCATTGTTACAATATATGCTCTATGTGTGTCACAATATTTAGTTTCACGTAAGAAGGACTTGCTCGTCATGTTTAAATATTGCAGGATGGCCTGGAGGGAGTCCACATACGTATAGTAATGTACAGTGTACTACTTGGTCTGTACAGAGAAAGGATACTCGCTGGACAGGTGACCTGTCAAAGGCAGGTCAGACACATAAAAACACAGTCCAACTTTAAAGGTACAATCAGGTTTCCCACTGGCTACATTTGTTCTTCAATATTTGCCAATTAAAGCCCTTTTTTTCACTTCTTCAAATTTGATTTAATAAAAACCGCGGCCAGCTCATCTATATTGAAGATTAAAGCATTGTAGATGTTTGACATACATTTACGGCTCAAACAATCCTCATTCGTGTCTGCGTCCAGACATGAAAGCTTCGGATTATAGAAGAAGAATCTCGATTTATCCCAAGACATTCATGACAACATCCCAAGGTTTTGGCAAACTGTCGTTCTCATCGACAAAACAGATTTCGTGTTCAAGCGTTTTGCGTCCATTTGAGTGTGATAGAAGATTTTCCCCAAAGCTTAGTTCCTGCCTTTAATTGTGCGCCCACTCTCAAAAGGCACAAAGTGGTCTGTCTCCAAAGCCCTGTGGTGGTAATTGGCCTTCTCTTTTATCATGACTGGCATTTGCACATATAGTTGACACTCTGGTTCTTGCTGGCATTTGCTGATGAGGTGGAAGGCCAGCATTATACACACTACCGCACCCACTATAGACACACACGCAGTTTGACAGGAGTTTGCAATACGGCACAACCGTACACAGGGGGTTCAAAGGTCTTTGTCATTGCCGTTATGGCTTTGAGAGTTTGTGTGTGTGTGCATGTGTGTGTGTGTGTGCCCACGTAGGCAATGAGTACTGTAGAGACCTTGGCGCTGTTTTGAACTGTCTCACTTTGTTTTAAGGAACTGCTTCATGCTGGTCTGTATTCTTGTTTTATTTGAGCCCTGTGCAGCTTCCCTTTATATCACCCATTCTTTTTTCTCTGGTCTCCCAATCCCTTTAATGAGTTATTCGCCGGCAAGAAGACAATGTGCGCACCAAAGTAAGGCGTACAGAACGAGCAACACACCAAAGTGTGCGTTTAATTGTTGTAGTAAGCAACTGGTGTGCCCTCACAGTGCAGGCGCTCAATACATCTGGTCACATAACAGAGTGACGCTTTGGTCATCATGAATTAAAAATGTTTGAACTCAATGCACCAGGTGAAGATCTAAGTGCTGCAGCTACTTCTAGGTTGAATGGTGGATAAACGTCTTGTTAGCACACAGTTGTTGTTTGTGGATTATTGGACGTAACATTTTGGGGACAAAAAAAATGGAGCTTTGTTTTACGCCCGACTTGCCTTTGTTCCCTGCCCAGTCGTGTGGTCCCGATGGTATGAGTCTGACCAACTGCGATCCAAGTATCCGAAGCTCGCAACGCAAGCTTATTTTTTTATTTTCGCGGACCTGAGCTCACGGTTTGTTGGCCGGACATTTTGAAAATCACATAGCATCAACCCCAAAAAAACACATGATTTGCAATTAGTCAACTTGAAGCTGTAAACGTCGATGGCAAACATATTGAAGTATATTGTTAGATACACTTGTGCCCTGCGTTTGGCTGGCAACCAATACAGGATGTCCCCTGCCTACTGCCTGTAAACAGCTGGAATAGGCTCCAGCACGCCCACAACCCTTGTGAGGATAAGCGGATCAGTTCATGGATAGATGGATTGATGTTTTAAACACTTATTGAAGAGATCTTTTCTATTTTAGTGGTTGACTTTTCCTACCAGTGATTACTGTGATGGGCCTCTTTCATTGTTTCGTCTAGCACCCAATCAGCATGAACATGCGGCCACTGTTAGCCTTACCAAGATGCTCAATAACTGACCTCAAGCCATTTGGCAACAATCTAAACCCAAATTGGGTACTGCGAGAGGGCTGGATGTCCAGTGTTAAAGCCTTACGCTGCTTTTTCAAAATGCCTGTTATTTTCTTCTCCTTCGTTGGTGTTGAGAACATTGAGAACATACTTAACAGTTATCGTTGGCAACATCTACATACTATACCAGACTGTTAAAGCAGGATTTTATTCACACTTTATGATCTTCTTCCTCATTACCTCCGTCCGAGTACCGGTACACTCTAAAGTGCTAGGGGGAAGTGGCCATTGTTAGTGACGTGCCACAAAGTTTCTCAAGCAATTGAAACTTTCACACCACTCTCTTATACAAATGGTACGGTCTCGTCATCTTACATCGTCCTCTTTGAACCAAGAGGTGACCTGCTAAAATACAGACAGACAAATGGCCTTTGTATAGGCTATTTGTTTAACCTGGGCGGAGGTATGCAACCTATTTAGTGTTATTCTAGTACTGCTGTTGTGATGTAGGACTTCTGTCGAAGGTCAGCATATCCTTCATGTTTGGTTTTCCTGTTCTCTTTTTTTGTCCACAAAGTCACAAGATGTGATCATTTTACTTTTAGGATTTCAGCATGCTGTAAAAAATGATGGTTGACTTGTGATAAGGAGAATAGTGTCTCTCCTAGTGTTAGAGCGACTCCAGATAACCTAATTTATTGGCGAATTATGATTACACATTTTTCATTTGAAAGCAAACCTCTTACAAAGCCACCATTACCGCTGGCCCACCATTAAAAAGAGGACTTCATGTCCTTTCAACTCGCCCAGAAATGTCAATTAACAACATTGTCCTTCATTTGAATATAAGTGATTACTATGCAGCGCCTGCTCTTACATATTCAAAATGGGGTTCTCAATCCAATTAAATGGGCAATGTGCTGTAAAGGCGTGGGCAAACATGATTGAAGGCAGAGCTTAGGATGGCAAACAAGAGCAGTTGGCGGAGATGGAAAAGAGCTTGCTGTGAAGTTAATGGAAGAGTGTGTGATGATCGCTGATGGAGCAATGTGCAGAGCTGGTTGTGCAAGACGCTATATGAAATTCTGGTTGGGATTCAAGGGCTAATAAGTCCAAGATCAAATTTGATCTTAGGCACCTACTGTACCGTATATACTGCATATGTGCTCGTTGTGCTGTTCGTGTGGGTATGCTTTAATTTTGAATGTGCAGCGTGATGCAAAATAAAATGATGCACCCATTGGCTAAATATATCACGTTCAGTTCTTTACAGAGATCCTTTGTCTGTCTATAATTGTGTGTGTGTGTGTGTGTGTGTGTGTGTGTGTGTGTGTGTGTGTGTGTGTGTGTGTGTGTGTGTGTGTGTGTGTGTGTGCGCCTTCATGTGCCCTTGGTTCAAAACCCAATCAGTGTCTTTAAGATCCGTGCTCAGGAGCAGCCTGATGCTGTTCTGTCAGACTATCTGTCTAATGAATGCCTCGGCGTCCCACCGGCTCTCTAAATATGTGCAGTGAAATGAGCTGAAACACGGACCTTAATTAAAAAGTGAAGACCAACGAAGATGTGATTAAAGCGACGCTCTGCGGATTATCGCGACGAAAAATGTCTTGGACGGCATACAAAAAGAGAAAAAGGGTGTGGTGTGGTGTGGTGGGGGGGGGGGGCTCTGTTAAAAAGTGATTAAGGTGCCATATTTAGTTTAGTTGTTTTTTTTGTTTTTTTTACTTACTTTCACGGCCATCATTTTGCTTTATGCAGAACAACTGCTCCGCGCTATTCCGTTGTCTTTATGCCTCACAAGTTGTGTTCTAAAATCTCCTGGTACAATTTACTGCACGTTTATTTGGGTCTTGTGTGATTTTTTTAAACATTTTTTTAATGGCATTACTGAGTCAACTAGAATAATAATCTCTCAAATGTCACTTCTCTGATTGACTGACAGCCGTTAGCGTATCAATTATGACTAAGAGAGTCATACTGTCAGGTGATTAACAGTCTTACTTCATCCTTTTCATTCGAGTCAGCACTCAGCACTAATGACTCGCGTCCTTTTATGGACCCCGCATTGTTAAGCAGCCATAATGATGTTCTTATTAATAATATATGCGTTTATTATGGGTTTCGCTTTTCACTTTTTCCTTTCAGTTGCTTACCGTACTTGTACGGACTTGGATTTTCGAGTGACCTACACCAAGGAGTGTCGTTCTTAGTGGTTTTATGCAAAACCTATTTATGTATGTATATCCATCCATCCATTTCCAAAGAACCCCCGCCCCCCAAAAAAAACAACAAACATCTTGTGTTTTCAATAGATGCCACAGAACTAAAACTCACATTACTGTCGATATAAATGAGCTTTTATATGATACTTCTTAATAGACTTGTTTTTTCAAATGTGTCCGGTATCATCACTGTCTCCAATTTTCTTTCCCTTCTCTGCAGCTGCATCGTTTTCTCATGACCTGGAGTGTGTATGCAAATATCCTGTGTTTGTTTCAACATCTGGTTAGCCAGTCCATGGGTGTCACCTCCTATATCAATCAAATCGTTGCGCAGAGCATCGTGCATGCTAAATGAGATTGTGGTAGAGAACACAGAGATGGATACACACTGCTTTCCAAAGATAATCCCTTTAACATCAGTGAGATTAAAGCCAGGGAATCATATCAATGAAATCCGTGATCTACTAGCTCTTTTTTTCCAAATCCCTCTTGAATTAGATGGGAGTGGGACAGATAGTAGGAGGGCCACATGATTGAAGAGGCGAGGATGATTTCTGGTAACTTCGACGATTTGTCCTCTCTTTTCCTTTCAATTTTATGGAAGATATGATGTAGGAGTGAAGATTGAATGATGGGATTAGCGAATGATGAGGATAGATGGGGGAGCTCAAGTGGAAGAAAAAGGGAGAGCAGAGGAAGATGAGATTTTCGTGTTTGGCACAAGTCTAGCGCAAAGCACAGTCTGAGTGTGCGCATGGGTACGTTGTCGATGAACATAGGGTCCTAAGACCAAAAGGTGTAATGACGAAGAGCATGGGATGTTACAATGTTCAAGTTACGCGTGTAACATGTTACAACATAATTTTTATCATTTCTTGATATGCTGTCTTCTTACATCCGTCTTTCTGTCCTATCCAAATTTTGATTACTAATATTAACCTTCCTGTTCTCATTTGCTTTGCAGTCCCTCAAACACTTGCTGACACATAGTAATAAACTCCTACTGCCTGCCCCACACCTTTTTGTTCCTTGTCACATGTTCATTCTGCCACGCAATTGAGGATGTGCTCAGTTCATGTACACTAACTGGCCACAGCATTATGACTACTTGCACAATCTAGGTCATTAAATACCAAAACAAGAACAATTATGCCTTGAACTACTTATTATGAAATTGAACATTACAGTTTACTTCTGGGACCTTCTTCTTCTTCTTCTTCTCTGATCACTTTCTTCTCTCAGCACTTCTGTTGAGGCTGCTTCTTCCTTAAAAATGTATCCCAAAAAGCCAAACCTAAGTGTTGCCTTTGAGACCCAATATTTGTGTTGCGTTTAAATTGTAGGGAAAAAAAAGATCATCATTGGCTCTGTAAAGCCGAGTTGTTGGAGCTCTTATTTGATATGCAGAGATTCCTAAAGATGGAGCATATCACACTGGTGCCTTGAAAAATGAGTGACCCGATTTTAGTGTTTTTAATACGAGCTGTCTGTTCGACGATTTTTTGTTTTGATACAAGTGCTATATGCTGGCTGTAAACTCAACTCCACAACAGTTTGGTAGAGATTGACCATTTTTTTCCGAAAAAGGGGATTACTGTAAAACCAAATATATCAAATCTGCAAAATGCTACGTTGTTACAAACAGGATTGATGTCACTGTGCTATTAACCTTGAAGCAACAAATATTCAAACATGGATGGTGGAGTAACACATTCAAACACGTAATATAACGACAATCATATGTGTATATTCTTTATCCTCTACACACAAAAAACAGTATGGCTACAGCTCATTGAGAGGCGATGCAGTATGTTCGTATGTCTATGATACTGCCCTCAGGTGGCCAATTTATTTGTGTGGTGTATATGTCTTATATGTCTGCCAAACCCCTGAAACGGACTCACCAAACCCCTGGGGTTGGATTGAATTTATGAATCACTGTTCTACAGTATATGGATGCTGTATACAGTACTAAGTATACTAGTGATGAGCTATTTTTTTCTAGTTCCTATACTTTGTTAGTTCACATTGCTTATGCTGAAAACAGTGCAATCTTATTTCACACATAAGTAATTTGGCCTTGGACCAATTGGGCGCAGCATTGACGGCGAAAAATCTCTTCGCATTTTTTCCATAACGTCTCAGCTTCCCGGCCGTGAATGGCATTACCTCTAAAAGGCAAGTTCCATGCATGCACTTATTGGAATTGACGGCAACAGAAGCTTTTTCAGCTACGACAGTATAAGTGACGAGACGTGTGGTTAAATGTATAACCTTGCTTCCGCCTTTGCTCTCTCATCTCTTTTCCCTTTGCTTCTATTTCTTTCACTGCTTTTATTTGAATATGGTAGGGGTGAAGAGGAATAAAATTCATCTTACTTTTCTTTCCCCAGCATGCATTCCTTTCAGTAGCTGTCAAGCCTGTAGTTTGCCTTACTACAGTACTCATTAATGGATTCATTAAACCGATATACTGTAGTGTACTGCTTCCCTGGCATGTCAGCTGACACGTGCTGTCACCTGCACTGCGGTGAGAACATTCCATGCTGAAAAGGTCACGGTGCCAGCGCATGTGCGAAAGTGAGAGTTTGCAGCCTTAATGCACAGATGTGTCACTGTCTCTTCTAGTTGCTGTCAGCCCTACAAGCTCTTCATGTGTTCCATTCTCTGTCTGTGAGTGCAACTGCAAATCTCTTTCCTGCCAATGTAATATAATAATAATAATGCATTTTATTTAAAAGCGCCTTTCATGCCACCCAAGGACACTGTACAGACAATAAGAAAATACAATGTAAAATTTAGTAAACGAGATATTATATAAAAACAGGACATAAAATCATAAAATCATAGGAAATGGAAGAGCTATGTGTTGTAGGCAATCCTGAACAGGTGTGTTTTTAGATGGGACTTGAAAGTGGAAAGAGGTGTGCAGTTTTGGAGGTCCAGAGGTAGGTTGTTCCAGAGCTTTGGAGCAGCGTGACTGAAGGCTCTGGCTCCCATGGTGCTCAGTCGGGCAGGGGGCACTGACAGGCGGAGGGAGGACGAGGATCTGAGGGAGCGAGAGGGGATATGCACCTGGAGAAGGTCGGATAGGTAAGGAGGGGCCAGGTTGTGGATGGCCATATATGTATATAGAAGCAGTTTGTAATTGATGCGATGTTGAACAGGGAGCCAGTGAAGCTGTTGGAGAACGGGGGTGATGTGCTGCTGGGAAGATGTTTTTGTGATGATGCGAGTACAAACAATGTACAAACCGAACGTACTCTTTGATAGGCATGTGGCAACTGATGCTCTTAATGAGAAAGACACGCATAACTCTGTTCTATGTCCACCTTTGAAAATGCTCAGTTACTTCCAAACTTGAAAGGAGACGTGCATTTTTATTTATTTTTTGTCTTCGGAAAATGCAAACAGTTCCCAGTTAGGGCATCGAGAATTGAGTGGAACCAGGCGAGTGAACAAAGATGCTGCGAAAAGGAGAGTGGCTCCTTATTCTTCCTCTCAAGCAGTGCAGGGTCCGACAGAACAGAGTGCATTTTCACTCGTGGAGGCAGCACTCCTGCGTGGGTACTCCAGTTTCCTCCCAAATTCCAAAAACATGCACGGTAGTTTGATTGAACGCTTTCCTTCCTGATTCAGATAATAATGGAATTGAATGGAAATATCTGCTCATCTTCATATTTTCAAATTAATACTTATACAACATTGATAGAAAATCACAATGTCCAATTCCATCACTGGTGAGTTTTTTTTTTTTTTTAATCAACATGTGTAGTTATCGGGGGCTGCCCTATAGGGATATATATCCAGAAAGCTTTGTCTCAGCCTGAGGTCACAAGTCTTCAAATCGAGCCAAATGACCCAAAACACACTTCTAAAAATAATCATGAATGGCTAACAACTATTGTGCAGTGATGGAAATCCTATTGAAAATCTGATCACAAAGAGTGGACCAAAATATCACCTTCTTTACAACTTTTCACCAGAGGACAAGCGACTTGGACAGACAACCTTTCTCCACAATAGGGGAATACAAAATAGATGGACATAGTTCAGACACAAGTGTTGATTACAATGTGCGAAACTGCTAGAATCTCTTCACTTAATTTTGCTAGAGTGTGACTGCCTGCTGTTATTTACATGTTTTAGTGTGAAAATCCACAAAATGTGCCAAGTTAGCTTCATGTAGCTCAACCCGCTATCACTCAGTGTATACGCCGGCGTGAACATCACCTCCACAAAACCTATATCGCTATTCCCACATTACATTATATACAGTATAATACAGATATATGATCCTGTATTGCTGTGGGGTTTTTTTTAGTATTGTATACACACCTAAGTGCATATCTAATGCAGACAGTCTAATATGAATCTAAAAATCGGTTTATTGTAGTACAGTGATTTTATCTTGGAAAGATTGCGGAATAGTTTATAACATACATGCTTTACATGCAAATACAGTACGTAATTTGCAGCGCATCAACACCAGCCTGGGAAAATAAACGCTTGCTTTTTACATACGATGCATCTAATGTATTTACTATTATAAAGACTACTATACAACAATAACAAAAATGACAACTTTCACAAGCACCGTGAGTAGATTATTTCATATTCAAAACTTACAAGTCAAAAAATTAAATAGGGTTAAATAGGTTGTTTAAGTGAGGTGACGTTTACTGTTAGAAATTTGATTTCCTGATGATAAAAAGATGGAAGAGGAAGCATCAGAGACAAATCTAGAACTGTAAAGGAGAAAGCTGTCATGAGTAAAATGTCTCTTCATTTGTTCATTCATCATGCTCTTCCTATTTCACACCTTTTCTGCAGTCCGTCCCTCATTCCAGCTCCTTTTCTTTCCACTGCTTGCTTCGCCTGGCTGAACTATAAATAAATTGAAGATGTATGATCAGAAATTAATTTATCTGCTTGACGTGCAGCCCTCAACAATTTCCAGTGCAATATGTAAGTGTTTGAAGTCTGAGGCAGAGCTAGGTTGTAGCCAACACAGTCTCATCAAACCAGAGAGGCCTGGACGGAGAATGGAAGCAGGCGGTTGGCTATTATTCACTGTCATACCTTCAAGAAGCTTCTCACTAAGACGCCATTACCGGGCAACCGAGTAAAGCCTGTTTCTGTATCTGTGACTTCCTCTGCATGCAGATGTTTGACGCGTATTCAAGTTCGTTTGCATTTGTTGCCCTCTTTACCACACACGCACACACACAGCTCACAACCTTTACTTTTTCTTATGCACGCTTGACTTGTAAGCCAACACAGGCTGGTGTAGGAAAAAAGTGGACTTGACATACAATCAGACTCTGCCTGTCAACCTCCCGCAGCCAAAGTCACACATGCCCACACGCACACACACAACGAACACATAGACACACACACACACAAGACACACACTGGACTGGTCCCAGCGCCTGCCATCTGCGTGTGTTTGTATGTTGGCCTATTGTACTAGAGAATGTGTGATATTAATGTGTGAAATTGAATGAATGAGTGATGAAATGAGTCTTTTGATATTTGGAAAGTACAGAAGGTCAGACTGTTACATGCTGTCAGGGCCAACGTTGTTCCTCAGAAGAAAGTTGGAATTGAAGTTTGCATGTGGTACTTGGACGTAAGTCAGTGAGCTATTTCAAAGCCAAAATGGCATTTTCTAAAGATTGATTTGGTAGGTGGAAACAGAGAGAGAGAGAGAGAGAAAAAAAAAGAAAACTTTAATTTGAGTGTTTTGTGTTACTTTAGAAAGCAGAATGTGACATTTATGGCACAACATTAGGTAAACAAAAATAAATATGTCCAATACGTGTGACATGGGCATCTAATGTTTAGATGTGTTTTCCAACCCTTGTTGAACCAAATACATTAGAAAATATCATGCTAAAACACTAACCAACTACTGTATATACAAATTACGAATAATGAAATCATGACCATGTCTCAATTTAGTCACAAAGGTACGTACATATTCAGTGTGAAATCTGGCCTCTTTAGTTGGACAAAAAGCTGATGTAGGAACACAGAACACATTCTGTTGCATGAAAGCCAGCAACAGGTGGATAAACTGGTTGATTGTACTTTGTACCTGTTGCCATCTATTGGAGTTGTTGCATTTAATTGTTCTATATGTTCACTATATGCCGCTGGCACACTGGAAACCTGGTTTACATGGAGCCTTGCATTCTAATTGGAATGAAGCTTAATGATCAAACTAAATGAAATGCTCCATGTTAACACCTCAAATTAGAATAAATGGGCTGAATGTAAATGAAATTTCATTCAGATTCACTTGGGTTGATAAATTCCTTTTGCCAGTCCTATCAGCTGTCATGTATTTGCTTCAGTCGGAATAGCCAGACTACACTCTGTTGGTGCATGCTCTGTCTTGTGATAAATGCGTAGACTTAGCAGAACACTTGAGAACCAGAGCGGGTCCACGATGGGAGAACTTGTTTTTGAGTACTTGTAGATTGTTTTATCACACTGTTGCTTTAATTGTCAACGGGGATGCACAAACTGTTTTCTTTTTGTTATATTAAAAGTTACCTTTGTTTGCGGGGTTTTTTCTACATTGCCTTCCATTGCAGCGTAATCATGACTACATCATTTAATTCTTGTGCTGCTTGCAGGACCTTGATTGAACAAACTATCCTGCTACAAAATGCACACAACCGTGTCAGCACACTTCACACATTGTGATAAATCAGAGTGCGGTCATCGCCATGGCAGACGGTGACGGTCCTCCCACGCTATGGTCACCATGTCTTAACACACAGTATTGCCCCATTCATGTGACACTATATAAAAGTGTACGGAATAGTGTTTTGTTTAGGGTGGCTTGTGTGGGAGTCACTCATGAGACACCAATTACAATAGAATTAAAATATTTCTGCATGTTCTTTACAGCACTGTATAACCAGATGAGCAGACTTAAAGCTTTTTTGTTAAAAAAAATAAAAGTCATT